>NC_138378.1:75668964-75709606 GCF_054177405.1 Leptonychotes weddellii | reverse complement strand
TTTAAAAGAGGGTTAAACAATTCTGAAATTTAAGCAAAATACTTGAGGCTCAAAAGGATGCATTCCACCTCCGTACTACATCAAAATCCCAATTTTTGAAAAATAATATGGACCATATTTTTATTTAAATTCAATTAGCCAACATATAGCACATCATTAGTTTCAAAGGTAGATAGAGTTCAGTTAATCATCAGTTGCATGTAACACCCAGTGCTCATCACATCATGTGCCCTCCTTAATGCCCATCCCCCAGGCACCCCTCCATACCCACCTCCCCTCCAGTGACCCTCAGTTTGTTTCCCAGAGTCAAGAGTCTCTCATGGTTTGTCTCCCTCTCTGATTTCTTCCCATTCAGTTTTCCCTCCCTTCCCCTATGGTCCTCTGCGCTGTTTCTTATATTTGTGGACTCTATTTTTAGACCAAATTGTCCTTTGGGATGAATTGTGTGTCTGCCCCCCACCCCCCCAACTTGTTCTCAACCAGATTGTTTTCTATCAAATTGCTTTTGTTTTTGACCAAGTCATGTGGATTATTCTAAAGCCCAGGTATTTTTCGGGGCCCTCTGCCCTGCCTTCCTACAACTCTGCTAGTGATAAAGTCCTTCATTTGTAGTAAACACCTCACTCACTGTGTTTTACCATCGGCCCTCTGGGGCACATGACATTGGAGACTGTCGTCCTGCCTCAGCTGTGAGCCTGAAGTCTGTCTCTTGCTTGTGTTCACTCTAACTCACTTGTGCATCCATCTACCAATGTGGATGGCTGAGCACCCTGTGTGCTGGGCATGGTTTTAGGTTTGGGGACAGCACTGTTCTGGAGAGTTCTGTCTCTGCTCTTACAGACCTGCATTGTAACATCAAACAGACAAAATAGAATGTCCCGTGGTAAGAAGAAATGAGTCAGGATGAGAGGGATAATGGGTAGAAGATAAGGAGGGATGTGTAGTTTTGTACAGAGGGAGTCCTGGGAATCTCGTGAATAAGGTGACATTTGTGCAGAGACCTGAGCGAAGCAAGGGAAAAGCCATGAAAGTGTTGGGGGAGGACATTCTGGGCAGAAGGAGTAGCAAGTGCAAAGGCCCTGGGTATTCAGGGAACCGTCCATGGAGTAGGGTGGTAGTTCCTGAGGTCCGGGAGGGTGGTCAAGGCCAGGTTGGTGGGGCTTGCACTGAGGAGGCTCTAATGTGCTGGGAGATGGAGTTCCACAGGCAGCTTTTTCACTGAGGAAGGCTGGGATCTGATGGCTGTTTTAACAGGATAACTGGGCAGCCTGCGTGGCTCAGTCTGTTAAGTGTCCGACTCTTGATTTTGGCTCAGGTCGTGGGATTGAGCCTGACATTGGGTTCCATGCTGGGTGTGGAGCCTGCTTAAGATTCTCTCTCTGCCCCTTTGCCCCTCTAAAAAAAAAAGATAATGGGGGGCCATAGGGGGATCCTGGGGGCAGAGTGGGGGAAAGATCAGCTTCCCGTGACCTAGGGGCTTCACTCTATGGTGGCCCCTTCACTCTGGAGACTTGCCACTGAGCCCCCTTCTCTCGGACCTGTGGCAGTAGGTGGCACTCCCCTCTGGGACTGGCATGTCCATAGCCAAGGACGGGGGGCCTGCACTCGTCTCCTAAAAGGCATCTTGCCTGAGATGCCCCCTCACGTTAGCTGTCAAGAAGTTTTGGATCCTGATTCTGTTAGGCAGTCTGGATGTCTTCTTACCCCCTTGGGGGTCATCCTCAGATGTGGAGAATGTGCCATCCATACCTGAGTCCAAATTATTGTATTAATGTTGAAAGGGACAGGGTTGGGGACAGTATCCCATTCATGTCACTGGATGCCTTCTTGTAGATAGACCTGCGTCCACTAATCTAATCTCAGTGGGACCACAAAGTATTTATTTATTTTTAAAGATGTTATTTATTTTAGAGAGAGTGAGTGAGAGAAAAAGAGAGCATAAGTGGGTGGCAGAGGGGGCGGGAGAAGCAGACTCCCCGCTGAGCAGAGCCGATTCTGGGCCCGATCCCAGGACCCTGGGATCATGACCTGAGCCGAAGGCAGATGCTTAATGGACTGAGCCACCCAGGCGCCCCAGGGACCACAAGTAATTTACTGATACTGAAATTTGCAAGTGATTTTCTCTTTGTACAACAGAGCAGAGTCCAGGCTAGTTCTGTGAAAACAATATTCTCGTTTACTTGCAATCCGATGAGCTTTCTTGAGTTGGGGAGAAAGGGTGGTGTTCCTTCTGCTTCTGACAGGTGACTCAGACCCAGGCCAACTCTGCCGCTGCCTCCGGTCTCCGTGGAAACCCCCAGAGGAACCCCAGTTTCTCTAGACAAGTAGGGATTACTTTCAGCCCTGAGGCAGCTCCCTTCTATTCTTTGGCAAGTTTATTTCCACTGCTTAAAAAAAACCCACACTCACCTTCCCTCTCCATGCTCTCCAACCCCAATTACCTTACCCATGCTTAGCCATTCTCACTGCCCTCTGCTTGCCAAAGAAAGGACCGGAGTGTTTTTGTTTGTTTGTTTTTTATACACAGGCTGCACTCTTTACAACTGTGTTCTCCTTGTTCTCTACAAAGGTGAATCTGAAATGACTTTTTTTTTTTTTTAAGATTTTATTTATTCATTTGAGACACAGAGATAGAGAGAGCATGAGCAGGGAGAGAGCAGAGGGAGAGGGAGAAGCAGGCTACCCGCTGAGCCAGGAGCCTGATGTGGGGCTCGATCCCAGGACCCTGGGATCATGACCTGAGCTGAAGGCAGACACTTAACCATCTGAGCCACCCAGGTGCCCCTGAAATGACTTCTAAAATTACATATTATTAAGATAGAAGAAATTTTAAATAAAAATCAAGGTCAAGAAAAAGACTAGGGGGAATTTAAATATATATATATACACACACACACACAAATCACAGGGTCTCACATAATTACTAACAGTGAGGTGTGAATTTGGCTCTGAGATTCCTGGCAGCCTAAGCAATAAGAGAAAGGTGATCCATTTAATGATTCATTTTATCCCTGAGGAAACACACACCCATTCTTCAGGGAGAGCAATGGGATCCCTGCTCTGAGTTCTGACTAGTGGTTTCCCCCGCCACCGAGAGCTGTAAGCATGGGGAGGAGGCAATGCCTCACCCCAGTCCTCTTGGTCATCTGTCTCCACTGATGACTCTTCTGGGCCCCATGCTGTTCCATGGCCTGTGCTGGTCTGTGCTTGCCCTGCAGTTGTGCTAACCAAAGCTTTTCATTACAAAGTTGCAGAGAATTGTCACAACCTCATGGTCACGCAGAGATTACACTTGAAATGTGGCATCTTCGTTGACTGGCTAGGGCTCTGGCGACTGTTGTTCTGAATTTGCCGTTGGAAAGACACATGCAAACGCTGGGACTTATGGCACCTCCCACTCTTCTGAGGAGATGCCTGCAAAATGGAGGCATTTAATAAGGGTCTCTCTGGCTTCGCCAGTCCTGTACTTCCTGGTTTCTCTTTGAGAGTCTCTGAGCTGCCTTGCAGGGCTGGAGGGGTTTTGGGATTTAACTTTTTGAACAGCAACTAGGTGAGGTACCACCTGAACAAAACACCCCCTTCTCCACCTTTGGCCACAGTCCATCTCTGAGTCACCCTCTCTTCTCTCCCCTTGTCATTTTAACCACTTCCTGCTTGCCCTTCGTTGTCTAGATAGCATGGTCAGAATGACATATTTGAACACTTCCCTGCCATCTCATGTAATTTTCCCTTCCAGGCTGATTTCTTTTCTGAATGTTAGAATTTTGTCTTCTGAGGATCTAAGTTACGTTTCTGACAGCACTAGTAAAATAATGATGTTCGCTCATACGTACTGAATGCTCCCGAAAGTCAGGCACTGGGCTAGGCTCTTTCCATCCCCTCTCTCACTTACTCCCCTCAACAGCCCCAGGAAATAGATACTATGATTATCCTCATTTTTCAGAACGGGAAGATGGAGCCCAAGACCAGTTGTCCCAGGTCACCCAGAGTATAAAGCTGGCATTGACCCTCGGATCATCTGACCAGAGTCTGTGTGCTTGACCATCACCCAGGACCCCCTTCCACGGTGTCTAAAGGACATTCAGTCCCCCTGAGGATCTCTCGTTCCGCTGTTGATCAGGATTAGTGCCAGAGCTCCATGATGATGGCGTCTTCTCCCTCCTGGGCGATGGGAATATCAGCAAGGCAAGAGTTTGTCAGACGTTTTTTAATGAAATGACGACCTTTCCAGCAGATGGTTTGGGTCTCCCAGCCCTACTGGCCACTGGGCAGGCTGGGGACTGCCCCCAGGTGTTATCCAGCCTGGCCATCTGGGTGACCAACAGCATTGGTTGGGCTGGTGTTTCTCCCTTTTCCTCTGTCCCCTAGGCCCTCCCGGGTGTCTCCTCTCCCAGGCCCATGGTTTCCTTGAAGGTGGACGTTTTCCTGACACACAGCTCCCTACCGTGGGTGTCATTGCTCACCTCTGCCCCCAGGTGAGGCCAAGAGCACCCTAGCAAAGGCTCCTCTCTCTTCCCTCAGGGCCTCGGTGAATCTCTCCAGCCCCTGAGTCCCCCGGCCACCAGTTCCGTCCTGGCCTTGGGGCCACACGCTTTGCTCTGCGCTGGCTCTTGCCTCAGTTTCCCCACTAAATCCTCAGCCTGTCTTTACCAGAGATGCTGCCTTCATGCACAGGGAGGGCAGATCCCAGAAGCTGCAGCCCGGCAGAGCCTGCCCTCCTGTCTGCCAAAAGCGTGTCCGTCACTTGCCTCCAACATGCAGCTGCTTTTTCCTCTGGGCAAATGTTCACCCCCAGTCAGCACTGAGTGGTCCCATCTGCTTCATGTGGTCCCCACAAAAACGTCCCATGAATTCCTCGCGGGACAGAGTGGCCACCCAGTCAGTGCCAAACCCTGAACAATGCTTCCTGCGGAGTCCCTGCCTGTGGGGCCTCTGGCCACCGGAAGCCAAATGCCCTTAATGGATGGGAAGGCCCGAGTGGTTAGCGGAAATGAGAGGCTGCTATTCCAGAGACTCTTGGCAGAGAACCTTGCTGTGTCCCTCCTCATCTAGGTCTTGGTGACGTCTAAGAGGTGGACCAAAGTGGCACTGGATTAAAGGGAACTCCAAGGCTACGTGGAAGTGTGTTAAGTAAATACTGGTTGAATAAAATGATGTCACAGGGTTCACAACCCAAAAGACGTGGTAGAGAAAGAATGTCTTCCTCAGGAGTCTGCTGGGTTATTGTCACAAGAGCCCCGTGCGGTTCAGGAGTCAGATGCTAACCCTCGGAAGGGACAGAGAGGGAAATGAAGATGGAAGTGAGGACGATGACTGACTTAGCAATGGCAATCCACAGTGGTCTTGTGTGTTCCTGGTTTCTGCCTCATTAACTGGAACCTAAGGTCCCTTCACAGAAAATAGATCGCTGCATCCAAAGGCTTTAAAAAGAAAAGATGCCAAATATGGAAAACGGATTGCAGGGTGACACACCTCTTGCAAAAACGGAGGCAAAGGAGTGTGGGCTCTGGAGTCCGAGTCCACCAACTCTGTGGACTGGGGGCCAAACGGCTCGCCTCCCTCCGCCTGTGTCTCGGCGCCCCCAGAGATGGGGCTAATGACCGCAGTCACCTCCAGGGCTGACGTCGGGGTTCCAGGAGGCCTGAGTTGACCATCAGGGTGACGTGGACCCACACGGCAGAAGGAAGGCCACTTCATCAGGCTACTGTGAACAAGCAAAGTCAGGAAATGTTGGGAGTAAGATTTGTCATCTTGCGGGGGAGGCTCTCTGTCTGTGCAAGCTGACTTCGTGATTATCTGCGGCTCAGAGCTTCCTGTCCTTGGTCACAGTAAACAGGGAGCCGGCGCTGCGGCGGATCGCGCCTTCCATCCCTGTTGTGGACCGTTCCCTCTCTGGTGGGTTTGCTTTGGAACCTGTCCACTGAGGTGGGTTCTAGAATCACACATCCTAGACTGGCCCAGCATGTGGCCCCTGCTTTTTGGAAAAAGCAGGAGGATGAGGCTACTTTTCCCAAGTGGGAGTACCAGAAAGATCCTTTTTTTTTTAATAAGCCCCGCAGGCTGCGGACCATCATAGGTAACTTCTAGGGCCCCATAAAAACCTTTCAGAATTTTTAGGTGGTTTTAAGAATAAGAGGTCACTAGTCAAGAGGGAGAAAGCCACCCTTTTCTCTCCTCTTGACTCTAAACAAGTGCTTTCCTGAGGGAGCCAGAAGAGGCAGGTGGGGATGGCGCTGGGCTCAGAGGCTTGCCGGGCGGGGCCCGAGGGCCAGAGCCAGTCAGTGACCCTAGAAAGCGGTGTCAAAGGGCAGGGTTTTGTGTTCTGTCTCTACATGTGTCCCTCAGCTCTACGACAGAGCCCGGCTCAATCCCTATTTGCTAAATGAGTGAATGTCAATTAACTAAATGGGTTCATACGTGAAACAACTAACCCCTAAAGCAGGTGCCTTATCTCCTCTCAATCGCATGTGTCCTTCACGGTCGGCTGTCCTCCCTGCACGTGTCCATCACACACCACGTGCCCCCCCCCTCCCCACCGTTCCCTGCAGGCTCGCTCCTGTCCTAGCAGACACCCACTTTCTCCAGGGCCCACCTGGAAAGCCACCACCGCTGTGATTTCTCATGGCAGGTCCCTGCCCAACTTTATTCCTCAACTGACTATGTGGCGTTAAATTGTGACTACATCCTGTCTTTCCCAGCAGAGTGTGGGCATGAGCAGGGGCGCCGGCGCGGTGACCAGGGAGCCCAGGGCGAGTGCGGAGCAGGGAACAGGTGAGAGCAGCAACCACATGGCATCGGTTCTGAGCAACGCACGAGCTCTGCCCAGGCCGCGCCACCTAAATTCTTATCACAGAACCCGAGAGCTGAACATTTTTGGCCAGTGAATTTTCCAGGAAATTAAGAAGTCTGATTAATTAACTCAGTTCCGTAAGTAAAAACCATGAAAGGGTACAAAACATCAGGAAGACCAACATTTCTTTAATAATGAAATAATTTATTTGTTAACAGTGGAACAGTACAGAAATTTACATATACACAGCAAAGATCTCTAAAACATGTAGTAGTTCTAAAAATGCATGTGCTAACTGTAGTAAAAAGCACCATTCTCTAGATCTTGACACAGGATTTACATTGGCTTCATATTTACATAAAGAAATAAACATCTGGAAACAGAATTCCATACTCTCTCATCTGCTGCTCCCCTGTTTCAGGCTGTGTTTACCACCAGGAAGATGACCCCAACATTGATGGTTAACAGCAATATTGCCGGAGCACCAAGTCTAGGGACAAGGGGGTAAAGGCAAGTTTGGTTCTCAGGTAAAAGCGAAAATGAAGAATGACCCATCAGCTCACCACCCCCCACAGAATAAGAAATCAAAATGAAAAATTTGGATAAACCTTAGAATTGGGTGCCTTACTAATTCTCATTTTATGATTTTGAGAGAAGTCAAAGATACTCCATTTCTTCAGCCATTCAGTAGCTGATTCTAGCAGTGCCAGGCAGTGATTTCTTCTTTCAGAAAAATATAAGAAAATCATCCATGTAGCAAATATTAACGAAGAAATCATGATAAATCACATATCACACACATACCCTTCCCCGTCCCCAGAGAGTTTCGAAAACAAGACATCTCACAGTCACAGAGATCTGAATGGGAAAAACCACCCCATCTGAAAGGGTCTTTGGGTCATCTTCTCCCAGAAAGGACTTGAAAACTCAGCAGCCAGCTACCTAAGCGTACTGCATCCAAGAGTTAGACACAGGAAAAAAACCAACCCCAGATTGCCCTGCAGGAAATAGCCTTGCAGCCGTTGACTTCCTGGGGTTCAACACACAGGGCAGGTAGAGGAGGAAGGCAAAGCAGCTTGGGGAACAAGTAAAGAAGGAAGAGAAGACAGATTCAAGAATAGATTATAAAGCACAACGAAAGTGGTATTCTTGCCGATACAGCACGGTATAAAAACCTAAATGTGTATGTATATACTTTTCAAAAATAAGTTTTCTCTTTAAAGGATGGGGCAGAGGCAAGAAGAAAAAAGCCCATAACACCCATTCGTGACCCCCAAGACCCCGCTAGACAGTTACTTTGACCATCACCATCCTACCTAGTTGACACTTTTCTGCCCCCCCCCCCCCGGCCCCAGGATCTGCTCTTGGCCACTTCAGGGATGGATCAGAGAGGCCCACAGGAAACCCAGGTAAGGGCCCTCTGTTTCTTTTGGGGGGGGTGGGGGGGAAGGTTAAAGGAAAACGCTTCCCTTAGAAGAAATTCGCTCCAGGGGCCAAATGCCGGGTCAGGGTCCTACGTAGTGCTCACTGGACCGACCCTGAAATTGAGTCTGGGGTAGGCTGGGAGAGGAATTTAGGTCCTGCTCAAAAAAGTGATTCAAAAAGCATCACAAACTAGCATTAGGTCTGTGACTAGACACAGGAGTCAGTGGTCACTAGCAGCACCTTGAAGAATTCAAGATCTTTGCTCAGCAGCAGAAACCCACACACAATCCCCTGGGTGCTTCGCCTGCCGTTCTAAGCCAACGGGCGGGGAAAGCTAGGCTTTCTGGGCTGTTCACAGAAGCCCCCAGATGTATTTTCTCACTGCATGAAACTGGACTACATACTCTTATTTTCTCATCTGCATTGCAATGGTATCAGTGAGAGTATAGATTTCGTCTTTTAAAATCAATTTTACATAAAAATATGCATGTGCCTATATTTACACACCTCTATAGTTACGTACAATTGTCAAAGTCTTAAAGGCTGGGGTTTCTATCTTTGCCCATCCCCTCCCTCCGACAACCCTCATAGAAAGGTTTTTCATTTTGCTTAAAAAAAAAAAAAAACCCCAAAACAACCAAAAAGACTTTAGAGCTCTGAACAGTCACGCTGGTGGATCAGTGAATGACAGGACAGGTTGGGCAATCAGGGCTGCTGCTGAGCTGCGTGAGGAAGGGGCGGGGTAGCTGCCTCAGACTGAGTTTGCTGGTTACAGTTTTGGTTAGAGAGAGGCCTAGCTCGCATGCCGATTCGGTCCACCTCTTGGGCTTTGAAAGGTAAGGTCTAACCCTGGTGTCAGTTTATCACAAGTGCATTAAAAATATATCCATTTCCACATTTATCTATGCAATCAAATTGAAAAGGACCAGACAAACAGTGCAAAGGTCAAATAATTACTGTTTTATATTGGGACAGTACATTTCATATTTCAACCAAAAGACAAAAAATGCAGTTTAACTTAAACAGAAAATAACGGCATCTCTCAGATGCCTTATTTCTAAATCGAACAAATACACAAATTCTGTTCCCTTCCCTCCCCCAATGCAAGCCCACAGTTTTGCCCAAAGTCTTGAGTTTTCGATGCCATACGGCATCCAGCATCTTGGACTTGTGAGGCGCTTGAATGTAGCAATTAAAACGCTTGAGAGGTCTAGCGAATGGCATTTGAAAGGGACCTCAAAGTGCAGATATATTTTTTCAAACATGTTACAGGCTGAGCTGGCTCGTTGAACAGTATCACTCTGCTTAATTCAGGAAGCAGGCTTTAAAAATGCAAAAGGCATACAAGTTGTATTTCAGTGCAAATCTTTAGCTGGTCATTGGAAAAGATTCCAATAATAAAAAAAAATCCTTTGTGTCACCTGCCCCTCCCCCCACCCACCCAAAGCTGAAATGCAGGAAAAAACCAGAACAAAACAAAAACAGAAGTACAGATGACTTTGGAATCATTTAGGAATCGACTACTTCCAATTAAAAATTTTAATACAGTAGAGAATCATTAAAATGAAAGAACAAAAGTAATCTTGCTTTGTTTAGACCGCTCTTCGTGTATAGAATGAGCTTCCGCGTGGAGGGCGTTTGAACTTTGAGTCTTGTGGAAGGTGGAGGCGCCGGAGGCGTGGCGAGGCTGGGGTGCCAGAGAACGCGGGCGGCGGGGGCTCGGGGCAGCCGCCCGCCCACCTGCCGCTGCTTCAGCCGTGGAGCCCTTAGGTTGCAGTGCGTCTGTGGATTTTAGGAATGTTCTCGTCACTTTGTGACACACACTCTGTTTCAGCGTCACAGGTTTTACAAATGGTTCAAATTCAATGAAAAAGATTTGCCAGAGGCTGAAAACCTCGACCTCAAAAATATGAATGCAAAAATATTAAGGGGAATGAACCAATTTTGTAGATACCTACATACAAAGTTTCTAGAACATCTATAAAAGCACAAAGTCATAAGAATTTGTTTTCCATTACATTAGTTTATATAAAATGAATAAATAGTATTTATAGATTTAATGTGTCTTATGTACATATACATGTGCTCTGTTTTAGCTTAAATAAAAATGCTACAAAGTGGGAGACCACTTAAGGGAGAAATCATAACCAAAAAGAGAGATCAGCCTTTTAAACTAGAAACCCAGAAGCCTCCATAAAGAAGTTTCTGGGTATATCCAAAAATAAGGAGAGGAATTCTGATAACACTGTACCATCCCCTCCTGTTCACCTGCAACAGAGAGTAGAAATGCGGACTTTTCCTTTCACTGATGATGGACACTAGCTCAGCTAGCGCCAAAGCTCAGTTATTGCTGAAAGTTAAGTAGGAAAATAGATTAGAATTGGACCAAATGTCACTTATTTGGGGGTGAAAAAAAAGGCATAATCACTTTGTGTTAAGTGGGAAATGGAGATCTCGTTTATCTCTGAGGTAGGAAAAAAAAATGTTCCAGAGACAAGTAGCATAACAAACTTTGAGGGAAAAACGTGCCTTGGGAGAGCAGCACACAGCGCGGCCCCAAGAACATCGCACACAGAGAGATTGTACCGTCTTGTTTGTTCATGCTGGAACTTGCATGAGCTGTGCGACCCCAAAGACATGTTAGCACGGTGTCCACTTTCAAGTGAGAAATACTGCTCCCATCCACACGCGGGTCGGGGGAATTAGCACGGAGGGGGTGTGTGTGTGTGTGTGCGTGTGTGTGAAGGGTGTTTTCTGGAGGTATTCCTGACTCCTCACGGGGGGTGAGGTCCACGGTGAAGTGCTCTTAAATGCCGCTTTCAAAGCTTACTTTGGAGTTCTGAGATCAGGATCTCAACTTTTAAAGTTTGTTTCCTTCCGTTCGCTAAGCACAAGAACATTCGGACATTTCTGCTAGGTGAGTAACACAGCCAGAAAACTTTAAGAAAGGTTTGCTAGACTACCGGGGACAGTACATAAGAGGGGGAGATTGCTGAGCTGTGAAAGTTGCTTATTCGGCCTAAGAATTCTTGGGTGCTTCAAATTGATTGGAATGTACAGTCTGGCAGACGGATTTTTATGGAGAGAAAGAGAAGCTAGTGGATGCAGTCAGAAACCCACAATCCTAAGCACTTCCCGGAAAACGTTTACAGAGCTGATTCTGGTACAGGTGGTACACGGAAGCTTACGTGCAAGGGGACTGCGGCTGGGTCCGATACACTACCTAATCCGCTCGGCCGGCACAGCCCTCCGGGAGGCAGCCGCGGCGACCCCGCGCTCTCAGAGGCCCAGACACGTCTTGTGATTGTCCTGGAGCTTTATTCTCTTCATGCTGGAGCTGGAGTAGCCCTCGTCGCTGCCCAGGCTCTGCATGCTGCCCCGCTCGTCCGAGTCGCTCACGCTGCTGCTGCTCCAGTCCAGGTCGCCCGTGAGATAGTCTGTGCTTTCAACGTCCACGTCGATTTCTTCTGTGGGGAGGACAAGAGACACGGGTGAGGGCGGGCTGCGGGGCGCTCGCGCCGAACCCCCACGCCAGCCCCGCCAGGCCCTGCTCCGGGCCCGGGGCCTAAGTGCGAAAAGGAAAGACGGGCTCGTTACGGGAGGCCCCGGGACTCGACCTCGAGCCGGGTCTCCGTTCCTCCCCGGCGCTGCCTCTGGGGACGCGCACGCACGCGCTCGCAGGCACAGGCCGGCAGGCACAGGCCGGCACGCACGCAGGCACGCACGCGCACGCAGGCACGCACAGGCACGCGCGCGGGGCGGGCGCTCACCCCGGTCGGAGTCCGAGCGCTCCGAGGAGACGGTGGAGCCGATGCTGTCCATCCGTATCCTCTCGATGCCCAGCTTCTCCAGCTGCCGCTTCAGGTGCCGCTGCTCTCGCTGGAGCTGGTCTATTTGGTGAATGGCTTTTCTGTCACAATCTTCAAGTTTCTGCAAGTCAGAGCGGTAGTTGTTGGAGCCCGCAGGCCGATTTCAAAATTGCCAAGGACTCTGCATCTTGCCCTCGAGCCGCGAAATAGGGCAGTTTTCCTCAGAAGCCATTGGGTGTCAGTGGTCTAACTTCTCCCAGGGCGGGCCGGGGGCCGGGGCCTCCCGCCTCGGGCTCGGCAGCACCGACTTTGCTGCGGCTCCCTGTACCGTCACAGGGCTTCTGGGGGCTGAGCTCGGCCCCTCTAACGCCGGGGAAGAGCCAGCAGCCCCCCCACCCCCCGGTCTGTGGTGACACCCTGAACCCCACTCTCTGAACTAGAGCCCGGCGTGGGCCATGCAGAAGGAGGGCTCGTCAGCTACGTGTTCTAATTATATCAACATACATATATCTAATTATATATTATTAGCAACAGTTAATATGTTCTATATATTATATAACATTATAACATATATCAACATATATATCTAATTATATCAATATCGAGTTATTCCAAATCTCAATCAACTTCTGTTTGGTAGCAGGGAACAATCAGTCTTTTGAAGTCCTGATTCCAAATTGTCCAACACAAGAGCTTAAACGCCTTTCCAAATACCACTTGTTTTTATAAATCTGTTTAACTGTGGTTATGTTGCCCTAAACAAAGGTTCTTTTTCCCTCCAGAATTGTCATGTATGCATGCCACTAACCATAATTAAAGTGACACTTGCCTCACCTTTTGCTATTCAAGCTACGTGCTACAAGCGGACTCCCTTTCAGACCCTCTGGGAGGTGCTGGGGATACAAGGTGAGCATAAAGACCTCGTCCCCTCCTCCGACAATGGAGACAACCAAACAGTCACACAAACCATGGTCAGATGACAACCGTGATAAGTGCTAAGAGAGAAAGAGCCAATAATAACTCCATCTGTGGCAGGAAGGATATAAGCAGGTCAGCAAAAGTTTCCCTGAGCTAGTGATACCTGTGTTGAGATCTAAAGGATGACAAGAAGTTAACTAGGTGAAGAAGGGTAGGGAAAGCATACCAAACAGAGGGAACAGCACGTACAAAGGCCCTGTGGTAAGACCATGACAAGTGCAAGGGGCTGAAAGGGCATAGGGCACAAGACGCTGCTGTACAGGCAGGTGAGGGCTAGGTCACACAGCCTGGGGCAGGCATGCTGACAGTCTGTCCTGAGCCACTGATGAATTTTAAACAGGGTGACATGTTGACTTGAGCTTTGGAAGGATTATTCTTAGGAGGCACAGAGCTTAGCTCAGAGGCGGCCAGAGGAATACAGGGAGGCCTCTGAGGAGTTCACTGCAGTAGATGACGGTGGGTGAAATGGGAGCGAGCCTGTGAAATATTTAGGTCTTGGAGAGGACTTAGATATATATGGCTACAGAGCAAGGGCTAGCAAGGATGACCCGGAGTTTCTGGCTTAATAAATGGACAACCCTTTCACTTCTACATAGGGGTAAGGAATATTCAGTTGGGTTCTGGCCATGTTGGGTTTGGGATGCCAGAAATCATCTAAGAGACAGGTTGGAGGATTCCCTAGAGGAAAGGACTGTCCTGGAGATACACATTTGCTGTCCCTCATAAACAGACAAACCCTTATTAGACAGGTAAAGCTAAAAAGGAATCCCAAGGATATACTTACCTTTATGTGTAATTTGGCTTTTGTCAATAAACTCAATGTAGTGTGCCGGTTCGATTCGGGCCCAAGCGGAACTAGCCCCTTCAACTTCTCCAGGCACAAGCGAAGATGGGCCCGCCTACAAAAACAAGGTCACATAGCACTAAGAATTTCACAGTGGGCCAGAAGGCACTCTGGAAGAACAAGTTCTAAAAGAGTAGGAAGCTGCCCAGGCCCAGTAATGGCAAATGCCACCAATGACCTCTGGCCAAATAAACAGCTTTGGAAATTAGAAAACTCTGGTGAAAGCCATGGAGAAGCCAAGACTGGGGTTTTCTCAAGTCTCTTTATAAAATAGGTGTTAGGGCAGGGACTAATATCTACTATTATTAGGCATATTTATCAGGTTATTGCCAGGTTTCTGGGTTATGATGTGACCTGACAGAACATGCCAGGGTTTGAATCCTTTCAACCCATACTTCCTCTTTTCCCATTCACGGACCACTAGAACTAGCATACTGCTGTATATAGTATTTACACACGTGAATGACCTGCATGGTTATTCATTACAGCTTGCTTTAAAATAGCAAAGATCAAAACCACCCAAGTCACCAACAACAGGGAGCTGGTTAAATAAATTATCATGTATCTATGCAGTGGAATACTATGCAGCGATGAAAAGAACCAGGATGTGCTCTATTTACTACTAGGAAAGAACTCTCAGCTATATTGTGAAATGAAGAAAAGCAAGATATCAAACCATGCATGCAACATGCCATCTTTGGACAAAACGGAGGAAAAGTAATTATGTTTTCTTATATGGACAAAAAATCTTGAACAATAAGAAACTAATAACAACCGCAAGGAGAGAGAAGTCAGGGCATAGGCAAGGATAAGGAAAGGGAGTGAATTTTTACGGAATAACATATCTTTTGGTTTTTCAACTATGTAAACTGCTATTCAAAAAGTAGATTTTTTTAAAAATAAGGAAAAAGCACATCATCAGCATTGCTACACCACACAAGCATGCAGAACAGCTAGAGATAACCACATGTAGGCCTTGAAGGGTGTACAGAGGTACAGTGGGACGGGGCAGGAAGGGAGAAAGGCCAGAGGAAGCAGAAGCTGCAGTGAGCCACTCAAGAGAGAACCTTTAGTCACAGACTGACCGGAGTCCCTAAAGTTTTGGAAATTAACACTTCTTTTCTTTGTGCTTTATTCGAGAACCTATAGCAGATCCCATGAATGGGAGAAACAGCCAGAAATCAGAGTTTTTGCCTCAGCCCAGCACGTCCTGAAAGCCTTCACAGGCCATTCCAACCCATAGTGATTCCTCCACTTTCTGAGCACTTAATGGTTTATACTAGTCAATGGGAAGTTCACGGTTCTGCCTGAATTGTTTGGTATTTGCTACTTAACCACTCATTCATTGCAAACTCCTCAGAAAGTTGGACTGCCACTTACTACGGTGCCCCTCCCCCCCTTAATAAATGTCTGCTGAGTGGGTCATGTCACTATTCAACTAGACAGTGAGCTTCTGGAGGACACAGTCCATCTCTACTCCACCTCTGCACCTTCAACAGTGCTTAGGCTCCTGGGGTTTTAGACACATGCCCACAGCCCACACACAACCACCTGGAGCAGAGTTCCTGGGAGCCAGGAGACAACTGTAAAGCTTAATTTGCCCTCCGCTCCCCTTAAAATTTTTGACTGTATTAGCAAAAGTTGGAACTAAAAGAAGAAAACTGCTTCAGAAAGCTCCAAGAGGTCCATATGTATGATAATGACCAAGGAAGTCCATTCACACCTTTCATATCAAGACTTCGGGATGTTCCTCCAAGGCAGATCTAACAAGTGGTGCATTAGACATCCTTCCGAGCCCCCTGCCGCCTCCGCTTCCAAGCCTCCTTCCTTGTCTAGCTCTCGAAGGAGCTGTCCTAGACTCTCCGAGGGCCCTCTAAGCCTTGACAAACTTGAAGAATGCAGCAATTGCTCTTGAGCTAGGAAGATTTAATGGTACAAAAATGCCTTACTCTTTGACAAGACTTCCACTTGCCCTGAAACCCTGTCCATGTGGAATGGTCACAAGCAAAGGCTCCCATTAGAGGTTTGCTCCTCCTACCACTACAGGAGGAAAAACTGTGTGTAAAATGTACCTGTTCACCTTGGATAATAATATTCAAGAAGAGTCATGAAAATAGATATTAGAAACACCATGAGAAAGTATAGTCACTTATGCAGTTATCCAAATTATTTCTCCCAAAGTTTATAGACAAACTGTCAAGTTAGGAAAAAAGGTTCAAAAATTAGATGTAGACATTTTTCAGCTTGTTATCTGCAAAGACTGCATGATTCAGAACAGTGTCCTATTAGTCATTTTATGATGTGGGTTTATCTACAAATATGAGTATGTAAATTTTTTAGGAAGTTTGTCTACTGATAAAAATATAATAAAGTCATCTTTCCATGCATCGTCATTTCTAGTTGTACAGGGAGTCTAGCCCAGAAAGTATAATTCTCACTACCCAAATGTGGGTTCTTCCAAAGAAGACTTCCAGTTGTGAAACTAGAAATAAGCCATTTGACAAATTCAAGCTAAGGATAATACACGTTCATTCAGTGTTTTTTTGGCCTAGTTCTATGAAAGTACGACCAGAGCTTTTCTGGATTTTTGTCGAGATCCAAAGCTAACTTCTGTCTTTGGTAGTGCCTGTCTTGGCCTCCTCTAGCACCTCACTGCTCAGCCCACTGGCTGCCCTGCCCACCTGCAGATATCCCCAGGCTGGCACCTAGGCCAACCACAGGGGAGGGGTGAGGTCTACAGAGCAGGCTCGGTTCTGTCATGTAATAGTGAAATTCGACTCCTGAACCAGATAAACAAGCAAACAGACTCCTCTGTAAAAGCTCCCTCTGAGGCTCCTCAACCCTGACACACACACACACACACACACACACACACACACACACACACACACGCACGCACACTGCACCCTGGATCTGCAACCCCTCAGCCAGCCTTGAGAGCACCCATGAAGCACGAGATCCACAGCAAGTAACACAAGCACCCATCTCAGCTCTTCCTCCCCAGTCCTGACTATTCCCCTGCCCAGGGCTCTGGTCCTCAAGGAGGGGATCAGTGTCCTGTTCTGAACTAGGTCTAACTTCCCCTTGGGAAACCAATAGAGGTTTTGCCACATGTACTTAAAAGGAAGCCACTCAATAGCCCAGTCTGATCCCTACTTAGACCTCCTCCCAGCCCATCTTCTTCAGCCAGTCATCCTGTTGCCAAGAGCTGCCTCCCTGCTCCCCACCCCCAGCAGAAGGGGCTTGTGCCAAACCCTGGCTCCTTCCTGCTCCCAACTGCCTCTTCTGTTTGTGCTGATCCAACTGCTTTGTACCTAGGTCATGAACCTTGACAAACTTTCTGTGCTGACTCTTCAGAAATATTGCTTTAATTATTCTGAATGGACAGATACACCTTTGGTCTATAGTAGCATAAAGAGACCAATCTTTGATCTGAGCTATAATCAGTAATGCTCAGAATCAAGTGTGCCCTATAACTAGGGATAACTAAATTAGATACAAACTACAGTTTTTCTTCAGTAAGGTTTTGAAAAGGATCTCAAATTTTGTTTTTAGTTCTTTTAATAGTCTGAATCTGTCTGTCACCATACAACCAAATGTTAGCATGGTATGTAAGAGCAAAGGTTTGGGACCCTGGCTTTGCCACTTACTTCCTGTGTGACCTTGAGCCGATCACTTAACTCCACGTGGCATCAGCTTTCTCAGCAGCAGACAGGAACACCACGCCCGACAGGGCCGGTGTATTAACTGGGACAAGGAATGGAAGCCCCTGGCCAGGATCTGACAGGAGTGCGCTCTTACACGGCAGCTGTTGTTCTTTCTAGTTTCTTCTGTGACCGATAATTACTGGGAACAATTTGTATAACACTATAATATTCCTTTGAAAATCAACAGGAAACTCAGGGCACCTGGGTGGCTCAGTCGTTAAGTGTCTGCCTTCAGCTCAGGTCATGATCCCAGGATTCTGGGATCGAGCCCCGCATCAGGCTCCCTGCTCCACGGGAAGCCTGCTTCTCCCTCTCCCACTCCCCCTGCTTGTGTTCCCTCTCTCGCTGTCAAATAAATAAATAAAATCTTTAAAAAAAGAAAAAAATAAAATAGGAAGCTCAAAAGTGTCTCACTAGGTAGATAGAAGCTATCTGGTAAAATCCAATTCTTCCTTAAAGAAAACACCTATCGGGCGCCTGGGTGGCTCAGTTGGTTAAGCGACTGCCTTCGGCTCAAGTCATGATCCTGGAGTCCCGGGATCGAGTCCCGCATCGGGCTCCCTGCTCGGCAGGGAGTCTGCTTCTCCCTCTGACCCTCCCCCTCTCATGCTCTATCTCATTCTCTCAAATAAATAAATAAAATCTTTAAAAAAAAAAAAAAAGAAAACACCTATCTTCTGTCATTAAAGAAATTTAATGGAAAACGTAACCTATTTTCTATGGCAATACAGATCTTGCTTACGCTAAAGATACTATTTTTACATTAAAAAAAAATCAAGGACAGTGAAGGAGACCATCAACAAATCTAAAAGGCAACCTACTGAATGGAAGAAGATATTTGCAAATGCCATATCCAATAAAGGGCTAGTACCCAAAATATATAAAGAACTGATACAACAACGCCCCAAAAATATAATCCATTTAAAAATGGGCAGAAGACATGAATGGACATTTCTCCAGGGAAAACCTACAGATGGCCAATAGACACATGAAAAGATGCTCAACATCACTCATCATCAGGGAAATGCAAATCAAAACTACAATGAGATACCACCTCATATCTGTCAGAATGGCTAAAATCAAAAACACAAACAAGTGGGGGCAAGGATGTGGAGAAAAAGGAACACTCTTACACTGTTGGTGAGAATGCAAACTGGTGTAGTCACTGTGGAAAACAGTATGGAGGTTCCTCAAGAAGTTAAAAATAGAGCTACCCTACTATCCAGTAATCACACTACTAGAGCAAAACAACTAAACACTAATTCAAAGGGATACACGCACCCCTGTGTTTATAAGCAGCATTATCTACAACAGCTAAAGTATGGAAGCAGCTCAAGTGTCCATGGGTAGATGAATGGGTAAAGAAGATGTGGTATAAATATATACACAACATAGTATTATTCAGCCATAAGAATGAAATCTTGCCATTTGCATGCAATGACATGGATGGAACTAGAAAGTATAATGCTAAGTGAAATAAGTCAGAGGAAGGCAAATACTGTATGATTTCATTCACATGTGGAATTTAAACAAATGAGCAAAGGAAAAAAAAAAAGAGGCAAACCAAGAACCAGTCTCTTAACTATAGAGAACAAACCTATGGTTACCAGAGGGGAGGTGGGTAGGGAGATGGGGGAAATAGGTGACGGGGATTAAGGAGGGCACTTGGGACGAACACTGGGCAATGTGTGGAAGTGCTGAATCAGTGTATTATACACCTGAAACTAATATTACACTATGTTAATTGTACTGGAATTCAAAAAAATTCAAAAAATTAGCAAGGATCTTATAAAGCTAATGCATGCATAAGAGAAGACTCCTTCTTGGCCACACATCATGTAGAGTCTTGGGTCGAAGGGAGCCCAAGCCTGGGAGGGAAGCATCTGAAGAGCACCCGACTCTCCCTGCCCCAGCTGCACTGCAAACAGCCCAAGGAAAATACGGGGGCAAAGACTGACCTTGGAAGTCCACGCACATCTCTGGATGTGCTATCTATATCCAAAGCACCGAAAATCTCTCCCATACAACAGCAAGAAGAAAGGAGAGCATATTTAGGAATAAACTTAAAACAGCTTAGGAAGGATCTCTAGGAAGGAAACTATAAAACTTTGCTGAGAGACAAGAAAATCTGAATAAATGGAAAAAAGTAGCACCTTCCTAGACATGAAACCTAAAAGCAAAGATGCCAATGTTACCCAATTTTGTCTACAAATTTAACATAATTCCAGGGGGGAAAAAATCCCAAGTGTTCTTCTTAATGCTGGGAAATTAGTCTAAATTCCATCTAGAAGAATACATGTATAAGGGATTGCCAGATTTTTGAGAAAGAAGAATGAGGAGGAATGTGCTATACCAGATAAATTGTATTATAAAGCTTTAATAATTAAAAAACAGTATACACTAATAGAGGAATGGGCGGATAAATCAAGGGAACAGAATAAAAAATTCCCAGAAACGGACTGAAGAATAGGTATGAATTTAACATATAACAGAGGTAACACTACAAATCCTTGGGAAAAGCATGGATTGTTCGGAAAAGAGAGGAGTGGGAAGACTAACATCAAAATAAATTCCAAATATATTAAAGATTTAAATATATGTTTTGATACCACACTGTTCTGTTGTTAGTTTTCCTTAAGTCTTGTCAGCCATGAATTATGGAAAACTAAATATCCAAGCGAACGGAAGTCATTAATGAAGAGGCTCTAGGCTGCTGGAGGCATACCTCCTACCAGAGCCCTGGGCACCGACAGAAGGCACCTGGGCTAGCCAGCGTGCTCTTAAGACAGTTCTGAATGCTGCTCTTTTTATTTCTGCCTCCAGACTTAAGCTCCCTCGAGTCTATCCGTGTCTCTCTCCCTCTCAGGCCAGCAGATTTGTCAACTGGAGAATAAACTGGGAAAAGAGTTAAGACCATAGGTAGACTGTGCCATCTGCAGCCAGTGCTCCTGAATTTGCTAGGTTACCCCAAAAGTTCTTCCTGCCCGAACGGGGCCAACGAGTGGGAATGGTATCCAACCGGGCACATGTGCGTGTCTGTTAGGAGGAAGACACTGCTGTCAGATTACTTTTTTTTAACTGGAGGTATAACTGAACGCTCTCACAGTAGAGTGTAGGACAGGACGCAAAGAAGAGTTAGAAGGTCCGAGCAGAGCGTACAGGATGGCGGCCAGTGAAGGGGGTAGAGAAGGAGTTAAATTCACAGGTGGAAATCTAGAACCATGCACTTGGCTCTCATTCACTTTCTGAGAGATTACTGTGCGCTGCCACTTTCATCGGTGCTGGAACACATTGTCGCGTTAGATCAAGTCCCTGCCCTGGAGCTTCTTAAAATTTAGTCGGAGATCAAACAAACAAATTATGGCAAATTACTGATCTGAGCTGCCTTCAGACTATGACAAATAGCAGCCCTCACTAAAAGTTCTAGAACAGGCTCCCCTTTGCCCTCTACCAAACCTATTCTTTCTTTTCCCTCACCCATATCTTGTTTGACTTAAAAGGTTGTCAAGCTTCCATAGACCATCAGAACCTGCTTTTTCCCTTTCCAAATAGATCACATTCATTTCTTCATTCATTCACACACAGCACACTTCCTATATATCCAACTGTTCTTTCATTACCAAGTAATGGGAAAGACCAAGACTTCCATTTTGTGTTAACCCACTGGAGCCTAGAAATAATAATACATCTGCAGATGCTGACCTGAGAGTAGAATCTGGTATCTAGGCAATCCATGTCCCTTCTCTTTGAGAAAAGCCCTACCTAACAAACATGATACACGGGACCGGAGTACTACTTCTCATTAAAACTGGGCTTCAGATTCTTCACTAAAGAAGAAAAAAAGCAAACAATAAACAATAGCCTATTTAACTCTAAAGTTTTACCATCTTATTTCCTAGCTTTGTGTGGGCACAGATTTAGCCAATTAAATAGCTTCATAAATTCTATAGGATAATTGGAGGTTTAATAAAGATTTCAGATATGTATGAGCTGTATAGTGAGAAAAACAGGTTTGGTATAGTGAGTAAGAAGAAACAAATCATCTCATGGGGTCAAAATTTACTCCCTAAAAGTGATTACAGGTCACAAGAGATACTTTCTCCAGATTTGGGGTCGACAACAGAGCATTACCGGGTTAAACAAAAGGTCCAGGTGAAGACTACAAGTCATGCTTTGAGGAAAAATGTACTCTCCTCCTTTCCCTAAAATGATCCCTTTATAAATAATTGCCAGATGCATCATTACTACCAACTTAACCGGAACCTCGGAAGGTTTTGAAGATTTTTGATAATTTTTTTAAAAATTTTTTTAAAAATTTTTTTAAAGATTTTATTTATTTATCTGACAGATAGACAGCGAGAGAGGAAACACAAGCAGGAGGAGTGGGAGAGGGAGAAGCAGGCTTCCCGCTGAGCAGGGAGCCCGATGCGGGGCTCGATCCCATGACCCTGGGATCATGACCTGAGCCGAAGGCAGACGCTTAACGACTGAGCCACCCAGGCGCCCCAAGATTTTTGATAATTGTGATAGTAATCTTTATAAAAAAATACAGAGGCAGTTCTATATGCCAGCTGTATGGGAACAGGTCACTCCGTGAACAAGGCATAAATAGCAATTCACGGTGGCTATATTCTGAAGTTATAAGATCACTTCTCTACTAAAAGTATGAAATACATAGTATATTCATTAATATTTCCTTTCTAGAGCCCAATTTTAAAAATGTACACAATACATCTTACAGTTGGTACTTGCTAGCTTTCTCACCCTTTGACTATTAATGTCTATGACAAAAACTCAGGCAGTGCCCCCACTGCTCCAGTAGGGACAGGAAATTAGTTGAATAAGCAGCATATGTCTTTTCTCCAAGTTTTTCCAAGGGCAGATGCCATCTATCCAAGAAAGATAGATTCTAGCGGTACAAATCTGGGTGTTCTTCCACACCATCAATGTAGGCCAGATTTGCACACTGATAACTACATCCCTTTGTAATAACCAGGCCATGCCCTAAGCCCCATGTGGCAATAAAGCAATGCGGATTTGTTACAACACCCTAGAGTGAAATCTGAATGTGGTCAAGAAAGTTCAGAAACAGTAAGAGTGGTGCAATGCCTACCACAACTCGGGCGCAGTGCAAAAGTTATGCCCCTACCCTCTTCTGACAGAAGGAGCTTGGCCATTTGAAAAGCCAATATAACAATAGGGACCCGCAATAAATTAGAATATCCTGCCAGAAGAGACCTGACTGCAGTGGTTTCTCATACCAGACCAGATGCCACTGAAATACTGTTAAACCAAATGAAAATAATAGCTTAGATCAGGCTGCTGAGTCCTCCTCACAGAGCACACACAAAAATCTTTTGTCATGGGGTCAGAAGACTCTAGCAGAGGTAATCTCTCTAGACCAGCTGCCTAATTCCAGCAAGGCCTGCATATGTACCATTCCAGAAAAACGAGTGTCTATTATTAAAGAAGATGCCAGAGCCTTCTTTTGAAAAAAAAGTCCATTCTAGCACCTGACTCCTGACCCACTGGCTGCAGCTTATATGCAGTCAGTCTCCATTTGCTGAAGTGCTACTGAAAGGCATTCAGACCAGAGGAATTCCCAGCTAAGAGAAGGAAAATAGTAGAATTATCATCAACAAAGCCATATAACAACAACAAGATTCAAAAATTTCCTCTATTCCAACAAAAATTAGTAATTACGATGGGAATACAATAGTGATTTAAACATTTTTTTTTTTAAAGATTTTATTTATTTATTTGAGAGAGAGCGAGCATGAGGGGGAGAGGGTCAGAGGGAGAAGCAGACTCCTCGCTGAGCAAGGAGCCCGATGCGGGACTCGATCCCGGGACTCCAGGATCATGACCTGAGCCGAAGGCAGTCGCTTAACCAACTGAGCCACCCAGGCGCCAGTGATTTAAACATTTTTAAATGCAGGAATACCTTTTAAAAGAAATATACAAGATGCACGGGGAAATACTATAAAACTTTAGAGACAGAAAACTGATCTGAATAAATAAAGTCACATACCAAATCCTGGATGGAAAGAGATTAGACGTGAACGTGAACTTTTAAAGGTTAATTTATATTGAAATTCTTAAATTTTGATTTTGAAAATCCCAAAAGGATTTGGAGGTTGGGGAAATGGATTGACTATACAATTCATAGGGAAAAATAAACTAGTGAAAATAGGTAACAACATGGAAAAAAAAAAAAAAAAAGGAGAAGGGAGGAGTAGGGATTTGCTTTACCAGATCTTGAAGTGCATGATAAAACCTCAATGACCGAAACAATATTCACTGGCACAGGAAAAGCAGAGCAGATGAGCAGTGGAATAGAAGAACCAGTCTAGAAACAGACTTAGCCATGAACAAGAATTTAATATACAATAGAAGCAGCAAGTTCAAACAGTGAGAGAAAATGGACTCTCTTAAAGGAAATGATAAATTGGACAATAATATGATACTCAAAGGGGTGATCTCTTTCATATATATCCTTCATATTATATCATCTTTTCAAAATAAGGAAAAAAACAAACGCCTGAGTAGAAAATTGGGCAGAGATTATTAACAGGCAATACAAACACACAAAGAAAAGAAAATTATTTGACTGTGCTAGTAATGTAAAAAATGCAAATTAAAACAAGTTGTCGGCTTTTGTTTTTTATGTATCAAATTCATGAAGGTCTTAGATTATACTAACACCTTGTGAAGTGTAAGGCCTGTAACCTGCCAGGTGGGCAATCCAGTAGTCAACATCGAAAACCACAACAATGTGTATATCATTATTTCCACAACTATAAATTTACCCTAAGGATATAATTATGGTGTTGGACAGAGATTTATCTACAAGGTAGTTTAAGGAAGTATTGTTTATATTAGCCAAATACCAGGAAGAACCTAAAACGGGATTGGTTATGAGTTACAGCACATCCATATGAGATACTACAGGGTATTCACTAAAAGTAATGTTAGAAAAGTAGACTTAAGGACATGGGAAAATATTCATAATGTAGCTTGAAAAGATAGAAATTATTATTATTTTTAAAGATTTTATTTGACAGAGAGAGACAGCGAGAGCGAGAACACAAGCAGGGGAAGCGGGAGGGGGAGAAGCAGGCTTCCTGCCGAGCAGGGAGCCCAATGTGGGACTCAATCCCAGGATCCTGGGATCAGGACCTGAGCCGAAGGCAGATGCTTAACTGACTGAGCCACCTAGGCACCCCGAAGATAGAAATTATTTACTCTATGATCCCATGTTGACTTAAAAAAAGTATGCACAAAAGTCTAGATGGATACAGAACTTAGCAGGAATGTTAGCAGCTGTTACTGCTGCAAGATCTATTATAGGTGATTTTTATATTTTTTTGTGCTTTTTGGAACTTCCCAATTTTCTACACTAAACTATACTTTTATTTTCCAAAAACAACTGTGGAGATACACTTCAAAGTTCCACTGCTGTCCTCTGGCAGCTAGAATTATGGATGATTTAAATTGTTTTTAGAAAGACTTTCTATATTTCTCAAGATTTTCTGTAAGATTAGTTGTTTTGTTTGTTTTAAAGATTTTATTTGAGAGAGAGAGCAAAAGTGAGAGAGATCACAGAGGGAGAGGGAGAAGCAGACTTGCCCCTGAGAGGAGAGCCTGAGGCAGGACTTGATCCCAGGACCTGGGATCATGACCTGAGCCGAAGGCAAACGCTTAGCTGACTGAGCCACCCAGGCATCCCTGTAAAATTAGTTTTAAAAAGAAAAACCGCACACTCAAAGTGTTTCCTTAGGAGGCTAGACCCACAACGACCAGTTACAGTTCAGAGAAGCACAGACCGAGTGACAGATGCTCCTATCTATGCTGATGAACTGAA
Organism: Leptonychotes weddellii; assembly: GCF_054177405.1. NCBI lineage: Eukaryota > Metazoa > Chordata > Mammalia > Carnivora > Phocidae > Leptonychotes > Leptonychotes weddellii. The sequence goes on along the minus strand of NC_138378.1, from coordinate 75,684,189 downwards.
TCCTTCACCCCAGGGGCTTGGGCTTCATCAGGCTCTGTATTCCCAGCACCTAGGACACAGCATCTTCAGTGCTCCATGAATGCCTCATCTAGAGAATGGAAAATACAAGCCTTCTAGAATGGTGGAGGTGGGGTATGTTCCTACCAACACCAAGAATATTAAAGTGGTAGTGTTGAGTATATGGTCCTCTTTGTGGAGTCCTAACGAACACCAATTACTCAGAATCTCTAAAGTGCCACAGAAAAGGTTTCTGTTTAAAAATCTAACCCAAGTATAATCAACTCTGCAATCTCAAAGAGGAAAACAAATTCCCATTGTTAGAAGGTCTTTCCCTAAGTTTTTGTTTTTTGTTTTTTTGAGAGCCATGTCAATCTTTTTATGTGATGTTTTAAGGTAAAAAATGGCTAAAGTGTATATGCACTTAGCAAAGCGGGATTGTTTTATAGGCGTCAACTACTAAAACCAGGGAGACTACAAGAGCAGCTGTTGAACTGACTTCAAAACCCGAAGATTCTTAAGCATCTACACTCATAAGGGGAGAAGAGCTGGGCAACTTTAAGTCCCTCCTCTGGACTGCAGCAACCAATTTTGGTTAAATTAAGAAATTTGAGTCTTTACTTCCCTCTTTTCTGTTCACATGCTCTGGACTAGAGAAAGAATTATCAAGACCTTAAAAGACCGAACTCCAAAAAAGAAAGGACAATAAGGAAACTAGATAACTCTTCAGCGAGCAAAAGTTGACTGGTCACACGGAAGCAGTCTGAATTAAAAGCAGCTTGCCCAGTGGGGACTCCTAATCCAGTTTTCTAGATTCTTTGCCTCCATAGCCTCTCATGTATACCTCAATCTGAGCCATAGCATATTCATTCAGACTGTCTCTGCATCTTTCCCATTAGACAGACAACATTTCTCTAGGAAGGGGACCATGCTGATTTAATACCCCCAGTGTGAACTCGTTTAATACCTAGTACTGAGTGCAAGTTCTTGAGACACTGTAGGCAAAAATAAACACCTCTGAACTGCTAAAAGGTAAAACTGACATTGTGCGGCATTCCTGCAGAGGTAAAAAGCATAAAGTTGTAGTAAGTGCAAAGAGCCCTTGCATGAAGGGGTAAAATTTTAATAACAAAAATGAGTGTCTAATGGAATAATAAAAAAATAAATGCCTACGTAAGGTGCGGGAGAAGAACTAGAAGACTTTTCAGCAGAAAGAATCCCAGTTTACCCAGTTCACCCCAAAGGCAGAAAGTTAAGAATCTAAAGATGAGAAAGAGAAGCCACATCTGATTACCTTTCCACCTTAAAAGATACTTTCGAGTTCCCAATTCACGATCTGAAAATCCCTAAAGCAAAAATGAAGCTTTGACTTCAACCACAGTCACAATCAGAGAAAGTAAAAGGGAAGAGGAGGGATGGGGAGAAGCACGTGTGCAGGGAGGCACATGCACGCACACACAGAGTTCCTCAGCGGAGTCATGCTAAATGTTCACCCTGTTCCAACATTCTCCTTCCTAGTAGGTCAGTCTGCCCTTTCACGGATGAAAAGTGTCATTCAGATCCTGACTTTCAGAGTCAGGCTCCCTCTTCAAAGAAGGTTTGCATGAAATAACCATATGTATTTACAGAACCATCATTACACATCATCTTGTTCATGCAGAGCACCGAGAAAGCCACTCAATCTGAATGGGTAGCCCGTATTTCAAATTGATGAGAGCTCGGAGACCAGAATGAAGCTTGTTCAATGGTTCTCAGCCCTGGCAGCACATAAGAATCACCTGGGGAGCTTTTAAAAAAATACTAGAGCAGAGCCTCAACCCAAACCAATTAAATCAGAATTGCTAGGGGTGAGGTCTGGGCATTGGTTTCTTTTTTTCTTTATTTTAAAGCTCCACAAAGAATTACTATTTCCACCCCCCACCCACCATGGTAAAAGTGGTTGTTTTTTAAAAAGTCTTTATTAGAGATAAAAGATTTGCTTTCAAATACTCCATGCAGAGGGGTAGTTTTGATTATACAAGATTAACAAAATGTTGATTGTTGAAGCTGGGTAATGGACACATAGGACTTGATTACATTATTTGTTCTCATATATTTGAAGATTTGTATGTTATTTTATAAAATTGGCAGAAATAAAATCTCTTCCTTCTCCTCAGATGTATACATGTGTGTAATACAAAAATATTTTTAAAAAAAAAACATTAAAATAAAAGCTTTGCAAGTGACTCTAATGTACAACCAGAGTCAAGAACCACTAGGCTACATCGTTGAAGGAGGGGCAAACCAGATTTAGAAAATAAAGATTTAAACAAACAGCAAGAGGCAATCCAGGTGATAGAGATCAACTCAGGAAGCCAGATGGATCCCAGGGTGGGTGGCAGACCTCCTCTAGTGAATCACCATCTCCAATTTGTGCTATGCATATATTTGCCTGATTTTTGAGAATCTTTATTCACAAGTAAACTGTAAATACACATATGTATGTGTATTTATATATATCTGGGTGTGTACATGATTTAAGACAGAACTACCAATTATATTCAGTAGCATGTAATTTTTTTAAAAACACTATTTGTGGAAACACTGCTCATGACCTAAACTGCTTTGGCCTGTGAAACAGTCACCCAGGAAGGCCCTCCTTAGGAGGAGTGGGTTGCAAGAGTGAGGGTTGGGGGTGTGGTTTCTGGAACCTGCAAGCCCTTCATCTACCTGAGTGATTTAGGGGCAGTGCTGCTTAGTCGGCCTGAGGAAACTCTTACATCAGGTGTTACTTGTGGGAAGAGCCCACGAAAAGCATCCAAGTCTCTAAGATCAGGGACTACATCAAAAGGACCCCCAACCCACCCCCAAAATCCCCAACTCACCTATTCTTCTCCATTTCATTGTGAGTTGATCTGAAAGAGGGAACAATAAGAAAACAGTAAGATTCTTCTTGTCTTAAAGAACTATTTCAGCACCAATACAATTTAACTTCTTTCTCTCCTAAGTTGGTAGGAGAGAAAACAGAAAGGGAGGAAAAACTCAGTGGGATCTGCTAAAGAAATCAGTTCCTTTGAGGAGTTAGGTAAATGTAAATATGTAAAATAGAGTTCAAGGAGAAGTGACAAACTTAAGAGGCATGCAATCCCTAGTGGAAATGTAATCCATTTGAAGAAAGGAAATAAAAGGGGCCTATTTATACAATGAGAAAAACAGCTGTGCCATGTGATGTGAATTCAGGTTATAGAACACCAAAGCTTTCTTCAGGCTGAGGGTAGAAGAGTGGAGGTGGCACCTCCTCCTAGTCCTGCAGTTTTTTCTAGGTGTAGTAGATATGCCAAAATTTTATGCTAAGTTGCTTAACAATAGGATACAATTTTAAGTGGATAAAAATAATCCTTTTTCCCCTCAATCTTTCTACTCCCTGACGTAATTATTTGATCATGTACAACCTCCTGCAAAACGCTACTGGTGAACAGCTCCCAAATGATTTCAGGAAGGGGCTTCTAAAACTTAGCTCAACATAAAGACGATACAGACTGGTGAAAGCCACAGTGAGGGTGAAATGTGAAGTCTAGCTTTGCCACCAACTGGTACTGTAGAATAAAATTCTTTACCATCTTGTCCTTGGTTTAACCCCTCTGTAAAATGGGAGTAAAAATTATTGTCAATTATCTACTGAACACACATAGATCAATGAGGCAGCAACTGTAAAAGTGATTAGAGAGCCTTGGACGAAAGCTATGGTGGATGTGAAATCCTATTATTAAAGTGTTTATAGCTGACCTTGAATATAAGGTCTGGTCTAAGAATTTATGGACAGGTTTCCATAGAAGTCACAGGAAGTCAGTCAATATGGCCACTACTGTGTCGTCCTCACACAACTCCTCCCTAATTATAAACTTGAGGAACATCCCAGCATTATAAAGGAGCTCAATCTTGACCTTTCTTTTTTTTTTTTTTTTAAAGATTTTATTTATTTATTTGAGAGAGAGTAAGAGAGAGAAAGAGCACAAGAGTGGGGAGCAGGAGAGGGAGAAGCAGACTCCCTGCCGAGCAGGGAGCCCGATGCGGGACTCGATCCCGGGACTCCAGGATCATGACCTGAGCCGAAGGCAGTCGCTTAACCAACTGAGCCACCCAGGCGCCCACAATCTTGACCTTTCTTAATGGAAATTCTCCGGAATCTAACCCGTTCAGGAGAGAACACCCTGGCTGAGGCCAGAACCCTCCTGGGCCTACAGAGGAATTCTCAACAGTAATCATGGAGAAACAGGACTTCTGTGAATGCTCGCCACTCATTTATATCAGGGGGCAACCACTGCCAAGTTCATTCACCCCAGAGAAGGGTGGTGGAGGGTTTATAGTCTTGGAATGAGAAATTTCTGATCCAGCAATAAAACTTCTCTTCCACAAGGCTCTTGGGACATCGATTTTTATTAACGAGAAAAACCAAGAAAATAATGACAGTATTTTAAGTTTTAGAATATTTGTTTTCTAGGTAAAGGACCCCAAAATTGGTTACCTTAAAAGCTTTACATTGATTCACTTGGTTTTCCCTCAACTTTCTTCAGTTACATTTTCCTGAAGCTTTACTTCCTGCAATGGCCGGCAGGCTATCACAGTTAACAAGAGTCAGGCCTGCACTACAAACCTTTGGCTTTAAAGCACGTGGCATTTTAGTTTTAACAGGGAATAACAAGTTCAAAGTCTGACAGATTTTGAAAATGGATGAAAGTATATGATAGCAGCTGGTCAGAATTTCCCCGCTTAACTGTAGGCAAGGACCATTCCAGGAAGGTGGTGGAAGAGAGAAGGGTGGATATTTGAAAAGAATATAATCTCTGATTATAGAAAATAGCACACAGGGCACTCTTACCAAAAATTTCTGGATTCTTTGAAGATACATATAAGAAAAATTCTGAATCCCCAAGATAAACTTTTTAACAAATTCTGTAGGACAGACAACTCCTTCCAGACTTTGAACAGTTTCGGTAACCACAGATCTTATTTGATTACTTAAGAGTATTAACACATTGGGATTTTTACAAGGGGACTTACATCTAATGGCTAAAGCATTACTGAAGTGCATTTGGGTGACTGAAACTGAGTTTGTCTTTAATGAAAATAAGCCTCTCAAAAACGATCAGATTGCTTGCCAACTGTTAATGGGTAAACATTTATATTTTTAATTAAAGTATTATGAGAATACATAGATACCTTGTGTCAAAATTATTTTCCATGTGGTTACTGAAAAGATTTGATAACTCTGGAATCACTGGTAAAGGTCAAATGTCACCATTGAAAAATATATTCTAACAAGGGGCGCCTGGGTGGCTCAGTCAGTTAAGCGTCTGACTCTTGATCTCAGTTCAGGTCTTGATCTCAGGGTCATGAGTTCAAGCCCCACATTGAGCTCCACGCTGGAGGTGGAGCCTACTTACAAAAAGATAACTAAGCCAAACTACAGTGTATGAGAATGGAAAAAGTTCTTGGGTTCAAAAAGATTCTCCATGTCAGCTCAGCTATATGGCCACTGTTGCATAAAAGAGCTAGGTGGCAGGTCCTGAACTTCCTCTTTCACGAGTGCCAAAGCCTGCTTTGCAATTTTACAAAATATACCTTTAAAAACTCTGGATTTCAGTTCTAAATAATTAGTAACTGATTTCAAAAACCCATAGGAAAAAAAAAAAAAGATTCCACCTCCCCTGTATTCCAGTAGTTCTCTGGATGATTCTGAAACAATCAATATTCACAATTTCATTTTTGTTTTTTAAACATGCAACTAGAGAGACTGGATTAGGATCTGCATTTTTAGTTCCCAAGAAGTTGGATATGTGGCTAAATCTTTTTTTTTTGGCCAAGGAAAAGTAGCCCCCTGACTTGACTCTACAAGCAAAGAGCACAGCATTTCAACCTGAATCAACAAGAATAAACTATTATCTGGTGGTTATGTAAACCAGCAGTGATCTCTCCATCGCCCTTACCTCAGTTCAAAATCCTGACCATACATGGCCTTGGAGAGAAGTCTAATTCAAATCAAGGGTTCAAACTGCATTCTCTGGGGTGATGTCTCACTGCTCAGGTAAGGGTCATTCCAAACAGGGCATGCAGGAAGTGATCACATTTAAACAAAACAACCTGCTCTTGCTTCATGTTTGCTTCGTGCCATCTCCAGGTTTAATCATGGTCTCTCAGAGATCCTTGCACCACTGAGGATACTACCCTAATTCATTATTAGTCAAGAATATGAGAAACTGTGATAGCCTCCAGTCTGAAACCATGGAAAACAAACCAAGCCCATTAACAGAAGAGAGCTTTTCCAAAACTCAGAAGTTACAGCTATTTTTTCCATAATAACACTGGATATTAAAGAGAAAGAATCTGTTTCTTGACTTGCAGTTCTCAATTATCATTATTTTTCTTTCCTAATCACCTTTGGGGACCAGCCTACTTCTCTTTCAACATCCCTTTCTCTTCCTCTCCCCACCACTGAACCTCCTCCAAACTTAGGAGAAACTTAGTGAAAAGAAAACTTTACTTTTCCTGTTTCACTTTACTTTTCCTGTGAAACTTAGGGAAAAATAAAGTGCTAAGGATTAAGCCTTGACTAGTAAGGTGGACAATTCGTCCCAAATCATGAATGGACAAAAGTAAAAGCAACAAATGGACTACCTTTTTCAGGAAAAATAAACCAAAAGGCTTGAAAGTTCTTCCAAACAAAATCTTAAAAATACTGTAACAAAATGCAACACAGCTAAATCATTTTATACCACTGCATAATACAAGTATTAACATTCTTCTTATAGGCCCTTAATACCTACACACAGATCTATTAGCTACCAGGTAGCTTTCACAGGTAATGTGAAAGATGGGAGGGAAAGGAAAAACCACAGGGTAGTTAATTACTAGGTTCATCCCTCACATGCCTTCTTAGTCAAGAGCTCAGCACATGTGTGCTGCTCACATCCTGTGGTTCTACCAACACTAAGTACAATGGGATGAATCAAGGATAGAAGCAGCAGCAAGAACAAGTGAGTTTTAGGTTTAAGTGGGACCTCCTGGCTTTCAGTAGTCTGTATTATGCCACAGAGGCTAACCAAATACAGTTAGTTGCAGGGAGGAATAAGGATTCTAAGTCAGTGATGAAAATGTGAATGACTTTAATTTACTGGAATGAAAGGTGTAAGTAAAGAGACCTAACAGATTTCCTACCTAACTTATATTTTAAGGGCAAAGAAGGAAAAAAGGGAGCAGTAGCATTAATAGTGTACTCACAGGTACCAGGAACTATAGTCAGGGTTTTAACATGATTTCACTGAACATTAACCACATACTTCCCAGTGAAATTCACAGATTTTAAGAACTATAAGGCTAACATAAAAGGACTGCTGCATATTAATATTAATCCTCCATCACCAAAAAGGCAGGTTTTAACCTCTATCGTTCCTCTTTGCCATTATAAATAGATGTAACAGATTGAGACAAACCACTGCATTTCATTTACATGTCAAATATGAAATCCTACCACCTATGCTAAATCAGATACTTTAACATGTTTATAAAATCTTCACTATGAAAAGTAAAAGAAATCGATAATGTCCAGCATTTTCAATTATAAAAAACCTGCCCTGAATCTGCAACTTCTGAAGGCAACATATTGTCATTGTTACTAATTTCACTGGAAGTTTCCAGAGATTTTTGTTCCAAAAGGGAAGAAAAGCAAAATTAAGTTTAAAAGTTCATAAAGAAATATAAAACATTTCCATTTCTCTTTTCTGTCCCCTCAACCCAAACAGAAGGGCTGCTTCCTCAATGGCTTAAGACCATGTGTGCCTTACTGAATCATGATTGCTACTTAACATATTTACTGGGTCATAAGCACAACAGGCAACTTCCATTCTGCAGTTCGTATCATCTGCACTATAATCTAAAAGAAAAAGAGAAATATTTACCAAATTACCTGCTACTGCTGTTATTCTTCTTGGATTTGTTCCTCCGTTTTAAGGCATCTCTGTCCTTGTTATTGTATGGTAACATGGAGGCATAACCATGTTCAGCTTCTAGAAAACCGAAGGATCCAGTTAATGAATGAGCCTAGAACATTCAATACTCTCTCCCCTCCACAGTATTTCCTTTTTAAATTTTATTTTTCATTAAAAGAATATTGTGTTAAGAAACAAACGATGCAAGGTGGAATTCTTAGAACAATGATTTTTTTTTTTTTTAATTGTGTGAATACCCTCAGTTCGGAGCAGGTGTAAGGAGCATTCCAGCTGCTCATTGTTGAGAAAGACACAGCAAGTCACTAAGCTCATGGAGCTTGGGTTCCCCATTGGCAACGTCCAGCAGGTTGGCGTGCTTTAAGTGGGACCAGCTTCGGGCGAAGGTGCGGGGCAAACACCCGGAACCCAGAGGGCGGGGAAGGGGGGGCGCAGGGGAATCGCTGCTCCTCCAGCTGGGAGACCGGGCGCCGGGCCCACTTGGGGGCCGGTCAGGACGAGCCCCGGTGAGGTAAACCAAGGGCCTGGCCGAGGGGACCCCGGGCACCCCATCTGCTTTGCGGTGGGGAGCGGCGCTCCGGACTCCGGGGGGCAGCGGCCCCTTTTCCACCCTCATTCATTGCCTTTGGGGCAGCGGCGGCCTCCCTTCGGACCGCGCGTGGGGAGAGCTGGAGGGGTTGGGAGCGCTCGCGGTCGCGCTCTCTGCGCCTCCAACCACCCCCAGAGCGGCTGGGCGCCCCTACCCCGCGGCCGGGCCCCTCAGAGCCCCCGGCCCCGGCTCGGGACGGACCCCTCCCGTCCCCGTGCACCTCTCTCCCGCCGCTCCAGGTAGTCAGCCGCCTCCAGCAGCATCTGGATGTTCATCCGAACCGCCGCCGCCATTCTGCACCGGGGGCCGGAGCCGCGGGACCAACCCCCACTGCCCACGGGCTCGCCGCCGCCGCCGCCGGACACCCGCGCCCTGCTGTGGACCCCGCAGAGCAGGGTTGAGAGAGCCTCTTTGGCTACCACGCTCTCCAGAAAGGGGGGGGGGTCCGGTGAGCTGGGCACCGCCGACACCGTGACAGAACCCGAAGAAGAGCAGCAGCCGCCACCGCCGCGGAGTGTTTATCTCCGACTCACCATCCCCCCGCCCCCAGGCCCTTCTCTTGACAGGCCCGCTTCGGCTGCGTTCCTCATTGGGCACCCAAAAGAATGCCCCGCCCCTGACCTTGTCCGATTGGGGAAAAGCATTACGGCCCCGCCTACTAGAGTCCGCTCCTCTCTCTGGTTGGTCATGCTTGACAAGGCCCGGGCTCCACCCCCCTTTCCAATTGGTGACAGGATTCGCAACTCCGCCTCGTGCTCCTTCCCTGTTTTCCATTGGTTCTATACCGACAACCCCCTTTTGCTTTGTTAGTATTGGCCCAGAGCTACAGAAAGCGAGCCACTTTGCCTATCTCCCATTGGTGGATCCGGCTGAAACCTCCCAGTTACGATGACGTCACCCTTCTCCGGGTCTAGCGAGCCCTGAGTGGCTGGTGATCAGCGGCGCCGCTACTCCTCCCCTGATCTGGCATTGGCTGGGAGGGCTGACCTGGGCGCTGGCGCTGATTCACCGGCCGCCGTGGAGCTCGGCTCTGTCCGGCCCATCCCGGCCCTGCCTCGGACCTGTTGCCTGGACCTGTCCCCGGGGAAAAGTTCCGAGGGCCTGCCGGGTATCCCTCGAGTGGAAGGCTGGCACCGCGTGTCGCCTGGGCGCTCTGTCCCGCTCGGGTTCCGGGCCGGAGCCCTTGGTCTGGCGGCCACGGTCCCAGAGGTTCCAGGCTTCCCGGGACCCGGGCGGCGGTGGGTCCCGCCGCGAATCCCTCCGAAGGGAGATTGGCGCCGGCAACCTGGTGGGCCCTGGGCTCCCGCGGGCGCCACGTGGCTGTGGGGCTTGAAGGAAAAAGCTTGGCTCGCGTTGAATGCTCGCCGCCCAGCGTTTCTTCTCTTCTCAGAAAGCGGTGAAATCGGGCGGCTGTTTACAGCCCTGCGCGTCTTTTATGGCACTCTCCACCCCTACCCCAAGTGCAAGCATAATCACTCCCTCACGCGAGGGGGTGCTTCAAAAGCTCAAAAACTTACTGCACCTACAGAATGATTGGGGCTGAATCCCGAGGTTCTTTGACCCAAATTTCTTACAATCTTCCCTTCCCTTTTAATTCTAGATGAAAACATTAAAAACAAAAAACAAAAAAAACTTCCTCTGTCCAAGTCTGTAAATCGTGTTTGTTTGGGGGGTAGTACCAATAGAAATATATAGAACTAAAAATTTAAGATTATTCCCTAAGCCTATCAAGATTTTTGAGATGAAAGCTAGCTATCCGGAGAGCCAAGTTACATTGTTAATATACTGACATCTCCATCTTAAAAAGGAGGAATAAATGTCTTGGTAAGCTTGAACATATTTCATAAAGCTTTTAAAAAAGTTTACTGTTGGCAATATATGAAAATAATAGCTTACTATGTGTCACCTGCATTATCACTAATCCTCAGTATAACCCAATTAGATAGGTTAATTATCTACATTTTGAACACCAGGAAACTGAGACCCAGAGAAGCTAAGTGACTTTCCTTAGATGATGGAGACTGAACCTAGATCTGTTTCACCTACAGCCCATGCTACCAATGTCTTAAACAAGAGTTAAGAAATAGATTTCCAGACTGAGTCACAAACACTGACACTCAAACACTGGGGGTAAAGGAAGAAAAACACTGTAAATGTAATCATGATGGGAATTTTTTTAAAGGTGTCCTTTTTAGTGGTTGACAAATCCAATAAAATTAAAGTCAACAGAATTAACAGGTAGAATAAATGTAGTAAACCATGCCTGACGTATAGGAAACATTTTCTGGTTTTAATGGTTAATTGAATCTAAAAGCTTCTTCTTATGAAAGCTAATACACTGAAGATAAAGGTTTTCAAGAAAGCACAGAGTTAGAAATGAGAATGGGGATATAACATTTTTAACACGTATTTTTTTTTTTTTAAGATTTCATTTATTTATTTGAGAGAGAATACATGAGCAGTGGGGAGGGGCAGAGGGAGAGGGAGAAGCACACTCCCCGCTGAGCAAGGAGCGTGGGACTTGATACCAGGACCCTGAGATCATGACCTGAGCCAAAGGCAGACGCTTAACCGACTGAGCCACGCAGGCGACCCATTTAATAAGTATTTTTTAATTGCAAGTTATTTGTAAAACAAATTTGAAAGTCATAATGAAATAAATACAATTCTACTAAAGTACTAAAACTGACAATAGTAAAAACACTTCATTATCTTAAATTTGGACTTTATATACTTTTATATTTTCTATGATTTTATCATGAACATTCAGCATATTTCTTTATTCTTTCTCTCTTATCCGCAACTTTTTTTAGTCCAGTCTTATTTCAATACCATGATCCTTCCCCTTGAATCAATGTAATTGAAAACCACTACATAAAACGGAAAAAAAGGTTGTCAGAAATAGCAAATTAATAATTTAAATACCAACGGGTTTATCTTTTTTTAAAAATTTGACAGAGAGAGACACAGTGAGAGAGGGAACACAAGCAGGGGGAGTGGGAGAGGGAGAAGCAGGCTTCCCGCTGAGCAGGGAGCCCAACCCGGGACTCGATCCCAGGACCCTGGGATCATGACCTGAGCCGAAGGCAGACGCTTAACGACTGAGCCACCCAGGCGCCCCTTTTTAAAAATTTTGAAGGTTCCATTCTTAAGTAATTTCTACACCCAACATGGGGCTTGAACTTAGAACCTCAGATCAAGAGTTGACTGCTTTTCCAACTGAGCCAGCCAGGTCCCCCCAATAGGTTTATCTTGGACATGGTTTACATGGACAAAAATACTAAGTTATATAACAATCACAGAATTAGATGAAAGAATGGGCTCTTTCTAATCCCTGGTGGTGGTGGTGGTGGAAGAAATTATCAATTAGCCAATAACACCAACTAGAAATTAGTATCATGAATTTTAAAGGGTATTTGGTGCCATCTACTGGAGATGAAGTAGTACAAAACAAAGGTTTTGTTTTGTTTTTCTAGAAATTATTTTACACAAATGTACACAATGTCTAGTTAAGATAATCTAGAAGTACAGGTTTTGAAGAAAGAAGTAAAAATCCTAAAACAAAATAAGTGGTAACCCCCAGCACCCAGTGCCTCAAAGGCATTATAAAAGCATTGACTACTAGGCACAAACCCAAAAGTGAAAAAATGGGAATTCCAGAATGTTTGAACCTAAACTTTGTGACCAGAATTTTAAATAAAAAGTTATGCATGAATATGGGCTGTCCAAAAATAGTTCACATTTTCAAGCAGGCATCAAGATAAACTAATAGAACTGGGAAGGAGAAAGAAAATGCTGAAAATGCGGAAGCATAAACACAGAAGATATTATACTTGTTAATCTTTACTGCATCTTTTAGAAGGCTAAGACCCAGCCTCCTTCGAGGGCCAGAAAGGCATAAGATAGTATGTAAATGCCAATGCCAAATGGCAGGCTCATTAAATGCTATGGGAATTGTGATACAGAGATGCCTCTTCAGTGAATCCCTCAGAGTGGCAGGAAGACTACTGTTGTATTATAATCCTTAAATGTCTAAAAAGTTCCGAGCTGTGGGAATTAAAAAAAAACTCTATTTGTAACTGAGCTTGACACCTAACCACCATGACATTAAAATGAATTTTGTTTTATATGTTTCTGAGGAATTGATTTTATTCTTTGAAGTATAAAAATCAGGACTGAAATTTGCTACTTCCCTAATATTAATCCCCTTCTTTGTGGCTACTTTGGATGCTCTGATATCATAGTATTATTGGATGATCTAGTATCATGATATAAGCTTTAAAAACCTTTAAAAATGCTGCTTTCCAAAAATTAGTTACTCCACGAATTATTTGTGATTTTAAAAACAGCAATAGCTAAACAAACAGTGGTAGTACATTCCACAAAACACTATGGTAGCAGTTAAAAAAAGTAGAGGTATATATATTGGCAAGGAAAGACCTCCAATGCAGTGTTGAGTAAATAAGCTGTAAAATGTTCCTGTAGTATATAATTTATGTGTAAAAAAAAAAAAAAGCCCAAACTATGTACTTTGCTCCTTTGCAACTTTGTTACATACATAGGTACATAGGCATAAGTCTGGAAGGATATACTGCAAAGGATTCACAGTGAAGGAGCAATAGGACCAGGACTGTGGGTACTGTTCAAAAGGGGTTTTGCTCTGTCATAATGTTTTAAAATTTTTACAGGAAAAAATGTGTCCATTTATTACTTGGGTAACTAAAGGTTAACACAAAGATCAAAAGAAGTGGTTAAGTGAAAAAAAAGGTTACTGAACTCTTTTCATGGATTGAGCAGATATTTTTGGGTGCTTTACTCTGTGCCAGGAACTTTGTGGTGCTGGGGCTACAGCAACAAACAAGACAGAAGCCCCAGTTCTCAGAGCCGGATGTCTAGTGTAAGAACCAGACTGTAATAAATGAATACAGTATGTCAGGCTGTTAGGAAAAGGAAACTTTGCACAGCATATGAAGAAACTGTAAGCTTCACATATGCTGGTGGGAATGTAAAATAGTGCAGCTGCTTGTGAAAACCGTTTGACATTGCCTCAAAAAGTCAAACATTAATAATATGAGCCAGCAATTCCACGCCTAGTTATATACCCAAGAGAACTGAAAATATGTTCATACAAAAACCTGTATACTAATGTTCATAGCATCATTATTTATAAAAGCCAGAAAGTAAAGTACAAATGCCCATCAACTGATGGATTATAAAAATGTGGTAGATTCACAGAATACTGACCATAAACAAGGAATGAAATAATGACACATGCTACAGTATGAACAAGCCTTGAAAACATTAAGTGAAAGAAGCCAGATATAAAAGGCCACATACTGTATGATTCTATTTATATGAAATGTCCAGAATAGGCACATCTTTAGAGACAAAATGTACGTAAGTGGTTTCAGGGGTGGGGAATGAGGGTGGCACAGAGGGATGAAGAGTGACTGTTAATTGGGTATGGGGTCTCTTTGGGGTGATGATACATAACTGAATATACCAGGGGCACCTGGGTGGCTCAGGTCATGGTCCCAGGGTCCTGGGATTGAGCCCCACATTGGGCTCCCTGCTAAACGGGGAGCCTGCTTCTCCCTCTCCCTCAGCCCCTCCTCCTGCCTGTGTTGTTTCTCAAGTAAATAAAATCTTAAAAAAAATTAACTGAATATACTAAAACCCACTGAAATGGTACCACTGTAAAAGGGTGAATTTTAGCTCAATTTTTTAAATGTTAAAATAAGTAGAGCAGGGTAAAGGGATAGAGGGAAGCAGTGTTGCTATTTTGGATACGATGGTCAGGAATGACCTTATTTTGGGCAGAGACCTAGAGCTACCCAAGCAAATTGGGGTGGAAGTCGGGGAGCAGAAAGGAACATTCCATGAGGAAGAGCAAGTGCGAAGACTCTTGAGGTAGATTCACACGTGTTCTCAAGGAACAGCAAGGTCAGCAGCATGGCTAAAGGCAGCAGCAAGGGGGTGAGACTGTGGGAAGCCAGGGTTCAGACAGTACAGGGCTGTACATTATAGTAAGGACTGGACTTTATTCTGTTTTTTTATAGATTTCTTTTAGTGAGAGAGCGAGAGCAAGAGAGAGTGACTGCATGGGTGTGGGGGGGAGGATGACAGAGGGAGAAGAGATAATCCCAAGCAGACTCTGCAGTGTGGAGCCTTGACGCTGGGCTCCATCTCATGACACTGAGATCATGACCTGAGCTGAAATCATGACCTGATGCACATTTTAAAAGGTTCACCTCTGCTGCTGGGTGGAGAATAAACTAAGGCAGCAAGAGAGGCTATCGCAGGGGCGCCTGGGTGGCTCAGTCGTTAAGCATCTGCCTTCGGCTCAGGTCATGATCCCAGGGTCCTGGGATCGAGCCCCGCATCGGGCTCCCTGCTCGGCGGGAAGCCTGCTTCTCCCTCCCCCACTCCCACTGCTTGTGTTCCCTCTCTCGCAGTCTCTCTCTGTCAAATAAATAAATAAAATTAAAAAAAAAAAAAAAAAGAGAGGCTATTGCAGTAGCCCAAACAAGACAGATGACTTATATGTTAGTCTAGGTGGTAAGTGGTCGGATTCAATGTCTATCAAATCACCACGATGTATACTTAAAATATCTTAAAATTTTATGTGTCAATTTTACCTCAGTAAATCTGGGGGGC
>NC_138378.1:75623436-75668464 GCF_054177405.1 Leptonychotes weddellii | reverse complement strand
TAAGTGGTCGGATTCAATGTCTATCAAATCACCACGATGTATACTTAAAATATCTTAAAATTTTATGTGTCAATTTTACCTCAGTAAATCTGGGGGGCGGGGGGGGGACAGCAGTTGGACTCAAAATATACTCTGGGGCGCCTGGGTGGCTCAGTTGGTTAAGCGACTGCCTTCGGCTCAGGTCATGATCCTGGAGTCCCGGGATCGAGTCCCGCATCGGGCTCCCTGCTCGGCAGGGAGTCTGCTTCTCCCTCTGACCCTCCTCCCTCTCATGCTGTCTCTCATTCTCTCTGTCTCAAATAAAAAAAAAAAAAAAAAAATCTAAAAAAAAAAAAATATACTCTGAGGTTAAGAGCTGAAAAGTTTGCTAATGAATGCAGGGTATGAGAGAGCGGAGTCAAAGATGACCCTAAGGATTTCGGTCTGAGCAAAGGAGTGAGAGGATGGGCCATTTACTGAGATGGGGAAGCCTCAGAGGCGGCTAGCCAGGGAAATGAGAATTCAGCCAACCTTAACTTTAAGGTGCCTAATAATCTAGGCACATAGTTGCACAATTGCACAATCCCTGCAATTCAGTAAAATGGCCAGGCTGGAAGAGAGCCATGGCTGAAGATGTTTGAAGCCACTTTGAAGGCTCACTAAGGAAGAGAATGGAGAGTCCAGGAATTAAACCCCAGAGCACTCCAACATTTAGATACTTAGAAAGAGAAGATGTGGTAGAATTTATGTCTGAGAAGCAGCAGCTTGTTAAGGGAAGACAAAGATGCTCCATATATGTTCTTACAGAATCAGATGATCTGATGGATAAAACTTCCTTTAAACCAGGACTTCCCGGGGCGCCTGGGTGGCTCAGTCGGTTCAGCATATGACTCTTGATTTCGGCTCAGGTCATGATCTCAGGGTCATGGGATTGAGCCCTGCGTCGGGCTCCACGCTCAGCACAGTCTGCTTGTCCCTCTCCCTCTGCTCCTCCCCAGTGCTCATGCTCTATCTCTTAAAATAAATAAAAAATCTTAAAAAACAAAAAACAGGACTTCCTTTGGGATCATAGGTATCTTATCTCTGGCTTTTCAGACGTCTTCCTCTTCCATTTCTTGGTGTTAGCTCATGGAGAGCAAACCTATTGACCTACGAGGTATTCTCATGTTACTGCTTTACAAAGTATGCTGCTTTGAGGATCTCAAGTCAAATCTCTATTAACACCACACTAAGATGACAATCCAAAAATCTGCAATTTGGTCTTGGGTATATTATTTTATCCCAGAAGTTTTAGCTTCCTTATTAAAACCACAGTTGTATCTGCCTTCCTTAAGTGTGCACAAATGTGGTAAGAAACAGTCCTTATCATGGATAATTTAGAGACACACAGCTCAGCTGGCAAAAACTCCAAGCAAAATAATCTAACCACCTAGGGGCAGGGACACTTGTGCAATGGGTATTACAAATTGTGCAACTGATATAGCATAAATCCCAATATTTTCTGCTTTTATGGTCTGAATAGCCTCAGCTTTCTCATCTGGGAAATGGAGATAATACTACCTTCTCTATCTCATAAAGATTAAATAAACCAAGGTGCTCTGTGTACTGTATTACACAATGCAGTCACACTATTATTTTCTTTACAGGAAATGAATTTGCCAGGAAAGTTTTTAAAGAACTACAATAGGTGGTCAAATTTCAGATGCAATAAGGATTTACAATCCAGCTAAAAATGCTTATAAAATCATTTACATATAAAGGATAGTGATTATAGAATTTATGTTATTTTATTTTTTAAAGATTTTTATTTATTTATTTGACAGAGAGAGAGAGACAGCAAGAGAGGGAACACAAGCAGGGGGAGTGGGACAGGGAGAAGCAGGCTTCCCGCGGAGCAGGGAGCCTGATGTGGGGTTTGCTCCCAGGACCCTGGGATCATGACCTGAGCTGAAGGCAGACGCTTAACAACTGAGCCACCCAGGCGCCCCTAGAATTCTTTTTTTAAAGATTTTATTTTTTTAAAGTAATCTCTACACCCAATGTGGGGCTCTAACTCATAACCCTGAGATCAAGAGTCACATGCTCCACTGAAAGAGCCAGCCAGGTGCCCCCAAATTTTTAAAAATAGTGAAAGACTTAAAAAAATGATGTGAGTGCCCATCAATAAGGACTATTAAATTATAGTCCATCCTATAATGAACTGTAACTGCTGCCCTTAATAAATAGAGGCGCTATTACATGTACTGATAAGAAACAATCTTGGGGCACCTGGGTGGATCAGTTGGTTAAGTGTCTGACTCTTGACCTCAGCTCAGGTCTTGATCTCAGGGCTGTGAGTTCAAGCCCTGCATTGGGCTCTATGCTAGGTGTGAAGCCTACTTAAAATAAAATAAGAAATAAAATAAAAAAAAAAGAAAAAGAAACAATCTGAAGACATACTAGTAAATAAAAAAGGATAGGTGCAGAATAATGTGTAGAGTCTGCTTACATTTGAATAATAAAGTTAAGATAAGTACACATATATGTTCGTGTATATATGGAATATCTCTGAAAGGATGCACAATTAGCTCTTCACTACATACCCCATATGTTTGTATTACTTACTCAAAAATGAAGTAAAATAAAATCTAACCACAGAGCCTCAAATATCAGCAAGATATGAAACAGAATGGGTAGTGGTTGTTATCTTCAATATAAAAAGGGCTTCCCTCAACTAAGAAAAAGAAAAGCTTGCCAAAAGACAAGTGGATCCAAGACTTGGAATTAGCATTTCACAAGAATATATATATATATGGTTAACACATTTTTAAAATGTTCATCCTCCTTAGAAACTGAACAAATTAAAACCAAATACTATTTTACCCACCAGATTGGAAATTAAAAAACTATTACACCTGACATTGGTGCACATACATGAAGTCGGTATGCTCATACTTCACTGGTGAGAGTTGGTTGTTACCTTTCTAGCCATACATACATCAAAAGCCTTAAGACATGCACACATACCCCTTTATCTCACCCAGCAATGCCAGATCTAGAAGAGAACCTGAGGAAATAATGCAACAAGTACCCCTGGGTGGCTTAGTCGTTAAGCGTCTGCCTTCAGCTCAGGTCATGATCCCAGGGTTCTGGGATCGAGCCCCGCATCAGGCTCCCTGCTCAGCGGGAAGCCTGCTTCTCCCTCTCCCACTCCCCCTGCTTGTGTTCCCTCTCTCGCTGTGTCTCCCTCTGTCAAATAAATAAATAAAATCTTAAAAAAAAAAAAAGTACAAAAAGATATATGTAACACGGATACTACTCACAGTTTTAATTAAAACAGCAAGTCATGGGAGGGAAGCCAAAGTTTGCTCATAAAAGACTAGTTAATAAATTATGGTACACCAAGTAGCTAAACTTAACTAAAAGTTAAATTTCTAAATAACATGTAAGAGTATTAAAAACTGTTCACAGTACCTGGGAGAAAAAAGATTAGCAAAAGAGAACAGCATATAAATTCTGATATAATGGGTGGGAGCAATAAATATACACCATAGGAGTCTGGAAAGACATATACCAAAATATTGATTGTTTCTGGGGGTAGATTATAGGTGATTTTTGGCTTTTCTTTTTACTTTTTGATTTCTCCCAAGTTTTTATATAATAAGCATATATTGCTTTTAAAATGAAGAAAAACAATAAATGGAGGAAATAATTGGGGAAAAAAACCACAGAAGATACAAAAATCCAGTTATTTGTAAATTACAAATGAAATCTAAATCTAAAAACTGTGTAGGGGGACAATTTTACATAGCAATACAAATATTTATCAAATACAAAAGGGTAGAAATACTGCTTTATTTGAGAAACTTACATCCAAATTACTTTTATGTGTTTTAAAAAGTCCTAACAAGCATCCAAGAAGAAAACATATACAGCTTCCACAACAATAAGAACCAAAAAATAGGGCTGATGATTGCCCCAAATGATATTTCCTAAAAGAAAAAAATGCAGTATTTAACTTTCCTTTTTGTGAGTCAGGGTAAGTGAACTGCACACATCATAAATAAAATTTTCTTACTTTACAAGGAGGAAGGACTGTGATCCTGTTTTTTATGCATATTAAATATGAAATACAAAATCCACTCTTCTGAACAAGGTAAGGGAAAAAAAAATCATTCTTTAACATTTCAATTCTCATGCAATGAAATCCAAAGGTCTGTTGAATCCGCCTTTTCGATTCATATATTGCCTATGATGAGAAGAGAAAACTCATTGTTTATTAAAAAAAAATTCCGGACTCCTCTTATAAAATAATAATAATAATATAAATCATCTTTAAATTGGCAAGGTCTAGGGTAAAAAGTATTCATGGTTATTTAATGCACACTTATTAAGGATATTATTTCACTTTCAAAATAACCTAAAGCCTTTCAGATTTCTTTGAAATCCAAAGAGAAGTATGGAGATATACTTTCAAAATTATTTGGAAAGATTCTACAGACTTAAAAAAAAAAAAAAGCTGAAAGTCCATATTTACAGGTAACAATAAGGAAATAGAGAAGAGCTCCAAAATAGGTACCCATCAAGTAAATCCAACTGCATATTGTACTAGTTCTCCTCATTAAGACTTTCTCTGAAAATAATTTTACAAAGGACCATTAAAGATGATTCTGGTCCTCACCTTAACTCACAGAATTCTCAGATCAAATTATACATATTCTAAGTTAATTGGAATATTAGTCTTTTATCAGTGGTAAAGGTTGAGAGAAAGGCATGTTTGAAGATGTCTTGACTTTTCAATTCATTAGGAATTCAGTGAGATTTCAGGTATGGATTGTTTTTTTCCTGTGGTATTAATAAAATATGCCTTAATATACTTATTATATTTAACAAAAATATATTTACAGTTGAAATCCTTACACAATCACTCACAGAATGGCTCTAATTTAAACCTATAATTATAATGAAATTAAAGTCTAAAGATTTGAGATTATGCTGTTCTGAAGAAAGAAAAATGTTGAGCTTTAAAAGATTGAAGCCTTCTCTGTAATAGTTAGTGGTTCACATGTAAACTGGAAATTATTTTAACACACCAGAATATAAGCAAAGAATATCAAGACAAGGGACTATATGGAAACTGCTACATTTCCTATAAACACAACTATCTCATAAATAAATACTTTCCCAAGCACCTAATTTATATCATTAGTTCAAACATAATAATGGGGGCTAAGCATACCTGTACTTCCTCTTCTGAGACACATTTATGGCATAAGCATTTACAGAGCCATCCACCTTTTTCCCCTAGAGAAAAGCAATAAACAAATATAAAAAATGGGAAGGATATATTAAATGCCTCAAAGAGCTGGATCCTATAGACATACTTAAATGGCAAAATCCATTTAAGAATGAGGAAGCCCAGGGGCGCCTGGGTGGCTCAGTCATTAAGCGTCTGCCTTCAGCTCAGGTCATGACCCCAGTGTCCTGGGATCCAGCCCCACGTCAGGCTCCCTGCTCGGCGGGGAGCCTGTTTCTCTCTCTCCCACTTACTCTGCTTGTGTTCTCTCTCTCTCTCACTGTGTCCTGTGTCTCTCTGTCAAATAAATAAATAAAATCTTAAAAAAAAAAAAAAAATGAGGAAGCCCAGGGGCGCCTGGGTGGCTCAGTCATTAAGTGTCTGCCTTCGGCTCGGGTCATGATCCCAGGGTCCTAGGATCGAGTCCTGCGTCGGGCTCCCTGCTCAGTAGGGAGCCTGTTTCTCCCTCTCCCACTCCCCCTGCTTGTGTCCCCTCTCTCACTATCTCTCTCTCTGTCAAACTAAAACAAAACAAAAAACAAAAAAAAACTTTAAGAGTGAGGAAGCCCAATGAAAGAATTTTCAGATACTGATGATATTCCATGAACTCCCATGTATTACAACTCTGTTCCCATTTTTACAGTCATACATAATCTAAGATATTCAAATATTCAAGTCAACAAACATTCATGGTATATATACTTATGTACAAGGCATGCAAAGAAATAGGGTAGCAGAGCCTAACCTTTTTTGGTCCAAGAATTCTTTGAAACCAAATACCAGTTACGGATATTTTCTCTAGAAAAATTTAACTTATGACAGCTCACAGCTTTCTCAAATCACAGCTGCAACAGTCACCATTAATTCAGATCTCATTTCTTGCACAGGCCTTGAAATTTTGATTTTTAAATCACAAATCAGAATACAGGGGCGCCTGGGTGGCTCGGTCGATTGAGTGTACCACTCTTGGTTTCGGCTCAGGCCATGATCTCAGGGTCGTAGGATGGAGCACGGCATGGGACTCCATGCTCAGCTGGGGGTCTACTTGGGATTCTCTCCCTCTCCCTCTGCCCCTCCCACCTCCCCTCTCTAAATAAATCTTTAAAAAAATCAGAATACAGAATAACAGATGCTAATGTTAAGTGTCACTTTTATCTTAGCCTTTCTTATGTGGTATCTACCCTCTTTTTCACTAATTCCTTTATAGGTCCTTTGATTTGGCCAAGTTAACTCATCATTTGCTGTTTCTCATATCTAAATTGCCTTCTCAACCCCCATCCAAGAACCCCAACCATCTGGTTCTTATCCATCATTCAAGGGCCAATTCAAGTGGTCCAGCTGCCAGAAATCACCCTCTACCCTTCCATAAAATGCTAACTGTGCTTCCCTCATAATACCTTCCATTTTCTACCTTGCATTATCATGATGCATATACATGATGTTACCTCCCCTGAGACTGAAAGCTTTTTTTTTTTTTTTTAAAGATTTTATTTATTTATTTGACAGAGAGATAGACAGAAAAGCACAAGCAGAGGGAGTAGCAGAGGGAGAGGGAGAAGCAGGCTCTGCACTGAGCAGGGAACCCGATGCGGGACTCGATCCCAGGACCCTGAGATCATGACCTGAGCCGAAGGCAGACGCTTAACCATCTGAGCCACCCAGGCGCCCGAGACTGAAAGCTTCTTGTTGGAGGGATATGGATGCGAGTCACCTTTGCATTCTCACATCCTAGGCCCTGAACTTGCAGGTGCTCAGAAAACAACTGTTAAATATATGAACACCACCGATTAATGCCATCTCTTTCATACACATACACACACACACACGTGACCTCCAATTCCCTCCCTCCTTCCCCATTATTACTCAAGGAAGTATACCCTAACTGCATAGCACACTTACTAGATATTTGTGTTAGGATAAAAAAAGGATTCTTATCTACTGCCCTGAAGTCACGCACAGGTAAGATACATATTTGAGATGGAGCTAAAATAAATGTATTTGGGGGCACCTGGGTGGCTCATTTGGTCAAGTGTCTGACTGACTCGTCAGGTCATGATCTGGGGGTTGTGGGATTGAGCCCTGTGTTGGGCTCCGCACTCAGCGGTTCTGCTAGAGATTCTCTCTCTCTCCCTTTGCCCCTCTCCCTGCTCACACTCTCTCCAAAAATGAATAAATATATCTTAAAAAAAAAGTGTATTTGGTCTTACTTTTCTATTCCTGTTTTCACTACATTGTGGGGGTGTGGTGAGGAGAGTAGAATACTACTAGGTATATTACTTGAGGTGTACAGTTTTGCTCTCCCAAGAATAGGAAGTAGGTATGATTTGGAAAGACTGGCTTAGGAAAAAAATAAATGATGCTAACCATTTTAGTAAGTTCAATTCCTAAAGGATTATTGGTTTTTGAAAACTACTTACAGAGTTGTGTATTATTAGCCTGTTTTGATTTACATGCTGAAATAGAAAATTATCCATTAATAAACATAACCAAACTTTGAAACATTCTAGAATGTGAAAATGGAAGGCAAAATAAGTGACTACATTTGCACATGAAAAGGTACCACCATAGATCTATGATGAAATATCACAAGATACACATTACTGAAAAGCAAATGAACTGAGAGGCTTAATAACTGATGGCCATGAAGCCAACTGCATACAAAGTAAAGTAACATCCTTGTACATGTCCTTAAGAAAACAACTGACATTATTTGTTCTCATGGTACTCCTTAATTTTTATGGGATCTATGAATTCTTATCTATTTTTTCCTTTATAAACAAACACCTTCAGCATAGACTACAGTTAAAAGTATGGCTCCATTTTTACATCTGATTCTCAGAATTTCAAACTTAACAACAGGCAAAGGTAAACCCGCTGCCCCAGCCTCACCCCAAGAAAATAATTCTGATAGGTTCCCTTCCTGTTTTCTTCTAAAAACAGCAAAATTATAGTTGTTTTACTTTGGAGATATTTTTGTTCACCCAGTGTACATATTAATAAACCATTTCACTTATAAAATACTCTTTGGAAAAACAAATAAGAATTTGGTGTACTCAAGGAAAAAAAACTGATACATAAACTGCATTAAATTCCAAAATGGGAAATAACCATTTGTGAAAACAAGAGCTTATAATTTTTTTTTTTTTTAAGATTTTATTTATTTACTTGACAGAGAGAGAGAGTACAAGCAGGCGGAGTGGCAGGCAGAGGGAGAGGGAGAGGGAGAAGCAGGACCCCCACTGAGCAGGGAGCCTGATGCAGGATCGATCCCAGGACCCTGGGCTGAAGGCAGATGCTTAACCGACTGAGCCACCCAGATGCCCCAGAATTCATAATTTTCTTACCTCAAAACAGTAATGCCTCAGTATTCCTCTTGAGTTATACACTGTCATTTTATAAACATGTGAGCCCTACATAATCACAACCATTAGTAAGAAACTTTTACAGCATCTACGATTAGCCCATTCCATTCAAAGATTAGGGGAAGTGGATTATTTCTGACAATTTTTCTTAAAAATCTCGATTTCCATTTACAAAACTACATGGACTTAAGATTCTAGAGAATGTTTTTAAACCATATTCTCAAAGAAAATATATATTCCTTCCACACATACTCTCCTTCTATTCTTACTAGCTCCCTCTCTCTATCCCTTCTCTCCTCTTTCCACATCCTCTCTCCATCTCCCCTCCCCCCATTTGTCTTTCCATCACATCTCCCTATGTCTTTCTACTCTTTCCCCCCTCCTTCCCTATAATCCCTTCTCTTCATCTTCCTCTCCACAAACCCTCCCTCTTTTTCCTCTCCCACTTCCTTATTCTCTTCAGTATTAAGATCAAGGCTAGACAGCATTCACTTTCCAATCCTTCCCCCTTCTGAGCTATGAGATATATACAGCTACCCAATGTCATCGTTCTCTGCAGCTGAACTTCATTCTTGTTTCACAGCACTTTCCCTTCCCAGAACCCTTTCTTGGTTAACCCTATCCCCCAGTCTTTCAGCCTGTCACTTTGGAGTCACCACTGACTACTCACTCCCACTACCACAACCACCACCACCAACTCTGGCTCCTGAGCAGACTCAATATTCTGGCCTCAGTTAAGGCCTTCATCATCTTTCACTTGCATGACCCAGCAGTTCTCCCTGCCTCCAATCTAACCTGTCTCGCATCTGTCCTCCATGTTGTCCTGGCTCATCTTTCTAAATGCACATATCATTGCTTCCTCTCCTCAACACCTAAAGAATTAACTCTAAATTCCTTGGTATGTCTAAGAGTATCAAAAGCTTCCACAATTTGCTTCCTATCCCACTTTCTAGCCTCATTCAGAGCCACCAGCCTATCAGCACCCTTTTACCAGTCACTGAATTTGAAATTCCCACAATACACTATGCTCCTTCATGCCTACATATAGCATTTTCATGAGTTCTTCCCTCTACTTCAAATGATCTTCCTCCTCTTCATCTGATCACCTTGAAGATCAAACTTAAACATCAGGCAAACACTCCCTGAATTCTAACGGCAGCTCAGTGCTTCCTTCTCTGTGCTCTCAATGCCCTTCACACAGATACTTCATGTCTTCTAAAGGAAAAAACTTGTATGAATGGAAGAAATTATAAGCAACATTAAAAGAATATGGAAAAATGTGACAGTAATAATGGATTAATTCAAATCAGAATGTTTAACTGGCTATGTGTTTTACTTACTTTGGTGGAGTCAAAAGAGGCAAATCCCATTAATTTCATCATTTCTATTTCTTCCTCTGTTTTGCCCTCTAAGTCCTCCTCTGCAAAAAATAACACAAAAATACACATTTTTTTAAAACTCTATCATTTTATATGTAGGCATCCCACCTTCCCAAAGTTTGTGGTACCCCACTTTGCTTTTAGAAAAGACCTACATTAGGGGCACCTGGATGGCCTAGTTGGTTAAGCGTCCAATTCTTGGTTTTGGCTCAGGTCATGATCTCGTAGTTGTGGGATCCAGCCCCGTGTCGGGCTCCGTGTTCAATGCGGAGTCTGCTTCAGATTCTTTCTCCCTCTCCCCCTTCCCGCTTGTGCTCGCTCATGCACATACTCTCTCTCTCTCTCTAAAATAAATAAAAAGACCTACATTAGTACTTTTTTTGCTAACCAAAAGAAATGTGAAGAGGATATTTCCTTTTAAGAAAAAAAGCAATTACTGTACCAATGTAGGTCTTTTGTAAAAGCAAAGTGGTGTACCACAAACCTTCAGAAAGCATGGGATACTCTTTGCTTTATGCCATTTCAGCTTAGGAAAGGTTTCATAGGAAGGCTCTACTTTTGTACCAAGGGGCGGGGGGACAACGACATGTGTATATAAAAAGAGAGCTGTCAATAGATTAACAGTTACTCCAGGGTGCCTGGGTGGCTCAGTCAGTTAAGCGTCTGCCTTCGGCTCAGGTCATGGTCCCAGGTCCTAGGATTGAGCCCCACATCGGGCTCCCTGCTCAGCAGGGAGTCTGCTTCTGCCTCTCCTGTCTCTCCTCTCTGTTCATGTTCTCGCTTGCTATCTCTCTCTCAAAAAAAAAAATACATAAAATCTTAAAAAAAAAAAAATAGTTACTCCACCTCAGCAGCAGAGAACACACAAAACAATTAGCTAAAGGACTAGGAAATTGGGAAAAAAATTCCTCTTCAGTTTGGACACAATGTAACTTAAGATGCACGGAGGGAATACGCTCTACATCCTCCATGAGAAGAGACTGCTTAAAAGGACATGCTTGGAGCCTTTGGGCAGGACCACTTTTAATATCAGATACGACACTAGTTTTGAAGGTACTTCCAAAATAGAATATTCTCATGTTTTTAACTGGCCTTCTTGTATCAGGAGCACCACAGATAACCAGCAACTAAGGTACAATGATAACAAAATCTCAAAACCATATGAACACTATAAAAAATTTAATATTTAAATGTTCCCAAATTATACTTTTATAATTTTATCATGACTAAAGTTATATGAACAAGGCTGTATTTTTCCTACAGTTATTTATCTAATAACATTACCAGTAATCTGGCGTTCTTTGCTCTTTGTTTCTTTTGTTTCTTTCTTTTCCTCATCTCTTCTTTCTTTCAGTCGAGAAGGGGAAGGAGATGTGGATCTATGTCGTCTTGGGGATCTAATATTTAATAAGTAAAGATATCAGAAGCAGAGACATAACTGGTGACGTGTTGATTGACAAATATATACACAAGCTCCTAAAAGGTAAAGGCTGAACAAAAGCCAGGCTCCAGAGAACCAGGAGTCCATTCCGCATAGCAGAACAAGGCCTAGGCCCTGACTGTTAATGAAAAACCAGAAATATAATTTATTGCTTTAATCATCAGTCTTAGTACAGCTAGGGCTAAAAAAATTTTTTGTAAGGCAGAAAAAGAAAAGTTTCTAACAATTACAAATACACAAAAAGTTGACTTAAACAGCAATTGATACTTATTAAGAATCAAGAGTCAGTTTCTAAGGTTCTTTCAAGATCTAACAATCTTGTTTATATATCTGAGTAAACCTTCATCACCAAAAAGTTAGTAAAAACAAAACAGGGCCACCTGGCTGGCTCAGTCCCTGGAGCATGGACTCTTGATCTCAGGACTGTGAGCTGGAGCCCCAAGTTGGGTATAGAAATTACTTATAAAAATGAAATCTTAAAAAAAAAAGAAAACCAAAATCAAAAAACCCCCAAAATACAAAATCCTCATTTCCTACTCCTGCCAAGCACCACGCTAGTATTTTTCATATATTATTTCTCATTTCTTCCTCAAGGCAACTCTACCGCAAAGAGAGTGATGAACCCCATTTTACCAATGGAAATGTTGGGTTTAAAATAAGGTGGGCTTAAGTTCCCCTCATTTCATGAAACTGTAAATCCCTTGTGATAAAAAAAAAACTAAGGGCAGCGACTAGTTTCTTTGGGACTTGTAGTAAAACTTCAGGTTTTTTTCCCTGCACTCACCTGGAGCGTCTTCTGTGCGGGGATCGAGAGCGGCTCCTTCGCCGATCTCTCTCCCGGGACCGGGACCTTTCTCGGCGCCTGCGTTCTCGCTCACGGGATGTGGACCGGGACCGCCTGCGCTCTAATACAAACACACAAAATCTTTTTGCAGAGGCAAAATATTACCTCAAATATCTAGGGCTGCGCCGTCCGATGGAAATATAATGCCAGCCATTTCTAGTAGTCACATTAAAAAAGTAAAAAGACACAGGTAGAATTAATTTTAACATTATTTGACCCAATATATCCCAATCATTATCATTTTGCCATGTACTCGATATGAGAACTGAGATATTACTTCTTTTTGGTATTTAATAGGAAATCTGGAGTGTATTCTACACTTAACTAGCACTTCCTAATTCGGACTGAGCACATTTTAAGTGCTCAAGAGCCATACGCGGATCACGGCCTCATTCAACTTTTTACAAAATCAAGTTGAAGGTGATAAAGACTAACCAGAGGAGGAAGAACCGAGGGTCTAAGTTGCATCTCCTGATCGAAGTCCTGGGTTCTTTACATCCCACTGCCTCATTTATGGGGGTGGGTGCCAGAAGATATTACGAGGTGAGCTCCCTGGACGCAAAATTCTAAATATCGATTTTCCTATTATATAAATTGGGAAGGAAACTAACATTGAGCATTCAAGAACTAGGCATTACCACATGCTGAGTGTTATGGAATGTAACATTAATTCTCACATCAGTTTTTTAAAGATAGGCAGTACTACCCCCAATGTCTAATTATGGGAATTCGGTCTCAGAAGGGCTGGATGACTTGCACAAGGCCACCAAGAAATTAAATGACGAACCGTGGTCTGATTCTAAATCCCTCAGTCACAAGTATAACAAGTTATTGTATGAGGCTGACAAAGAGTCCGCGAAACTCTTAAAGGAAGGAAAACTGCCTTCAAACCGGAGGGCTGAAGAGTAAAGGGCTCAGGTCTTTGTCCCCCGCTCCTCCATCCAACCCCACTCTTCTCCTCCTCAGGAGAAAAGGGCCCTTCTCTCCGCTGCGTTCGTTCTTGGGGTGAGAAGAAGGAGGGGGGCCTCGCCTCCGACCAAGCCCCAGACCAAATTCCCTCTGGACTCACCCCTCCGTGGGGAGCGGCTGCGGCTGCGACCCATTCGCAATCTTCCTCCACCTCACCCTGCCCCGGAAACGACTCCTCAACAACTTCCGGGAAGGCCGTGTACTGAACTTTCACCGCCGACTGGAAAACGTAGAAACGACTCTGGAGGGTTCCGGCTTCTAAAGAAGTGAAGCTGAGCTGAGCTTGCTTAGAATCGTGCAGCCTGCCCGGGTGCCACAATTTCTGAGCCCAGACGTTGTCACCAGGGAGTCTCTAAAAAGCTCCATACAAGCCACATAGCCCAATTTTCGAGTCCTGCTTGCAGATGCTGCTTGCCACCAGAAATTAAGGCCAGATACCAGAAGCCATAGACTCCAAACAAGCCCCCCATGACCCAGTTTTCCACCAATTTGGTCCAGTTTAGCGGCCGTGCTAACCCTCCACGTGGCCTCCGGATCATTGACATCTAATAGGAGTAACAAAAAACACAGCTACCAGTGCCATGATAGATCTGACTGCACTCATTTAAGGGAAGAGAAGAATTGGCACTCTCATTCTGAGAAGTCTCCTCTCCCCTCAAAAGCTGTGAGGTCCGCTTGCTTACCATCCCCTTAATTCCCTTAACCCCATAAAACCCTGACAGGAGACCTAATAGGAAAAAGGTACCTTTAGAGCATGAGCTCCCCTTCTCTATTCTCTAGTTACTGAATAAATTACCTGGTTGCCCTCAAATACTGTTTCGTTATTTGGCAAACGGTATTGAGTAGAAAAAAAAAACAAAACAAAAACAAAAAACTCTGCCACTTTGGTAACAAGATTCTGGTGAGAACAGAGTTTTCATCTCTGCTCATCTAGCCTCACTTTCCCGGTGGCTTCTTAATCTTCTTTGTCCACAATGGGCTTTAAAATGTGCTACCTGGTATTCTCTAAAGGTCTGATAAAAGCTGTATACCCTCCACCCCAATACAGTTCTCATTTTCCCATTTTTCTTTCCAGTTCTTGCCCACAGGCATAGAATAGTTTATACCAAACCAATTCTAGACATAGAATACACAAAGTTTATGTCCACACAGGGAAGCACTATGGTGGGTCAGGAGCCAGGAGCAAGGGGAAAGCATGGGTGAGAGCCTTTATTATGGTTTTTGCAGGAAGGAATAGCAGAGGCAGGGTACACATAAGAGGTTTTGTTTGTTTTTTAGAGAGGGGGAGGGAGGGGAGGGACGGAGGAAGAGGGAGAGAGAGACTCTCCATGCCCAATACCCCGCCAAGCCTGATGCAGGGCTGCATCTCATGACACTGAGATCATGACCTGAGCCAAAATTGAGTTGGATGCTTAACTGACTGAGCCACCCAGGCTCCCCAAGCTAAGAGATTTAAGATTGGATAGAAAAGTTTCAGTGGGCTTTGGGATGTAGTGGCTATCCTGAGTTGTTTGGTACCTGGCCCTGGGGTCATTAGGGCAGAGCAATATTGCCTTGGCTTGTTAAAGTTTGATAAAGAAGGTGATTGGAGGGTTTGGGCTTTTATTGGCTAGAAGGAGAGACATTTGCTATCTCTAGGAACAGTTAGCCCTGGGAAGGGCAGTCTCAGCAAGGCCCCAGATGACAAAAAATAAATAAAAAACCATGATTAATACAGTTTTCACACAAACATTTATTGCACACCTATATACCAGATGATTAATCAGTGAAAAAAACACAAATCCGCTCTTGAGTAGCTTGCAGTCCAGTGAGGGATACACACAAGTAAATAGCATGCGAGTGCATTGATAGGGGAAGAATTAGATATTGTGAGGGCACAGGACAGGTCCCTAACTGGTTTTGAGGGGAAGAGTTGTCAAGAAGTTTCCAAGAGGAAATAATGTTCAAACAAGACCTTAAGAAGGAGTTAGAAATTAGCCAGGAGAAATGGGGTGACATTTGTGGGGAGAGATGGAAGAGATTTTCCAGCAGTAGAGGAGTCTGAATGTGTGAGGGCAAGAGGCATGGGAGAGGAAATACAAAGGCTGAAATAGGCTTGTAAACTATGGTAAAGAGTTACTCTAAGGCAAAGGCAATAGGGAGTTTTTGAGGGCTTTTAAAGATGGGAGGGAATCAGATTTGAGTTTATTCAGAGAACACTTAATGTGGATACTTGACTAGAGGGGGAATATAATAGGAGGCTGGTAAAATAATCTAGATTGGAAATTACAGTGGCATGTACTAGAATGGTATCAGTAGATAAAGTGGAAAGTGGCTGAATTTGAGAAATAGTTGCTAAAACAGGAAAAATGTGGTGATTTTGGATAATGATGATGAGGGAATTAGAAGATTCAAGAATGACATCCAGGATTCCGGCTTGTTACACTGGATCGTTAGATGGTAGCATCACTTGCTAATAAGATAAGGCATATATGATAAATTCAGGAGAAAGAAAATGTTCAGATCTGGACATGCTAATTTGAGGTGCCACTTTGAACACTCAGGAGGATTAGCGTTCTAGTCCTCTAGATGTGTATCTGAAGCTCATTAGAGATCCAGGCTGGAACTACAGAAAAATGAATCATCAGAGGGGTGCCTAGGTGGCTCAGTTGGTTAAGCATCTGCCTTCAAGTCAGGCCATGATCCCAGGGTCCTGGAATCCAGCCCCATGTTGGGCTCACTGCTCAGCGGGCAGTCTGCTTCTCCCTCTGTCCCTCCCCCTTGCTTGTGCTCGCTCTCTAATAAATAAAATCTTAAAAAAAAAAAAAAAGGGAAATCATCAGAATATAGATGTTCATTTGAAGCCGTGAGTGCATGAAATCACTTGGTGCAGGCTCAGGACAGAAAAGGGCCTGGAGACAGCCAGAGTAGGCTGAGTCACTGAAAGGAGACTAAAGGAGTGGGCAGAGAAACAGAATGAACCGGGTGAGTGTGATGTCAGAGAAGTTTAAGAGAAGGCTGCTTTTTAAGGAGGACAAAGTGGTAAGTTTTAAGTGTTACTGGAAAAGAATGAAAAAAATACATCTAACTTATAGAATTTAGCAACAAAGTCTCTGTTGACTCAGACGTTTTAGTGGAGTTGAGCTGTGCATGGGTTTTGAAGTGGAGACAGAATTTGGAGAAACTGTATGAGAAGTTTAACTGATGCAGGGCAAAATACGGCAGTGGGTGAAGGTAAATGTTTGGTTTCTCAAAGATATGAGAAACTTAAGCACATTTAAATATTGGTGTGAATAAGCCAGTATAGAGAAAAAAAAAGTAAATATAATAGAGGAGAAAGGGAAAAACCAAAGGAATAAGTTCCCTAGTGGAGATTAAATCTTATCTGGGGAAAAAAATGGTGTGTCTCCAAAAGTCTCCTTCCCCTTTAAAATGTGGGACAGAAATTGGGTTCTGCTAGGGCTTCCTTACTTACTGATCAAATTGCCTTCTCTCAGGATGTAGGTTATCCAGCACTGTATATCTTTCAGCACTGTATCTGGAAGAAAATCCTTTATATTTCTGATGAATAGTTTGAGGTACCCTCATTCCATTTTAATGGAATTCAAGTGGAGTAGGGTCAACACTTGTTGACACACTTGCTTTTAACTTCCCTCCCCAGCCAAACAATACTTTTTCAATAAAGGCAAACTGTATTTAAAGTATGTATATACCTTACATAAGAACCAACATTAACGGGGCGCCTGGGTGGCTCAGTCGGTTAAGCGGCTGCCTTTGGCTCAGGTCATGATCCTGGAGTACCGGATTGAGTCCCGCATCGGGCTCCCTGCTCAGCAGGGAGTCTGCTTCTCCCTCTGACCCTCCCCTCTCTCATGCTCTCTGTCTCATTCTCTCTCTCAAATAAATAAATAAAATCTTCAAAAAAAAAAAAAGAACCAACATTAACAATCTGATTGTCCGCAAATGTACTAATCTCTAGCCTTGGTTAAATTTTGTTTTACTTTGCTAGTCCTATTTTTTAAAAATCACCAGCTTTTACAAAAGTATCCTACTTTATCATTACATGTGGGTGCATGCTGTTGAGTCAGTAATCTACCCCCCTAAATTAGATGCAGTCTGACCTCTAGTTAACAGTGATTGATGATGTTTGAGGCTTTTTTTATACCTCGGCACCTGGACCCTGGGAAAAATGTCAAACTCTCTGGCTGAGGAGGAACTGTACTGTCTTTTGTCTTTTAGGTCCATATTGCTTTAAATTATGAATCAACATTATCATTACAAGTATCTGATCTAATCTACCATTGGCACCCCTGGCTCTATCATCTATTATTAACATGGGTTCATCTTTAAGGGAATATAACTTTTGACATAGTTTCAACATTAATAGTTCAATATTCTGGACCAACTGTTCAACAAAACTTTCTGCAATGATGGAAATATTCTATATCTGCACTGTCCAATACTGTAGCCACTAGTTACATGTGGTTACTAAGCACAGTGTGCCTAGTGTGACAGAGGAAGTAAATTTTAACTTTTATTTAATCTTAATTAACTTAAATTTAAATAGCTACAAGGGCTCTTGGGTGGCTCAGTTAAGCCTCCGACTCTTGATCTCAGCTCAGGTCTTGATCTCAGGGTCTTGAGTTCAAGCCCTTAAAAATGCGATGAGCACTGAGTGTTGCCATCACTAAATTCTACTCCTGAAACCAGTACTACACTGTATGTTAACTAACTTGAATTTAAATAAAAATTTTTAAAAAATAGCCACAGTGACCCTTGGTAACCTCACTTTTGCACCTGATTTTGAAAATTATTCATATATAATGGTAATCCCATTGAAAGACTTAAAATGTGATAAAACGTTAGCCACTGAACACTTAATAAAAAGCTAGTGACTACCACTGTTCATTTAATTTTGCCTGTACCTTGCTAAGTTTCAAGGCAAATCCATTAAAAAAAAAAAGGTACGTTCATATTCCTCTTTGGCATGAGACTCTAGAATATTTTCTCTTAAGGACCTCTTCTTTACTGATAACAAAGTTAACTGATACTAATAACCAAGTTACTGATAATAATTATTAATGGGTAAATATCATTTTCTAGCCTTAGAAGCTTAAAAAAAAAAGACTTGGCAATGGCTATAAGGCAAAGGCAGACAAACACAAAATCTTTCATATATAATGGTTTATATGATACTTCAGCTGACATTTTTAATACTTTATGGAAAATATTCCTATTGAAAAGAATGAAAAATTGATGCTAAGGAAATAAAAACAAAAGCAGATCTCTACTATCAGTAGCTGACAATTACCAATTTCTCAGATAAGAACACAACCTACTTGTGATTGAAGAAGTAGTTATTATTTGTGGACAACGTAAGCAATTTGGCTAGGAAAGAACCAAAGGAAAGGAACCATAAATAATTCAAATTTGGTTAATTTATATAATGAAATGAAATAGTTAATTTTACGCACTAATACACTCAATCTTTCTCTTTACTCCCAATATTTCTAAAAATTCAATTAATCACATAATTCAAATTAAGGTTGTTATTTATAGTTTTTAGCAAGGAACCTCTGATGCTAGAATAAGATAGAAAAAGAAGTATCTCATGAAAGAGATATAATTATAGCCAAATATAAAAATAAGGAAAGCAGACTTTATATAGCTAAATTATTATATTTAAAACACTTAAACTACAGTTGGGGGGGGCATTTAAAAGGTTCCTTTAAGTCAAAGAGGATGAATTTTGAAAGGAGAAAAGCAATTTATGAACCTATGGACATATTACTGGGGAAGAAAAACTATCAAACTCCAAAAGTTAAATCTAATTGGAAAAAAATCTAACTAGAAAGAAAAAAATTCTGTTTTCAACTAAGTTTTGTGTCCATTTTATATAAGAGCTTATTTATTCTTTTTCCAAATGGGTATTTATTATTTGTACAGATACATAAAAATGATTCCCAATTTTTAAAATATACTAAAAATATACATTAACCACAAAAAGCATTTACTCTGACTGGAAAGAAGATGAGCATGGCTATTTGCAAAATAGCAGTAAACATAAGAAGCAAACATATAAATCATGACAAGTGTACATCCCATTTTTGACAAAAATAAGTTCTATTTTTACATTATGCTTTATTGTAAGCTTCTGTATGAGATCCTCCGACCTTATTTACATATATTATGAAATTTCTATTAGCATGTATAACTCAAAGGCACTCAATTCAGAGGTTATAAGGTCCTGAGCTTAAGTAGGAAATAGGATTCCCAACCAAAATTTGAACATAAATAATTCTGAAGATCAGAGAATATGAAAATGTTTAAAGTGTAATATTTGGTACATAAATAATCCATGACCTAAGAATAAAGTACAGAATGTCAAAGAAAAGACCATGTAAGGCAAAGAAATATCCTCAGGTTCAAACTGATTTTCTCCCCCATTCAAGTTCATTTGAAAGTATAAAGCTGATTTTGTTAAAAATCCTAAGAAAGCTAAATTAAAAGCAAAATAAAATAGCATGAAAATGCTTATGTTAAATAAAAAGTTCCCCAGCTTAGTCTCCAAAACCACAAAAAAGTATTTAATGATTAAAAACAAGCACAGCTTGAAGGGATATCAGAGTATGAGGAGGAATCATAAAGAGCATTGAAAAAATTAAAGGACAGCTTCAAATGCACCAACTGAAAGAGCATTTATAATTAGCCATTCAAATTGTTCCTTTAGCCTTCTTTTAGCCAAATAAAAATAAATTTACAGATAGATAACTGACGTTCACTAACATAGGTAGGATCAAAGTTTAAACTAAAAATTAAATCTATATTAGGCTGCAAAGTGAAATTTACCTACAGCGGTTGTCTTCTGATGCTTAAAAATTAAAAGCACGAGTCAACATCTTTATAACAGAAATGGTTTGACAGGTATTTTCTTGGCTTTAAAACGTTTTTTTTTTCATGTATGCATAGAAATGTAATGAGCATAAGAATAGTCTTCTGTATTATCTGTACAGTTCATAAGGCCTTTGTCATTGTTAGTCACCTTAGATGTGAATATCAGTAGGGCCATTAAATTAAAGCTGGCCGAAAAAGTTTTCAAAGTAAGGAAGTTGCAGTTGTTTCCAACTGATGAGATCCTCAGTTTTCTGGATTTTCTGGATGACGATTATTTTCAGTTCTTTTTTCTGGTGATATATACAGGAAGTTACAGCAGATGTATAAAGGGAAGATCAGAAGCCTGCTGTCCAAGTTCATCACTACTTGTTCCTATAAAACAAATTTGGAGCTTTAATGACAAGACAAACAGAAAACAGAAAACCATACTGTTGAACTGAGTAAACTGAAGGAGATCATATGGTGGTTAAGAGCTTGCATCTGAAGTCTCAAAGTCACCGTTCTAATCTTGAAACTCCCACCTACTAGCTGTGATGCTGGACAAGTCAATGACTTGTCAACTGCAGCTTCCTTACTGTAAAATAAATAAAAGTACTCACCTCACATGATTATAGTGAGGATTAAATGACACAATGCACATAGAGGTCTCAGCAAAGCCAGCCATGTATGAAGTACTCAGTAATGGTAGTTATTTTCATTATTGAAAAATTTCTATCAACTACCTACGTATCTTATGAACAGATATAGTCAAGAAAAATATAGCAATTTGGCTTCATTTCCTGATGGCCTGTAGGTATAGCAAATAAATGGGAAGAACGTGGCAAGCCATTATTGGCACTAACAAGCATGGTTCCCACGTTCCCACTCTTGTCTATGATTTTCCACTATCTCTAATGCAAACATATTGTCTCTTGGAATATAAAATACATTATCATGTAATATCAATTTCAGGCTCAGTTACATCAGCACA
The DNA here is from genome assembly GCF_054177405.1 of Leptonychotes weddellii. NCBI lineage: Eukaryota > Metazoa > Chordata > Mammalia > Carnivora > Phocidae > Leptonychotes > Leptonychotes weddellii. The sequence goes on along the minus strand of NC_138378.1, from coordinate 75,647,372 downwards.
CATGAGAATGCCTTGAAATCTCACAGAGACAAGAGTTGATCCTATATCTGAGAGCCACAAATGTAACCATCTCCCATTCTACAGATCTCCATTTGGAACCCTGTATGAACAGCATTTGGTGAACAGAGTAAGTCTTCAGAGGAAAAGGAGCAGCACTGGAACTTCTACTTTCTGAATACTTAGATATATTCTCTACAGTAATATACATTGGTTTTGCCTTATTTTATATATTTTGAAGAACATACTATTAAACACTATTTAAGCCTCAAGTTTTTGATTTTTTACTAAGGAAGATGCTCCTACAATGAAGAGAGACTAACATACTGGAACATTTGAATGACTGATGTAGGCTTAACTGGACATAGCTTCTGTATTGGGGGAAAAGCAAGGTAAATTGGATAAGGAAGGTAAGGAACACACACACACACAAAGTGGAAGCAGAGAAGCCCATATATCACAGCATCAGACAGAGTGACGGCATCCTCCTAGGTTTCCATTTCTACTTCCAGACCGTTTTTCTCCATCTTCGTTTACAAATCTCTGCTTCTCTGAGGTTCACCTCCTGTTCTGTACAGAGCTCTATTACTTCCCCACATTCTTCATCTAGGTCTAAATTCCAAGATCTATACATCTAACTCTCTAGTGGAAATCTTCACTTAGACATAAAGCAACTCCAATTCAAACCATCAGCTACTGGCTACTACCTCTTCTTTACAGGCCATCTATACTTTCACTCTTGTAGTTTGGCTTTGACTCGCCATCCCAGCTCTTGAATGTCTCACCAGGTTACTTTTTTTGCTCATCCCTCAAATACCAGTGTCCCCTAGGTTTCTGTCCTGTTAGATTCTCTACACATTTCCTGGAGGCTATCTCATCCAGTCATTATTTCTAGCCCAGGCATTGCTTGTAAACCCCAGATCCATTTATCCACCACCCAGCACACTTTCATCTCAATGCCCTCAAATTAAATACGGCTTAAACTGAATTCATCATCTTTTCACCTGCAGTTTGTCATGTTCATTTTCCTTCCTATACTTCAAATCAAAGGAATAAGTACTATAAATCAAGTTGCCCAAGTCAGAATACTAGGAACTATTTTTAAAAAAGGTTTTATTTATTTATTTGTCAGAGAAAGAGAGATAGCACAAGTAGGGGGAGTGGCAGAGGGAGAAGGAGGCTCCCCACTGAGCAAGGAGTCTAATGTGGGACTCGATCCCGGGACCCTGGGATCACGACCTGAGCCGAAGGCAGACGCTTAACCGAATGAGCCACCCAGGCAACCCTAGGAACTATCTTTAACTACTCTCTCATCTTCACACAATTAGGCACCAAATTCTATCAACTGCACTGCTTTATTTCTAGAACCCATCAACGTTTCTTCATCCCCATTGCTACCTTCCTTAAGGTTTTCATTCTTTATCTGGATTATAACAATAGCTTCTAAATCATCTTTCACCTATTACCATGTCTCTAATCCTTCTTACACATTGCTGAGATCCTTCACCTAATGCAAATCTAGTCTGCAAAGTCCTGTAAGATAGATAGCTATAAAACAGGGGCGCCTGGGTGGCTCAGTCATTAAACGTCTGCCTTCAGCTCAGGTGGTGACCCCAGGGTCCTGGGATCAAGCCCTGAGTTGGGTTCCCTGCTCAGCGGGAAGCCTGCTTCTCCCTCTCCTACTCCCCCTGCTTGTGTTCACTGTCTTGCTGTCAAATAAATAAAATATTAAAAAAAAAATTTAAACTGAATCAGCTCTGGGCGCCTGGGTGGCTCAGTTGGTTAAGCGACTGCCTTCGGCTCAGGTCATGATCCTGGAGTCCCGGGATCGAGTCCCGCATCGGGCTCCCTGCTCGGCGGGGAGCCTGCTTCTCCCTCTGACCCTCCCCCCTCTCATGTACTCTCTCTCTCTCTCTCATTCTCGCTCTCTCAAGTGAATAAATAAATCTTTAAAAATAAATAAATAAATAAATAAACTGAATCAGCTCTTTTAAAAAAAAAAGATAGCTATAAATTATACAAAAATTGGGGGCACCTGGGTGGCACCAAACCTAGCACATGGCAGGGACTCAAATGTTTGCTGAATGAACACTCAAGGAACACTTGAAATACAACTATTATATTGGCCTGGTGTTTTTGAATCTCTGGCTGCTTTGAGCCATGACAGTATTTTTTATGAAGTTCCAGGTAGAAAGTAAAGATAGCCATTGTTCATGCAGCTCCAGAGGGTGCCAGGGGGACTAACAAAGTTCTATTGAAGGCAGATCTGAACTTTTCTTATTATGTATCTACCTTCTCAAATACTATCTACCATGTGTGAGAGAGTCTGCTCTCTGTTGCTAGAATTGCAACAAGTGGAGGATCCTCTGTCAAAATGTTGTTAAAGGAATTCTCATACAGGCTATGTGAGGTCAGAACTATGTGAGGTTACAACTATCACTCCAAGGTTCCTTGCAGTGCTAAATTCTCATGTTCTGTACGAGGCTCTTCAGTTGAAGAAAACAGCTAGCTTCTAATAATTAATGTGAACTATAGGCTCTGAACTTTTTATTAAAAAACAGTATGTCCCTTGGAATGGTGGTTAGTTTTAATAGAAGTAAACTTCCTTAGTATTTTTTTTTAAGATTATTTGAGAGAGAGAGAGAGCATGCACGAGAGCGAGCGTGTGTGCCAGTGAACATGAGCAGGCGGAACAACAGCAGGGGGGAAAGAGAAGCAGGCTCCACGCTGGGCAGGGAGCCTGATGCCGGGCTTGATCCCAGGACCCGGGACCATGACCTGAGCTGAAGGCGCTTAACTGAGTGAGCCACCCAGGTGCCCCTAAACTTCATTAACATTTTAGGACCTCTCATGTTACTTTTTGAAAATGGTTTACTTTCTTATCATGACATTTTGAAACTTCTGCATGCGATATATGAAGAAACAAATGGCTTTAGAGTTTGGGAACATAAGAGATGCTTGCTACTTTAGAAATCTATTGCGCTAGAGGATAATGTTCTCTTAATATTCAGGGGCTATGCAGACATACTGGATTATCTTCAAGGTGTTTGCTATTTTTTTTTTAAAGATTTTGTTTATTTTTTTATTTTATTTTATTTTTTTAAAAGATTTTATTTATTTGAGAGAGAGAGAATGAGAGAGAGCACATGAGAGGGGGGAGGGCCAGAGGGAGAAGCAGACTCCCTGCCGAGCAGGGAGCCCGATGCGGGACTCGATCCAGGGACTCCAGGATCATGACCTGAGCCGAAGGCAGTCGCTTAACCAACTGAGCGACCCAGGCACCCAAGATTTTGTTTATTTATTTGACAGAGAGAGAGAGATAGTGAGAGCAGGAACACAAGCAGGGGGAGTGGGAGAGGGAGAAGCAGGCTTCCCGCCGAGCAGGGAGCCCAATGTGGGGCTCGATCCCAGGACCGGGACCCTGCCCCCCCCAAATCAAATTGTTTCCTTTTTTTTGGTCTTAGTTACACTTCTAATAAAATGGGGGTAAATTATGCATATGTGAACACAGTATTTCCATCTCTACCTTCAAAAAACTTTTTTTTTAAAAAAGATTTTATTTATTTGACACAGGGGCGGGGGAGAGGAAGCATAAGCAGGTGGAACAGAGGGGCAGAGGGAGAAGCAGGCTCCACGCTGAGCAGGGAGTCCGATGTGGGGGCTCTGAGGCTCAATCCCAGGACCCTGGGATCACGACCAGAGCTGAAGGCAGCTGCTTAACCGACTGAGCCACCCAGGTGCCCTCAAAAAACTTTTAAACCGATCTTTAAATCAAATGTTAATTCTACTTAAGAATTTTCAAGAGGATTCAAAAGACAAATACTATAACCAAACAATAGAAAAGTAATCAAACATACCTGATCCTTTTCAAGTGTAAGTATTTGATAGCCAGTTGTTCTACTACATACTAGTTTTCCACTACTATCAAAAGAGGCCAAACGTAATCTAGGATTAAAAAAACAAACAATACAAATAAAAAAAATAAACATTTTTTTTTAAGTAATCTCTACACCCAACGTGGGGCTCAAACCCACAACCCCAAGATCAAGAGTCGCATGCTCCACTAACTGAGCCAGCCAGGTACCCCTAAACATATGATTTTTTAACCACAGATTAATTTAAACAAGCCCTCCTTCACTTTAATATTTACTTTTCTCTTCCATATTCTTTTATTTGATAAAAGATTTTAAGAAGTCTTTTCAAATTCTAAACTGATCCTCTTGGAGATATGTAAGCTTATGCTATTATACATACCTGGGATATAAAATAATTCATAAATGTCTTTTTTATTGTGGTAGAATATACATAAAATTTACTATTTTAACCACTTCTAAGTGTATAGTTCTCAGCATTAAATATATTCACACTGTTCTGCAATCATCAGTGTCATCCATCTCCAGAACTTTTTCATCTTCCCATCTGAAACTCTGTACCCAGTGAACACGAATTCCCCATTTCCCCTACCTCGGCCCTTGACAACCACCATTCTAATTTCTCTGTCTATGAACTTGTCTACTCGAGGTACCTCATATGAGCAGAATAATACAGTATCTGTTCTTTTGTGACTGGCTTATTTCACTTAACATAATGTCATCAAGATTCATGTTGGTGCATGTGTAAGAATTTCCTTCCGTTTCAAGGCTGAATAAAATTCCATTGTAGATACGGACAGTATCTACATGGACACCCATTGATGGACACTTGGGTTGCTTCCACCTTCTGGCCATTGTGAATAGTGCTGCTGTGAAAATGAATGTACCAATAATATCTGTGCCAGTCCCTCCTTATAATTCTTTTGGGTAAATACCCAGAAGGGGAATTGTTGGATCACATGGTAATTCTATGTTTAATATTTTGAGGAAACGCCATTTCATTTTCCATAAAGGATATACCATTTTACATTCCCATCAGCAATACACAAAGGTCCAATTTCTCCACATCCTCATCAACACTTTTTGTTTTTGATAATAACCATCCCAATGGGTTTGAGGTGGTATCTCACTGTGACTTTGATTTGTGTTTTTCTAATGATTAGTGATGTTGAGCATCTTTTCAAACATGAAAAGATGCTTATTGGCCATCTGCATATCTTCTTTGGAGAAATGTTTATTTAAGTCTGTTGCCCATGTTTGGATGAGGTTGTGTTTTTGTTGTGGAGTTCTCTAGATATTCTGGATATTAGTTCCTTATCAGATACATGGTTAGCAAATATTTTCTCCCATTCTCTGGGTTGTCTTTTTACTCTTGTGATTCTGTCCTTTGATACACAAGAGTTTTTAATTTTGATGAAGTCAAATTTATTTTTTTCTTTTGTTGCCTATGCTTTGGTGTCATACTGAAGAAATCATTGCCAAATCCAATGTCAAGAAGCTTTTCCCCTATGTTTTCTTCCAAGAGTTGTTTTATAGTTTCAGCTCTTATGTTTAGGTCTTTGATCCATTTTGAGTACATTTTTGCATGTGGTGTAAGGTAAGTATAAATATATGACTTAAAAAAATCCACTCATTAAGCTATTTTCCAATTTGTCAGTATCGTCTCAAGAAAGATAGCCAGCTCAACTATCAGGCAAAGTTGGATATATGAAATCCCACAGAAAGTGAAGGACAATACCAGACATGTTTTCCTAGAAAAATACCTTACCGTCTTTCCTTTCTGGACCTTTAATTTGCAAGAACGGCAGCAAGGCAACAGCTTCAAGCCTATTATCAATCCTGTATCATTCATATTCCAGCCTATTCTTTCTGACATACTAGATCCAGGCTTTTTGATTTTGATTATTACTAACATTTCACAGGAATAGAACCTTAATAGTTCTTTGCACTTTCATATATACTGTCTCTTACCAAAACTCTACTACTATCAGTATAAATTATTGGTTTTATTTTATTTCTTATATTTTTTCTGGAGTGAGGAAGGGAAATTTCATCCTACCTAAACGCTATGCTCCTTCGAGGTTGTAAACTGACAGATCCACTACACGGCTGATTCAGTGTATTGCGTTTGAAAATGATGTATCGATTGGTATAAGTTACAAGCAGGTCAAAGCCGAAGTTAAAACCTGTCCACCGCCAGCAGTACTAAGAAATACAAAAGAGAAAGATCTACTTCAGTTTATCATAGCAAGTCAAAAATAAAAAGTTCAAAATGTCTTTTCTTCCTTTAACTCATTCCAAATATTTCTCTCTTATGGGTACCTTCCCCTTAAGGCTTGCCACACATGATATATCTGTGAATATATATAAAGGTTTACCACATGGGTATAATATAGTTCAAACCAGAAAAGCAGCCTTTATGATCATCATTCTTTAAGGTACTTTCCTAATATCACCTCTTCATGATCTCTTTTGTTTTGTTATTTCTCCACACTGTAATTCTATCATAAGTAATATAGCTTTTCACTGCAATTCTAAGGAGGTATAGCTTAGGGGGCCAGGAGGCTATATGGAGGTAGTAAGAACCCATTAAAATCCACCTTGCTTTAAAAATACTCTAAATTCCTTAAATAACTAACCAACTGATACATATTGTAAATTTATTTATTATTTATTTTTAGAAGATTTTATTTATTTATCTATTTGACAGAGAGCCCAAAGTGGGGTTCGATCCCAAGACCCTGGAGATCATGACCCGAGCTGAAGGCAGCCACTCAACCAACTGAGCTGCCCAGGCGCCCCTATTTATTTATTTTTTTAAAGTTTATTTAGTAATCCCTACAGCCAGCGTGGGGCTCATGACCCCAAGATCAAGAGTTGCATGCTCTTCTGAGTCAGTGAGGCACCCCACAACTGAATTATTTTAAATACCCTCATGAGGTTCACAAGTTTGTTTGATCTATCACCTAATAGTTAATGGACTATTAAGCAAGCTGGTATGGTATAGTGAAGGAAAGTTAGGGCTTCAAGTGTTTGGTTGACACTGTGAATTACAACATTAATTTAATAGCTCACAGCTATTTATTGAGCACATATTATGTGCCAAATACTGTTCTAGGCATTGAAGAACAGTAAGTTTCTGCCCTGGTAGAATGTGTATTTTAATATGTGTATATGTTTGTGTGGAATGGAATGGAAGAGAACAAAACAGAATAGAATGTCAGGATAGAGTGACAGGATAGAAAAGAGGGGGCTTCAGCTGGGGAGCCTCCTGGTTCAGACAGGTGGTCAGGGAAAGTCTCTCCAAGGAGATACTAGGTGAGCCGGGCCCTGAGTCAGCTAAGGAGCAGACCAGTAACTATCTGGGGAAAGAGTGACTTAGGCAAAGAGAAGAGCAAGTACAAAGCTCTGGAGATAAAAACATGCTTGGCTTATCTGAGGAACAGCAAGAAGGGCTATGTGGCTAGGGCAGTCACGTGGGTCGACAGGCAACGGGGATAAGTTCAGAGAGTCAGTCAGGGGTCAGAAAATGTAGGGCTGAGGAGTCCATAGTGAGGAAGGGCATGCATTTCTTCTAAGTGCAGTAAGAAGCTGATGGCAAGTTTTAGGAAAGGAAGTAACATGATCTAACTTGCATTCTAAAAAGATGACTTTGGCTGTTGTACGGAAAACAACATGTAGAAGAGCAAGAGTGAAAATAGGCACAGCAGTTATGAGGCTACTACCACAGCCCAGGCAAGAGATAATGCTGGCTTGGATTTGGGTGGTAGTAGCAGACATGCTAAGAATAGATTTCACAAGGACAGCCTGGAAGAATTCCTTATGAACACCAGCTGTGGTATTTAAGAAAGAAGAATCCAAAGTTTGGAGCTTATTCAACAGATTAACAGAGGGGCCATTTATGGGTTAGAGAATTACTTGGAAAGGAGAAAGTTTGGGGATGCTAAAGAGTTCAGCTTGGGACTATTTTATTCAAGATGCTACTAGGATTCTAAAAAAGATGTCAAGTGAGTAGCTGGCTATATGAATCTGGAGTTAGAGGTCATCAGTGTGAAGTCTAAGGAACTAGATGTGATCACTTTGGAGTGAGCTTCGACAGGTAAGAAGTCCACTTGTGGAGAAAGAGAAGGATCTAGGCAAAGACTTAGAAGGAACAGCCAGTGAGTTGGGAAGAAAACCAGCAGAACATGCTGTCCTGGAAGTCAAATGCAGAAAATCTCTAAGAAAGAGTGAGTGCAGATGTGTCACGTCGCCAAGAACTTCTGGAAGACTAAACAGTAACTACCTGACCTGGGATGTGGAAATCACTGGTGACAAAAGCATGGCAGTTTCACTGGAGTTTCCTGGGATAAATGAACTGGAATGAATTCAAGAGAGCATTGGAGAACAAGAAGTATAGACAAATATGAGCAACTTTTTCCATGAGTTTTTTGCTTAAAAGAGATGCACAGAAATAGGAGTGGTAGCTAGAGAAGAATGTGGGGTCGGGGTGTGGTTCCAGATGGGTGGTGGTATGGTATGTTATATGCTCAATGCCAATGACCCAGTACAAGAGAAAAACTGATGAGGCAGGACAGGGAGGTGATGACTGCAGGAGCAAAGCTTCTGAACAGGGATGGAGTTTTTTATGATGGGAGGGGATGGATGAGGACAGAAGCAGATGGTTCATCCATTCTAATAAGAGGAAAAGCACAGCACACAGCTACAGCTGCAGTGAGACTGGCAGAACCGTTTGGTAGGAGGATGTGTAGATTCTCTTCCTATTGCTTTTATCTTCTGAGTGATGAAAGAAACAAGGTCATCAGATAAGAATGAGGGTGGTAGCACTGCCCCTTTTAAAGAAGGTCTGAGAGGTACTCAAAGAGTGGCAGGATGAATTCACTAGGGAAATGCAGGAGGATCGCATGCAGCACTTGTTTGAAGTTTACAGTTACAAACATTCAAGTGACACCTGGTGGGGTACACTTTTTCTTTTGTCATATCCGTCTGTTTGGAAGCAGGCATGGAGTGCACAGCAAGTCAGGATTTCACAGGAATTGGAGTTTAGCCAGCTGAGCTTGACAGAGTAAAAAGGGAAGTTAAGAGTATTAGCCAGGGACCAATTTTAAGATGGAACATATAATATAAGTCAAGTAAAGAAAGAAGTAGGGACATGGTGAGAGGGTAGTGGGAAAAAAGTAGTACGAACAATGTATTCTACACTGGTGGAGTTAAAAAACTGTTGGGAGTCCAGGTTCTAGAAAGAGAGTGCTAGAAAGATAACAGGAGTGGAGTCTGAAAATGGTCTGCTTGAAATGGCGATTTTGAAGGGGGTTTATTACTTAGTAAAGCAAAAACTGAGGATATGCTTCCAGGAAATGGGTGCTGGAGGTAGGGTAGAGCATAAGATCCCTGTGGGGAGGAAGGTCAGGGAACAGAGACACTAAAATCACCAAGACTGATAACAAGAACAGTGATAAATACAGATGGCCCAGTGAAGGACGGCTACAATAAGGGTCGTGAGTGGCGCAGTAGAAGCATGTGCTTCAAAGGAGCTGTGGTTCAATGAGAGATGAGGCGGGAACACGTTGTAGAAGCAGCAACAAGGAAGACTAAGGAATAAAGAAGACACCTACCTATTCCCCTTTCATACGCTGCTAACATTTATCACAGTTACGAATGCAAACAATTAACTTCTAAAAACAAAGAAGTTGAAATGAGGGAAAATCTGGGAGAAAAGTAACTGAATGGTTATCTAAATTAGGCTGAATTATTATTATTTTTTAGAGGGGGGAGGGGCTGAGGGAGAGGAGAGAGAAAGAACCTTAAGTAGTCTCCACGCCCAGTGTGGGAGTCTGACTCAGGGTTCGATCTCACAACCCTGAGATCATGACCTGAGCTGAAATCAAGAGTCCAGTGCTTAATCAACTGAGCCACCCAGGTGCCCCAGGCTGAATTATTTTTTAAGATGAAAATTACAATTAGTTAGAGTGGGATTTTAAAAACTGTAGTTCTTGTCCCATTAAAATCAATTTAATGAGTCACAATAAGCTTTTTAAAAAAATTAAATAGAAAATAGGTCCTCTGGACACAGCAACAGTAAGTATTGTTTCATAATACTTTTGTTTCACTGACATACATTTATATATGACGGTAATGAAAAACAGAAGTCTAAATGTGGGTAGCAATCAAAGGGTTTAAATGTCTTTGATTTAAGGTAATTGTAAATTAGAAAGAATCACTTTTAAGACTATGTAATAGCTCCCATATAATTTCTTATTTATCTTAATTTCTGGATTGCTGAGGGATCTTCTTGTATCTCTTAGCTGGACACAAAAAGTTCAACAGTCTCATGCAATACAACTGAGCACCTAACTCCTTGTCCAGGAGATCACGCTATAGAAACTACCAAAAAAGCTCTTCTAGTGTATTCTACTTTAGTGTATTTTGCACTAATAGTACAACAATTTGCATGAGAATGTTAAGAGTCATAACCCATACTTACTTCCCCATCTTTGGCAAGCTTTCTACCACACCTCATGCTATTTCCCTCTAGTTCTTCTTTATTGATTTCTTGAGGCCTAGAAATACACATAAGATGTGAAATTTCACAGAAAATAGGCAACTAATAGTTTAAAAAGAACTGTTAAGTTTAGAAGAATAGAAAAACTTGCTAACAGATTTAAAAATACCTTTTTGTGTTATAGATAAAATAAGAATGCATTGATTAAATCTAGCCCATTGCCTCTGTTAAAAAAAAATAATAATAAAATAAAATAAAATTTAATGTTTCACTTATTGCCCTGACTTCTAGAATACTTTTTATTAGGTCTCAGCCAAACCAGAGAAGAGGAAAAAAATGTCTATGAGAAATTGTACTCCTCAAGAAAATAAAGCACTTAAAAGTTTAACTACTAACTAAAATAAGTTAAAATCTACTATTTAAGACGTGACTTGGTATCATCTACCATTGGACATTACTATTTCATATCCAAGCCATCTTTTTTTTTTTTTTAAAGATTTTATTTATTTATTTGACAGACAGAGAACAGGAGAGCACAGGGAGGGGGAGCGGCAGAGCGAGAGGGAGAAGCAGGCTCTCTGCAGAGCAGGGAACCCAATGCGGGACTTGATCCCAGGACCTTGGGATCATGACCTGAGCCGAAGGCAGACACTTAACCAACTGAGCCACCCAGGTCCCCTCCAAACCATCTTTTATGTAGTATAACCATGCAAACTCAATATTTAATAGAAACAGCTGTAGAATTTTATCAATTGATCTTTACTTGGTTCCCTACATTAAAAACCTTAATCAACTAAGAAAAACACCGTTATTTCAAGTTATGATAACAAAAAATGCATTATTATTAGTGTGGAATTCCAAATGATAAAAGTAATACAAAATATTCACTACATACAACATTTATTAAGTGCCTAGACTGGGGACCTCCTCACCATCAAGTTCAAATACTGAAATACAATATATAAAAAATAAGTAAATGTATATAAAACTAATAAAACATGTCCTTGATACCCAAGAGTTCAGCCCAGTATAGAACTATACATATAAGTAATATTTACAATAATGTGGAGAGAGTTGTGATGTTAGGAGCATGAAAAAGGCAGATTTACTGCCTGGGATTAGATAGAGATCATCACAGAGGAGGTATTATTTGTGCCTGAGTGGGAATTTGTTGGGGTAGAGGTCAGGGGTGGATTCTATGCAGGTGAAGGGCATTCCAGGTAGAAGGTATAGTAGGTAAAAAGAATCTGGAGCATAAATGAATACCAAATGTATGAAGAATTTAGTACAGCTAGAGCCTAAGATGAGCATGAGAGGAGATGAAGTGAAAGACATTTGGGATGGACTGTAGATGGGCCCCCCAGGCTATGCTAATAAGAGTTTCAACTTTTCCTGTAGATAGTAGAGAGTTCTCAGGCCTAAGTTCTGTTACTTTTACATTTTTTATTATGAAAAATTTCAAACCTAAAAGTAGATAAAATATTTAATGAGTCAAATTTTCTCACCATCTAGCTTTAATAATCTTGTTTTAGTTTTACTCCAAGCCCACTTCTCCCCATAACTCTCCTGACGGATCATTTTGAGGCTAATCCTCCAGACATAGCCTTTAATCTGTAAATCATTCAGTATGAATTTCTTAAGGATGAGGAATTTTAAAAAATGTTTATATCACACATAAAGAATAACAATAGTCCCCATCATCAAATCCCTGGACATATTTAAGCAGAGAAGTGACACAATTCTATTTCTGCTTCAGAAATATAACTCCATCAGCAAGGTGGAAGAGCATGGAAGAGGAGATCCCTGGAGGTAGACTTTAATAGATTATAACCTAACATCCAGGAAATACACTGTCTTCCTCACTTTAGTAGCCCTGCAGCAATGAGCAGAGGCTCAGTGTCTATGAAATAGAGCACTTCGTTGGGGTGCTATGATCATACATACACTTCTGAGGGGAGGAAACCCACTTAGTCCAGCTCAGTCTCTTAGGTCAAATTCTATGTTCAATTCAGTAAAGATACAGATGAGGAAAATCTTGAAAAATAAGAACACTTAACATCTAAAAACTGAATATACAAAAGAATGAGGATGATTTTGAAAATATTTCATATATTACAAAATGCTTTGAATGTGAATTCCATTAAATAATTAACTTTTTTTTTTTTTGGTTTTTGATTTGTTATTATTTCTATTTCAACAATCTTACTATATTTGTGTAGGATAAGTATGCTGTGAATATATTTGGAAAAAGATGGAACATAAATTATAAATAAAGTAGAAACCAAGAATCCTGGATAATAACCTCATAATCATTACCATGAGTTTGTATAACACTTTCATATAGTCACTGTTTGGATATAAACATAACTAGGTCATATATTTTAGCAGGTTTTGTGGTGGATAAGAATGGGTTAAGAGATCAGGGGTAAAAAAAGTCAAACTTAAGGCCTCTTCCATATCCACCCACTCTCAGATGGATTGTCTGCTCACACAGCCTATACCAAGGAGTCAGTATACAGATCAAATAATAATGTGGAAGTACATCTGTGAACTGCAAAGCACATCGAAAAGAATAATCTGCTTTCCCTTCAAATGAAAAAAGCACAGAAATATTTTTTTGGGGGGTCATATGCTTCCGGGTCAGGCATCTATAACTGGATTATGTTAATTCATTACAGACTCAAAGGTCTTCAAAACCCTTATTAGCTAATTAGTAAGAATTAGAATTTCATAATACTACCACAAATAAGAAAATCAGCTTTACCTATATATATAAGTATGAAAATCATGCTTTGTGAAAGCATTATTCCAAGTAATATTTCAGTATGTTGAAAGAAAATCATTATACAACACTAGGTGAAACACAGTTTATGAATTACTCAATTTTTACAAATACAGCAAATTACTACCCAAACATTCCATTAATTGATAATTCCAATAATACTGATAATGTTACAGAAATATAAGAATAAAAGTTGATTAATAATCCTGTTTCTCTACTTTAACATTTCTTGATTTTTCAATATAATAAATGCATTTAAAAATTCACAGCAGAAGTTACACTGTTTTTGGTTTGTTCCTTTTTTATGAACAATGCTATGATCTAACATACTTACCCCACCTCACTGTCTTGTTCTGCCCGGAGCATAGCAAGCCACTGCTGTTTGTACACTGAAGAGAGCCATTCTAAAATATAAAAATAAATAAGCATAAAAGAATAATACTGAAGAACATAAAGCATTTAAAAATTTTAAGAACTTGATAAAATTGTTACCATTTCTAAACTCAAGTTTAAAATAGCAACAAATAAAGCTGGTAGTTTATATTTTACAAATATGCTATAACAATATGGCCTAATGATTCTTAGTGTGGTAAACACTATTATGCTTTGCTTTAGGATAGACTCCACTTAGATTACATGCATTTATTATTTTTTTTAAAGATTTTATTTATTTATTTATTTGACAGAGAGTGAGAGTACAAGCAGGGGGAGCAACAGAGGGAGAGGGAGAAGCAGACTCCTCACTGAGCAGGGAGCCCAATGTGGGGCTCGATCCCAGGACCCCAGGATCATGACCCGAGCCAAAGGCAGATGCTTAACCCACTGAGCCACCCAGGCGCCCCAGATTACTTGCATTTAAATTAGGATTTAAACCTTTAGTTAAAAGTAGATTCTTGCATTTAACAGTTTCCTTTTCATAGCTCATATTAATTTTTGTAAGAAACATACCTAAAGTAATATTTTCAGTTTTTATGTAACTTTTATAGAAAACTGAATAAATTGTTTTATTAAATTATCTAAAAATAACAACTAATTAATGGGAGATAAATTATCAGATAAATCATGCATGCTCAAAAAATAATTTTGGGGGGGCACCTGGGTGGCTCAGATGGTTAAGCGTCTGCCTTTGGCTCAGGTCACGATCCCAGTGTCCTGGGATCGAGTCCCGCATTGGGCTCCCTGCTCCTTGGGAGCCTGCTTCTCCCTCTGCTTCTCTCTCTCTCTCTCTGTCTCTCATGAATAAATAAATAAAATCTTTAAAAAAAAAAAATAATAATTTTGGGGGTGCCTGTGTTGGCGCAGTTGGTTAAGAGTCCAATTCTTGGTTTCGGTTCAGGCTGTAATCTCAGGGTTGTGAGACAGAGCCCCACCTCGGCGCTCTGTGCAAAATCTGCCTGAGATTTTCTCTGCCTCTCCCTCTGTCCCTCCTGCTTGTTATCTCTCTCTCTCTAAAATAAATAAATCTTTAAAAAAATAACAGTAATTTTTGCATACTAGGTTTAGGTGACATATTAAAAAGAGATTTTAATTTATTCTAAATGAAATAAAAGTTATAATTATATTTTTCCTTTAATAAAGCATATCATTTTTTCCACAGGTCTATGTAAACTGAAATTTTAGTTAAAAAAATCTACTAATAATATAAGTAGAATTGGCTTAGTACCATATTTATTTTTCTGCTTTTATTTATTCCCAACCAAATGAAGTATAAGTATACTTATAATACTTCAAAACTCATTTTTTTTTTTTTAAGGATTTTATTTATTTGACAGAGAGAGATACAGCGAGAGAGGGAACACAAGCAGCGGGAGTGGGAGAGGGAGAAGCAGGCTTCCCGCGGAGCGGGGAGCCTGATCTGGGGCCCGATCCCAGGACCCTGGGACCACGACCTGAGCCGAAGGCAGACGCCTAACGACTGAGCCACCCAGGCGCCCTCAAAACTCATTTTTAAAAGTCTGGTCTAGAGCTAAAAAATCCAGAAAACATAGTAGAAGGGAAAGTCAAGTTGGGTCCAAAACAATCCTAGTGAAGCATCTCAGAAAATGAATAAGACTCGTTTTGCATATTAATAAATTGCATATAGCCCATTCAAAAAATAAAAAATAAAAGTCTGGTCTAAAATAGTGTACTAGTTAATCAAATTAAAGAACATCTATATTAATATATAAACTTGGGGTACATATTATACTTTTGTTTTTATTTTAATGTATATATATTAATAAAGAGGACTAGAAGAAATTCACCAAGATATTCATTCTAGATGATGGGATTAGTTTCTTTTTCCTCATACTTAACAAAACAAAACTGTATCACAGAAAACTAGAGTCATTTAAACAGTCTGGATAGTGCTTAATGATAGGGGAAAATACTAAATACAAAATGTGAACACAGAAAATTACCTATGTAGTATGATCTCACTTTGGTACAAAAATGTGTATCTTGTTGGGATTAAGGGTAATTTCTATTCTCTTTTTATTCTTTTCTAGGACATATATTACTATAATAATCAGAAAGATGTTACTTAAAATCATAATTTCGTCATGTTCTCTTACCTGAAGGTACTAGGGAATCTTGTTCAATAATTCTTGCAGAGGCCAAATCACTGATAATATACTGTAACCTTAAATGTCTGAATACTGACACAAATGGTTTTCCTTGTTCAGTTTCAAGGAAGGTCATACCTTCAAAATCTATAAAGAACAGTTTAAATTCAATAGGCATTCTTTTCAAATCTATTTATTTTATTCCTAAATGTTTTTATGGGCAGGGAGACACACACACAGATATACACACACATATATCCAATTAGAATAGAAATAAGCTAGTTTTCAAAGATTATAAAAACCTGTGGAGTATGGATAAATACTTAGAGAGACTTAGAAAGAAGCCTCAGGAAATTAATTTTGGTTCCAAGTGGACTTTGGGCTGGGAATTCAGTTGTACACCTAGTTTCTGGAGTTTGGAGCTTCCAGTGCAGCAAGGTTTGGGAAAGGAAGGCTTGAGAATGGTAGTTAGGGTTACAGTATCTCTCCAGAGACTGAACACTCCAGTGGAACTCCAGAGCTCAAATGCCAAACTCAAGGGTCTTCATAAGATACAAAGGACGTGGATTTGTCTCTTGGGATTCATCTAATTTATGCTTTAGCTGTATGTGGTGAACACTACTAGTTAATATGTTAATTCTCTATTAAAATACAAAATAAGATACAAAGACACTATAGCCATTGCTTTGCAACACATGTATTCAAATAGTTCAATATCAACTAAAATCCAAAGATATATTGTCCAGTGGTGTGCTGGAGATGGCTTGCACTGGCTTATAGGAGCTGATGGTGTGCATTTCTTCTCAACTCTGCATTCAGTGGCAATGATGTCATGTTGGTAGACTGGAATCAACCACACTGGGAGAATTTGTATCATGGAAATTTTAAAAACGCTGAAAATCAGGGATTATTTTTTCAGAGACCAGCTTACTAGCACACCATTATGTTATGTATATTAAGACATGCAATAACATTTTTTTAAGGGAATAACAAACACAAAATTCAAGATAGTGGTTGGAAAAGTCAGAGATACACAACAGGAGAGAAGCACAGGAGTAGACTGAAGTTACTACTGTTCTAGTACTTCTGGGGGTTCAATATACAATTAAAAATAAGCAAAAATGGTGGCCATGCATGGACCAAAAATGACCATGAACTAATAAAATCATGAACTAAGGATAATGATTTATCCACTTCTTTGCACCCAGAATTTTTCCCTATTATCTGTTCTAGCAAAGTAAAAAATAAATACATCGCCTGTTCCACCTCTGTCCCAATAAGAAAGAATTTAATAGCAGTTGATCTTAATGAATTTTAGATGAGTCTTCTCTGAGACTCTGACAAAAGGTATGAAGTTCTCACCTTGCAAAATGCATGCAACACACGCATACATATAAAGTTCTGCATACACTTTTGGGGGTGACACACTGAAGCCTGTAGATGGGCCCCCCATGTTAAGAATTGTTGCCTGATAGAGTTAATGTGTTATAGAAAATTCAATGTGGTCAAACAAAAGACAAATGTAATCACCAAGACCTGTTGGTGATAAAATGGGAAAGGTAATAGTTCGGGGGATCAAACTATGGTGTTAGTTCAAGAAGTAATAATTCAGTTAATACTTGGCAAGGCATTTTTCTTATCCAGCTTTACTTTTCTCAATTTAAATTAGGGGCTGAATTAGATAACTGCTTAAGGTCCTCACCAGATCTAAAATTCTCTAGGTCTACAAATAAGTTAGGAACTGATTTTAATAAATTTCAATTAAAAAGATGCCCAAACCAAGTTCTCAATAAAAATTTCAGGCATACCTTTTCTCCTCTTAGAAAACCAGACATCTGTTTCAGTCAAAAGCTGTTTTAAAGATCCATTCCACGAAGGCACAAGTTGAAGGAACATCCACTAGGTTAAAAAGCAAATTAAAAAAAACTATAAGATTTTATCATGTTACAATTTTACATTCAAACTGCTTCCACCTTAAAACATAATATTTAAAAAATTTGATTTCCAGTACACGCCATTGAAAGCATTTATTTATTCGACAGAGAAACATAGCGAGAGAGGGAACACAAGCAGGGGGAGTGGGGGAGGGAGACCAGGCTTCCCGCCGAGCAGGGAGCCCAATGCGGGGCTCGATCCCAGGACCCTGGGATCATGACCTGAGCTGAAGGCAGACGTTTAATGACTGAGCCACCCAGGCGCCCCAACATGCTCACAAGCTTTAAATTCATCATGGGTTTGGGGCACCTGGGTGGCTCAGTCGGTTAAGTGTCCGACTCTTGATTTCTGCTCAGGTCATGATCTCAGGGTTGTGAGACTGAACCCTGCATTGGGCTCCACGCTTCGCTTCATGGAGCCTGCTTAAGATTCTCTCTCTCCCTCACTCCTTCTCCTTTTGCCCCTCCCCTCCCTCTCATCATGGCTTTAATCGTGGTCCAATGATAAAAACTAAAACAATGTGTGATAAAGAAAAAATGAATTCCTGAGAAGTATTTATGGCCTCAAACGCAGTATAGTTTCACAATTAAAATGGTAAAGGTTTAATATATATATTACATTAGTAATTTTACACTAATTTATTCTACTCATCAACTAATTCAATTTTGCTAATTATTGTGTAAGGTTATAAAAATAATCTTAATTATTTAATAATAATTTAATAGATTATTTAATAATAGTTTATTAAACAAGAGAAAAAGGAGTTTCTTACTGTTTTATTACTGTTGAGACAGTATACAGAGTAGTTAGGAGCATGGACTTTTAAATCCTGGCCCTGCCAATTAACAGGTGGACAAATTACCTAATTTCTCTGGGCCTTAATTTCTTCATTTACAAAATGAACATGATACCTCATAGGACACTAAAAAAGTTATTATGTGTCACTTACTTTGAATAGTGCCTGGCACACAGTAAGCACTTACCATTACTGGCATAAAAGCAATTACAAGAATAGGAAACAATGAACGTTACCACTGGCTCAGA
This sequence comes from Leptonychotes weddellii, assembly GCF_054177405.1. NCBI lineage: Eukaryota > Metazoa > Chordata > Mammalia > Carnivora > Phocidae > Leptonychotes > Leptonychotes weddellii. Next base: position 75,628,697 of record NC_138378.1, on the reverse strand, counting down.
GACAGAAATGGCCTGTCTACCCTTCCTTCAATGATTACATAACTCAAGTTATTAAACTTCCTTGAAAAAAAAAAAACAGTAGTAGAATCTCATCTCTACCACACAATAAGCAATTGCAATGATATAACTTAGAAGGTATCTCATTCTCAGATTTCAAAGCTGGGTTAAAGGAGACTTTGTTGCTGGGGACAAAAGGCTAAGGGCAAAATTATTCAGTGGGAAAAGCAATGGACTAAGACTCACAAACCTGGGTTCTACCTCAAGTCTGCCACTTAGTAACTGTAAAGAGTTCTAAGTCCTATCATCTACAGAACAAGAATGATAGCTGACTTGTCTCTTCAGAGTTGTGAAAATAAAATTACATTAAAGATGTTAAAACCTTTCAAAAGGATGAAAAGAAACATATGCCTGAAGTGCAAATAAGGTCTTTAAAGAATTTCACCATTTTCTAGAAAAAGTGAAAATTTCATCATAAAGTCATTAATTCAACTTTGAAAACATTTCTGAAAACCATATAAAATATTTAACATTTCTGATTATGTAAATAACATAACAATAGCATGCTTGTTGTTGAAAAAAATCTGGGAAAAAAATCAGAAACATATTCCCAGGATAGAAAAGTATGTAAAACCAAAGAAAGGAAATAGGATGCAAGCTCTCATGGCCCACCACTTATTGTCAATTGCAGACCTAACAGTCAGAGAGGTAACCTTGCATTCCCAATAGGAAGAAGCCAACTTTACTACTCTAGTAGGAGAAAGGAAGAATTTCTTCTTGCCCAGCAACAAGCTCAGCCAATAAGAAGATACCACAACTCAGTCAACAAGGAACTCTAGCTTTCCTCCAATGGATTTTCGTTTCATTCAAAGCAGCCACTCCCAACTTCCTCTTTTTTTCAATAAAGTAATGTTCCTCTCCTTTGAGGTCTGGACTTGCCTATGGTTTGTCATAGCTTACATGTACCAAATTCCAATTGCTCTACTATTCCCAAATAAATCCATTTTGCTGGTAAAATAACTGGCTATTATACTTTCAAGGTTGACAAGTATAAAGAATGAAATTAAAATCATTCATGACAGCAAATCCCTAAATAAAGATTTTTTTTTTAACATTTTGGCATATTTCTTTCATTTACACCATTCCTTAATCACTAGACACTAGCTGTTTCCAGTTTTTCACTATTATAAGTAATGCTGAGGTGATGCCCTTACATATATATTATGTCAATACCTTTTTAAGAGCTGTGTATACATCCATCTCCACTTGCATCACAAATAAGTTAGATGAACCAATGAGCTGTTTCATGACATTTATACTAGAAAAGATAAAATAGAGGTAGTGAGTTTATTCTCATGCACAGGCTAAAAGACCCTGGTGAAACTAAAAATTTAAGTCTTTTTAATGAAAAGAAAATGTCATCAGTCTTTTTGCGCAACACAAAGAATCTTAGACAGAAATAACCTATCTGAACACAAGGATACTTTTAATTCATATAGTATACTATGAAAGGTCTTTATTTGAACTGACAGGAAAACAAGGCTTTGATCTGCTGATTAATCAAGTTAAAACAAGGTCTCAATTAGATAACTTTTAGTATGCTCTGATAAAGTGGCAGTGTTCCTGTTTTGCCTTTCCTGAGCATTCATTGTTTAAAAAAAAAAGACACTTGTCAAAATTCACTGAAACATCTTTATCTTCAAAGTAACCTTTAACATTGACGCTTAACTGCTTAGTCATAAAACATGTTTTCATTACTATTAAAGAGTAAGATCAAGAAATATGTATTAGTTTAAATTTAGAGTGGAAATTGTATCACCAGTTGTTTTTTCCCACTTCCTTTAAGCCATAAAAAGCCAGAAGAACATCTAGGTTTTTAAGATGACCACTACAATTTATCTTCTTTTTGAAAGAGTTCAATGAGAAATTATAAAAAAGAAAAAAAATTAGTGTTTCTAATGATTTTCTTTCTTTTTTAAAAGAGTTTATTTATTTGAGAGAGAGAGAGATGGAGAGAACAAGCAGAGGGAGTGGCAGGCAGAGAGGGAGAGGGAGGAGCAGGCTCCCTGCTGAGCAAGAAGCCGGATGCGGAGCTTGATTCCAGGACCCTGGGATCATGACCTGAGCCGAAGGCAGATGCTTAACTGACTGACCACTTAGGCACCCTGATGATTTTCAAACCAAACATAATGCAGAGCTTTGTTTATACCTTGACATCTTTACGTAATGATTTTTTTGGTAGAAAAATGCCTCTCAAACTTTTCTACCAAAGTACATCCTAAGGGCAGAGGAAAGGACAGGACCCAGGAATCCAGGAGATAGTCTAGCCATAAAAATAACATTTCTACTACTTCTTGTATTTCATCTTTAAAGCTCAAAGAAACTTGAATTCTCTCTATTCCACATTGTATTTAAACAAAAATGTTTATCTTTTTCCCCATCACTTCCCACCCATACTTGTAAAACAAACAAACAAAAAAACCCAGTAAAATTGACATCACAGGAATGATCTCTTTGAGGGCAGAAACCATGACATAATCATCTCTGCATCCTTCACAGCCTTCATATATAGTGGACATTCAGGAAGTGTTTGTTGAAGTAAGGCAGGCAGGAAGGAAGGGAAGAAGGAAGGCAGGAAGGAATAATAATAGATGCTATTCTTTTATTTTTTTTTTTAGATTTTTTTATTATGTTAATCACCATACATTACATCATTAGTTTTTGATGTAATGTTCCATGATTCATTGTTTGCGTATAATACCCAGTGCTCCATGCAGAACATGCCCCTTTTAATTAAAAACCCATCACCAGGCTAACCCATTCCCCCACCCCCCTCCCCTCTAGAACCCTCAGTTTGTTTTTCAGAGTCCATAGTCTCTCATGGTTCGTCTCCTGAATGTTGAATTTAACTTCATCAGGCCTACCAAAAAGTTTAAAACAACTTCCTTAAACTTAATTTTGCTGGGGTGCCTGGCTGGCTCAGTTGGAGCATGCGACTTGATCTCAGAATTGCGAGTTCAAGCCCCATGTAGGGTGTGATTACTTAAAATCTTTAAAACTTAATTTTGCAATGGTAAAGATGGTTTTTAAATAAATTTTTAGATTCTCTAAGAGCCCAGCAAAAGTGAGGTAACACTTATTTTTCTATAGTTTTATAGTAACAATGAATTTTTCTATTAAAATTGATTAAAATAGTAGACATAATATACATATTATTTATGACAAAGAAATCTATGAAGCATTTCTTCAGTTCATAGATGTCAAGATACCTTTCATTAAATTATTCACTTTTCATAAGTAATATATTTTTGTATAAAGCAAATGCATACTTGAACAAATAAACATTATTTTAGGATGATTAATTATAAAGTTATTTAAAATTAAAATACCTGAGTTCCTTAAAAAGTTCAACATTCTGGTGAGTCATCAAATTGTTCAGAAGCCATTCAAGGCACCTGAAATTAAAACATGGAATTATTTTTTACATGATACATAAATAATATATCATGTATTTATGACTTATTTGGTAGGACTTAGTTAAAATAAAAACGATTAGTCTTGCCAGAACATGCTCAAATTTTTAAATTTAACGACCAAAAATTTAGTATTGTTTTTGTCAGCAGTTATTAAGGAAATACTACCTTATATTAATAAGAGCATTTCTACTTAAGAAAACATCATTTCAAGTTGGTGTTACATCATTTATGAAGGGGCTTGCACACTTCTATTACCTTCTTTATAATTTGAAAATGGGTACTGCAATTCTCAGGAGTTAAAAACATTGCCAGTAGGTGTACTGATATAATGTCTATGATGCCTACTACTTAAAAAATATTAATAGAAAACGCACTATAAAGAGTGACCAGAGTTTTTATAAGCCACTTATAAACATGTATAACCCACCCATGGTCACTTACAAATACAACACTTTCAAGGAATTTACTAATTCATCCAAATGTAAAAAAGGACTTTTTATAACAAAATTCTAGTCCTTTATCTTTTTTCTTTCTTTCTTATAGCTATACATTCTCTTAAGAAACCAAAGCAGCCAAATTCCCACAAGTGGGATGGGAGGAAAAATAAAAAAGGTAACTCACTTTTTCTTTACAGAATCTAATCCATAGGTCCCTGCTGATGTGTAATAGCCACATACAGTTTTCACATTAATTGTTTCCTTCATTGTCTCACCACACTGCTGTATTAAACCATCCTGTAAATATAAATAAGCACTGGAAAGGCCCATTTCACGTGGGAAAAATTAGCTCTGAATATGTGCTTGTACATATTAAAAAGTTAAAAAAAAAAAAAAAGGAAGAAAGAAAAGAAAGAAAACTCATTTAAGTGCAGCAAGCCTAAATTTTTAAGTCCAGTAAAAATACTGAAAAAAAAAAATCCAGCAAGTATTCAACTAAATACTTGGAACTGAAAACAGAATGTAGGGGATAAAAGCAGTAAGGAAGTAAAGTAGAGATGAATACTGCTATTCTCTTTTTTATTCTTCCTCTCTCTGGGACCTTGCAAAATTAAGCAGCATTATATCTGGTTTGTCTGTTCTTTTTAAATTTTATTTAACATGCTCAGTCAACCATGTGATGGAGCTAGGCAAGTAAACAGTATGACTGATCAGAAAATGTTTATTAAAATATAAAACACTTATCAATTTCTAAGAGATGCACCTAAAACAAATACATTTACATTGAAATATTAATCTAAAATGTTTATATGTAAGATTTCAAATGAACTAATTTTATTCAATATATGGAAAGAATGTCACTTTTTACCTAAATTTCTGAAATATATTCATCATGCAAGTATATTATTAAGTTAGTTAGTTAAATCATAAAGATAATGCAGAAAATGGATTTAGGACAAAACCAAAAGGACTAAAGTTAGAAAATAAAGTGCACTTGTTGAAAGTAAGTATTGAAAGGATGACAACATATAAAAAATCAAATGATCTCAGCTAAATATATTGAGCAAGCTATTTACTAATACTTCAAATAAATAAGTATGCAAATATCACAGAAAAGGAAACTTAACTTTTTATAAAGATCAAAATAAAATTCCCCATTAGGATTTTAAACTTACCTGAAAGTCATTTGAGACTACCCCCTCACCCAGCCCCTTCCGAGTTCCTCTTTTTTTTTTTTAAAGATTTTATTTATTTATTTGACAGAGAGAGACACAGCGAGAGAGGGAATACAAGCAGGGGGAATAGGAGAGGGAGAAGCAGGCTTCCCGCGGAGCAGGGAGCCCGATGCGGG
>NC_138378.1:75617892-75623336 GCF_054177405.1 Leptonychotes weddellii | reverse complement strand
GGGCACATGGGTGGCTCCGTCGGTTGGGAGTCCAACTCTAGGTTTCCGTTCAGGTCACGGTCTCCTGGGTCATGGGATCAAGCCCCACGTGGGGCTCCGCACTCAGAAGGGAGTCTGCTTGAGGATTCTCTCCCTCTGCCTCAGCTCCCACTCACATGCAAGCTCTCTCTCTCAAATAAGTAAAATAATTAAAAAAAAAATCTTCCCAAAGTACCTACATATAAAGTCTAAACTTCTTAAAAGGTATAGAGGGATTTTCGTAATCTGGCCTCTGCTGCCTTCTCAACAACCCTTCCAGAGCTTCTTATATGTGCTTCTTATGTCTGTGCTAGAGCCATGTTCCACTCAGATTCTCTGATCCTCCACTGTTTCACATCTCTGGGTATTAATTTACTCTGTATAAAATGCTTCCTTCCCCTCTTCTTTCTTTGCAAGATAAATAGATTTTCAGTTTTCAAGACTCAATTTCCTTCTTTGCACCACCAAGTAGAACTGACCACTCCCTCTGTTCATCTGCTAAATCCTACAGGATGTTTATTATCATACCTATAATACTGGATAGTTCTTACTCTGTCTCTGGGTCTGTTTATCAACCCTCCTGCCCCCATTCCACACACACATTACATTGTGAGTTCCGTGAAGGTTGGGACTATGTCTTAATTTACCTTTGGATTCCTATGCCTAGTTTGACACACTGCTCAATATATATATATATATATATATTTTTTTTAAGATTTTATTTATTTATTTGACAGAGAGAGAGATAGCGAGAGCAGGAACACAAGCAGGGGGAGTGGGAAAGGGAGAAGCAGGCTTCCCGCCGAGGAGGGAGCCCGATACGGGGCTTGATCCCAGGACCCTGGGATCATGACCTGAGCTGAAGGTAGACGCTTAACGACTGAGCCACCCAGGCGCCCCTGCTCAATATGTTTCTGCTGAAAGAACAAATCTGTCGTTCTACCAATGGATTATATATATATTTATGTGGTTTACCACAATTATTTCATAATTAAGGAAAAGTTGACAAAGTAAGCACTCTATGTTTTTCAAACCCATGACCTAAATGAATTAGTAATCATAAGTGATCTGCTTAATAACAGTCAAGATAAATCACTAATGAATAGAAATCTGTAAATGGACTTAGACAAGTCAATTCTTACCACATTATAGTAATTCTAAGGTATCTACATTGAAATAGCTTGCATTCATCTTACACAGACATGATGACCCCCTCAGCTATAATAAATTGGTTTTCTTTTTTTTTTTTTTTAAGATTTTATTTATTTATTTGACAGAGAGAGAGACAGCGAGAGAGGGAACACAAGCAGGGGGAGTGGGAGAGGGAGAAGCAGGCTTCCCGCCGAGCAGGGAGCCCGATGCGGGGCTCGATCCCAGGACCCTGGGATCATGACCTGAGCTGAAGGCAGTCGCCTAACCAACTGAGCCACCCAGGCGCCCCAATAAATTGGTTTTCATTAAGCATTTTATTAGTAGTATTTTTTTTGGTTAAGCTTCTTAAATGACTTATCACAAATGACATATTTACACATTTCATTTTTATTTTAAAAATTGTAAAAAGCTAAGCTTTATTTTTGTTTTTAGAATAAATACTTTGAAACAAAGATCCAACTGTGATCCTTTCTTTGAATAATGTGCATACTCGTCTACGGCCATCCCACCCTGAGCGCACCCAATCTCGTCTGAATAATGTGCATACTCACCAACTGTAACATACAAGCTGCTGCCAAAATGGCAATAACTCGACTGGGCTTTATTAAGACATCATCTCGATACAGTGACCCAAATGCAACCTGCAGTGCTGAAAGCAAAAATAGACCCAGGGAATGAAATAACAGTGATATCTATGAAAGTATTACAAAAATAATGACGACTGTCTTTATACTCTAAGATATACGTCTAAATTTAGGATGTACATAAAAGGATAAGAGAGTATCACTAATTAAAATGCTAATAATGGTTACTGATTAATGGTGCTCATTTAATAATAATGTTACAAATTTCCATTTATTCAACCTAACAGAGCTGGATTCTTCTGCATCTAATCTTGACATTAGTTGGTGGTCAGAAATAAGATACCCTTGGAAAAAGTTTTATAAAGATACCCTGAATAGACCAATCATTAAGTACACATACCCCAATGATAATCTTAACCCTCGTGCTTTCAGTGCTTCATTCCTGGGGAGTGGGGAATTATTGCTCCTGGTCCTCTTCATGCCACACTCTCCCCCAACCACCACAGCTATCTAGGCCTGTCCTTCCTTCTCTGCACTGCCACTCTTGTGGGTGTTTATAAACATCCTTAACTTTTCTCTTTGCCTATGTTGTGAGTACTGGGTACTTACACTTAGGCAATCAAAGAGGGGAGCCGAGGATGAGCACTGGAACAGGAATTAGGAGAACTATAGGCTGACTGAGGCTCACTAAAGTGCTGAGACCTAAAATAAGTCCCTAAAGCCTCTGGGCTTCAGCTTCCTCATCTAAGAACTCAGAGCTCTAATAAAACACTGATTACATGATTCATACCCTACTGTTCCCAGAGAAAGTCTTCATACATGGGGAATAATCAATAAACACTATTTACCAGCTCTACTAAGTAGATTAGGGACAGATAGAACAGAATTGATAAAAACTATGGGGCAAATCAATACAAAGTTGACACTCTAGGGTGTTAAATGGAGCTTTTTTCCTAGCCTACAAGGTTGGAAGAAAATATTTATTTATTTATTTATTTTTAAAGATTTTATTTATTTATTTATTTGAGAGAGAGAGAGAGAGAAACAGCATGAGAGGGGATAGGGTCAGAGGGAGAAGCAGGCTCCCTGCTGAGCCGGGAGCCCGATGTGGGACTCGATCCCAGGACTCCGGGATCATGACCTGAGCCGAAGGCAGTCGCTTAACCAACTGAGCCACCCAGGCGCCCGAAAATATTTATTTTCTACCAAAAGAATAAAAAGGTTATGTTATACTTTTTGCATAATAGTAAACATGGTGGTGGTTACCTTCTATATCAATATTCTGGTCCGGAATCTCCAGTTCAATAATATTCATGCTGGATTCTTTCCAAGAACCACTGAACATACTAGAAAAGTAGCCAGACTTAAAAAACAAAACAAAACAAAAACAATTATCTAGTACCTTCTGTGCCTTCCAAATTATTTTCCCATTTCTAATTCCAAGCAATTCTTCTACCAAAATGAATCCATATTATTTCAGGAGAAAAAGAGTTGCTAAATATGTCTACAGGAAAATGAGATTAAGGACACTTGAGGTATGTCAAAATACTTTGTTTAGGATTAATTTAATGAAAACCAAACCAAATTCTCATATTACTATCTGAACTGAATTCCTATATTACTATTTGAAACTTACATTGATTTTTTACTTAGTTAAAATAATTTCTAAGTCTATTACAGGTATATGTTTTCCTTCTCAATGACATTTTAAATTCAAGCTTAGAAAACATATCATGTATTTAAGACTCTCATAAACATATGACAAGACACAAGGTGAATACATAATCATGTACTGAGGAGGAGTGAAGACTAAGAACTTTCCTACTGTTGAATCCTTACTGTGTTAGTGGCTGTAAATGGGATGATCCCCAGAAATTAGGATAAATCTAAAGTTTAGTTTTAACTAATCAGAAAATTCCAGAATGGACCTAAATTCTTGGTAAGGTACTAAAATGGATGAAGTCTTTAGTTACCTTCTAGATAGTACCTCTCATAATTAGAATTACTTTGGACTAGATCAAATATTAACTAATTTCAATGAATACTCAGTATGTATAAGGCACTGTGAATACAGCAGTAAACAAAACATTGTTTCTGTCCTTAGGAGGCTTACTATATTTTAGCATGTGGCTTGCACTATAATCAATACAGTTTCTCTTGAGAGGGAAAGCCTTCACTGAGGCATTCTCATCCTTAAATTCACAAAACTGCTTTCAGTGATTAAAAAAAAGGTATGGACCCTATCCTCAAGTTGAGACCAATATTCTGATATATTCCCTGAGCTATAAACTTCAAGCCAAAGTACCTTGTTCAAAAAAATTAAATAAAAAACATTATGATTAAAATGTTATAGAAAAAGTTTTTTTTTAATATTTCTACTGAAATCTTATACTATACTGTCTTACCAGTAATTATTGTCAAACGGTGAAGAAGAGAGAAAATATAAACTCCATAGGATAGAAACTGAATTGTTCACTGTTCTATTCCCAGTGCCTAGAACAATGATTTGAAGAAAGAATAGATAGATTTGATGAAAGAATAAATGAATAAAATATTTGAGCCATTAGAGCAACATTTTCTTTCATTTTGAGAGTTTTGAATCTTTAAAATGGGGTGGCAGATGGTAATATTTTCAGCACACAAACCAAATAGGTATTATCAGCTAAATGAATTAGTCTGTATTTGCTGGGTTTTGTCTTTAATTTAACTGCATTTTCCAGAAGGAAAGAAGAGTAAGTGTCAAGAACTTTCCATTCACTTTCAATCAATCATATCTACAGAATCACATTTTGGCTAAATGCATCCAATTTAAATAATTATATACAAAATAAACAAATTCATCAATCTTAACTTTAGACATTTTTCCCCTAACTTTTTTCCCTTTTATCAGCGAAAGGCACCAAAATAAGAACCTTACTGAAGTAATGACAAAAAGGTATTTGCTGGGCTGGTATGACAAGGAAAAATTCAAAATCTGTTTTCTAGACCAAACTAAGTGTGTGCCGTATTTCTGATGAAACAAGACTTTGGAACGAGATGATAGGACTTAAACAACTACTGTAAAGAGATTGCTGTGAAATGCAATTAGAAAGAACATGACTTGAAAGAGTATGAGCTATTTTTAAGTAATTACCTTCTTTAGTCAAATAGAAAAATAAAATACTTACTTGACATAAATATATTTTGTGTAAGTTCCACTCTTCTCCTAGAGCACAAATCTTAATGTCACTATTTTCACCATTCAAAAATAACGTTTGATAAATATATTTGGATGTACTCTTTAATTTTTTCCTGTTAAAAGAAAAGCAAATATTACATATATGTAAAACTGAATGTTTTATTGATTTTGCACAAAACTCAGAATACTCCTTTTGTTCAATATCTATGAAATAGAGCCAACTTATCCATTGTGTAAAAGAATAGAAGGACTGGACGCCCGGAGCCAGCGCGGTGAGGACCAGGTTGCTTCCGAACATCCTGCTCACCGGTCAGGTACACCAGGGGTTGGAAAAACCACGCTAGGCAAAGAACTTGCATCAAGATCAGGACTGAAATACATTAATGTGGGTGATTTAGCTCGAGAAGGGCAGTTGTATGATGGCTATGATGAAGAGTATGAATGCCCCATTTTAGATGAAGACAGAGTAGTTGATGAATTAGAAAACCAAATGAGCGAAGGTGGAGTTATTG
>NC_138378.1:75555818-75617392 GCF_054177405.1 Leptonychotes weddellii | reverse complement strand
GGTTATAATGAAAAGAAACTAAAAGAAAATATTCAGTGTGAAATTTTTCAAGTTCTTTATGAAGAAGCATTAGCATCCTACAAGGAAGAAATAGTACATCAACTGCCCAGCAATAAACCAGAAGATCTAGAGGATAATATCAATCAGATATTGAAGTGGATTGAGCAGTGGATCAAGGATCATAGCTCCTGACTTATAAGACTGGCCACTTTACAACCACTCTTGTTATATTCCTGCCATAATGAATAAATTGTCCAGTTATCAGTAAAACTTTCTTATTAAGATTGTGCTGCAGGACTAGTATATGGATAATCTAAAGGTTTATGTTTGGGCTTTTTTTCTCCACGAGAAAGCAAAACATTCTCAAGTATAGTATATATAATATCATTAAGGATTTAAAGTAAAAACTGTCATCTTAAATGCTTCAACTGCTGAAGAATAAATAAATCTGACCAAATGGGTGGCTAAGCTGGTTACAAAAGAAAATGAAGATGATCCCTTAAAATAAAACTTAAGACTAAGGATAAAAAAAAAAAAAAAAAGAATAGAAGGATATTTATATTCAAATTTGCATTAGTACATAACAAACTAATAACAGTAGTTATCTCTAGTACTCTATTCCCAAGAGGGTTAACAGTGGCTAGATGGGACAGCATGTACACGTGACCTTTCACTGTGCACCATTTTTGCAATTTGTGATAGTTGAACTAACTGAATTACCTGTAGGTCAGCACAGTGATTTTTGCTTACTTCCTCGTTTAGAAAACAGTACTATGGAGGATCTCAATACAACTGCAATGATACTTCTATGCAACTACAAAATGGAGAACAAGAGTAAAAATTTTACCTACCCAAGTAATTTTTAGAATAATTTATATTTAATCTTATTTTGGTATCAAACCATTCTTAAACTAAACAATTTTTTTTTTCCCCATTAGCCAAATGGTTTGCAGCCTTACATCAAAGGTTTTCAAAACTATGCTCAATGGAGAAGTGTCTTCGGGGCCACCAGAGAGAGCTGATGAGTAAACCCTGGGCATCCTCACCTACCTTCAACTAGAGCAGCATCACATTTTAGGGATTTCTGCATAAGATTTCATTTAAAAGATGAATTACATATCTTTTTAAGTTTGATAATCATTGTTCAAGATGGTCCAATGAATAAGAAAAGCCCTAGGCAGAGGCCGATAAATACTTTTTTATATTCCTGGCCAATCCTGACAAGTTTTCTTGGTAGTTAAAAAAAAAAAATTTTTTTTTTTTTGGTAGTTAAAAATTTTTAATCTTTTAAAAAATCAAGTAATTTCAATGACGTCTTGAACCAGTGTGCTTGACATGTCTTCCCAACAGACAGTAAAAACAGCACATGCTTTGGTGGTGGAGAGACTTGGGTTTGAGTCCCTCACTTACCTCAGATATAAAGAGGATATTAGTAGTGACCACTTTATTGGGTTACTGTGAGAAATAAATGGGACAATATAGTTTCCAGTTCCTGATGGCACCATCCCCAAATGACACTAAAAGATTAAAGGTACAGAAAGGATTAAGCCCACAACAGCAGAAAGTAAGGGTGGGCTTATCACCTGATGAGAGAATTCAGTGGATGTGGAAGTTAGAAAACAAAATGAATAGAAAAAAGCAGCAGAAGCCAGAATATATCATGAAGGTCTAGGATGGAGGCTGACGCCCATCTGCCCTTCAGAAGCCTGTGTGGGTTGAGGGGAGGGGTCTCAGAAGAAACAAAAGGCAAAAGTGAGGCTGAAAATGGGGCAACATGTTCCCCTAATGGCCTCTTCCACGATGTATGAACACAGAATACAGATAGCCAGAGTACAGATAACTCAGGCATAGAGATTCCGAGGCTCTTCTAGGAAGGAGAGGACAAATCTATCAGGAAAAGCTAAGACTTCAGTGCAGGTATTGACACCCCAGACAAAACAATCCTCACTCTGGTATTTGAGGAATCTGTAGCCTGTGAGCTCTTAACCCATTCACCCCGAATCATGGTCCCCAAACTATGTGTCAAAGCACCTGGAGGATCACATCAAACTCAGGGATGCGTGTATAATATTTTATATTCGATGGAAACAACACAGCAACATCTTTCAGATACCATGCTATCTAATACTATTAAGCAGTAGTTTGAACCTAACTATGAGATATTTCTTTAGGACCAGAGGTACCAAGAAAAAAATTACTGAGACACTAAGGATGCTATGAACAAAAAAAATTTGGGAATCTCTGCTCTAAAACAAAGCATGCCCCACCCCATTTAGTGATCAGTCTTCCTACTTAAAGGGAAGGCTTAGTAGAAATAGATCTATTTACTCAATTAAAACACACACACACACAAAACCAGTTTCGTTCTTAAATATAAACAGACAACCAAGAATGACCCAACATGAAGAGAATTAGGAGCATTAAAGACTATTAAAAAGAGAAACTGGCCCCAGAGGAAATATATTAATTAGGGAAAAGAGAACTTAAAACACCCTAAAATTAGTATATCTAGATATCTGAGATTATTACATTTATAAAACAACAGGATACTATGATAAAGGAAACAAGGGAAAAAAGAGCTCTTAGAGACTAAAAACACGGTTACAGAAATTACGAAGCCGAAACAGAGGCTGACTGAGAAAGTTAAGGAAATTTCCCAGAATATAAAGCAAAAAAGACCTAGAAAGGAAAAAAAAGAAAAGAGAAAGAGGTACAATCCAAGGAATCCAAAATCTGGTTAAGAGGAGTCCAAGAAAGAGAAAACAAAGATAACAGGAAAAAGGAAATCATGGAAGAAATTAATGGAAGAAAATTTCTCCAAACTAGTCTCCAGATTGTAAGGATCAACCAAGTACTGAGGCAATTAAAAAGCCCACGCTTAAGCACATTCTAGTTAAATTCCAAAATATCAAAGAAAAAAATTCCAAAATTTCCAGAGGAACAAAACGTCACCTACAAAGAAAAGAGAATTAGACCAGCATCCTATTTCTCATCAACACTGTAGGCTAGAAGACAATGAAGTAATATCATCAAGGACATGAAGTTACTTTATATTTCCATACCCAAAGGATGAATAAAGTGAAAGACTAAATTTACATTTAGGTAAGCACAAATTACCTCCTTTTGCACCCTTTCTGAGGAAAATACGCAAGGATGTAGTTCCCTAAAATGGGTGAGAAAGAAAAAGACCCAGGCTACAGAAAACAGTAGATCCAATCCTGGAGATGTGGTAAAATTAAGTCCCAGGATAAGCCCAGACCTGGAGAGCAACGGATCCAGAATGAAACAGGAAGATGAAGGGACCTGGGGCGGGGGGCTTGGGTTTGGAGGAGGACGCCATGAAAATGTGTTTGGAAAGATAGGAAAACCTGAATATATAATGAAGGAATATTTTTGTCAATGATGAGGAAGGGGGAGGCAGTTAGAAACTCTAAGAAAATAAAAAAGCAATACAAAAAAGGGAACTATTGCAGTAAGATACAAATGAAAACAGGGCCTGACTTTGAGCACTTGATGGAACTTAGAAAATAGACTGCACTTAAATGTGAGGTTAGAAAATTTCTCCAATAGAAAAACAAGGAGTTGTGACATTGCACCCAGGAAGTATTATTTATAATCTCAGCACACACTACTTGACTTTGCAGTGAACAGTATTTACACAGTTCTAACAACAAATACTGTTTACCAAGTTTCAAAATTTAAAGACGGTCTAAGGCACAGCAAACACCCAAGATCTGGTTGCAGAACAACTGAATTTTAACAGTTATGTTAATGTAAAAGTAAAAAATACAGGTGTCAAAAGGTGTGAATGAAGTGGAAGGTGGGCTTGGAAGGCAAAGCTTTTCATGGAGTAGTTGGTCGGTGGGAGAGCACATCAGACAACCTCAGGGAGCATAACTGGTGCCAACACTCAAATTTCTAGGTCTTAATATTTTCTTACACCCTTCATCCATGCTGGGCTGAATAGCCAGGCCTCTTCCACTGATACAAAACATACTAAATTCTCAATGTATTTTCTAATAAGGGTTTGCGTTGAAGACTTTCCATTCTAGTACACTCATGTAGTTCAGGGGATTGGCAAAGTTTTTCTATAAAGATCTGGACAGTATATATTTTTGGCTCTGTCAGCCAGAGAGGCAGCAAGCAAGTCTGTTGGCATCCCAATGGGCAGCTGCCTGCTTGCCCGCCTTAGCCTACCACATCTCAGCAAACTTTTCTACCATCTAGGGTGGGCTACAGCCACACCATCTCCAATATCTTAATCTCAGTTGGAGAAAGATGGCTATATTCCAAATTTGTTCCTTCCTTGGGTATTCTGTCTCAATCTGAGAAGTTGTGACTGCACCCTTATATCCTCTATTCCTGTATATTTTTAGAGATCTCTTTACCTCAGTAGTTTACCTTCAGTAGTTAATTCCCCATTACTTGCTAATAATGGTTATATTAAATTTTCCCTGTTCAAATTGCAGCATAATTTCTCTTTTGAATGGACCCTGACATAGATTTTAATAATGACATTAAATATAAGTGGTCTAAATAATAATTAAAAGGCAGAAATTATCCTAAAGGATTAAAAAAAAGCTAGACCCAACTATATGCTCTGTACAAGATACCTATTATAAATATAAAGGTACAGGTAAAAAAGGAAACAACGAAAAGATATACCTTTTAAACACTTATCAAAAGAAAGTAATAGTGGATATATTACCAGGGATAAAGTGAGACATTTTGTAATGATAAAGGGGGCCAATTTATCAAGGAGACATAATACTTACTGAGTGCCTCAACACTGCCAGGCACTGTGCATTATACACAATCTAGTATTTGTCAAACCCTAAAAGGCAAGTATTAGCATCTCCATTTTACTTATGAGGAATTAAGGCACAGAACCCAGACTAGAGCTCATAATCTGAGCTCTTTATACTAGACTGACTCTCCAAAAAGGTGGGGGGCGATGGTGTCCATTTTTGAAATAAATACAAGCTTTCACAGATAAAACTGTATGAAAGATCTTTAGATATCAAACTATTAACACAGGTTACCCATAATACTTTTATTTTACAATAAGTTACACCTGTGTAGCAAAGTTTTTCAATCTTTTTTTAAAGTTTCATCTAAAAAATTACATTTATGTGACCCCACTGATGATCTTTAAAAAAAAAAAAAGCAACCAGATTGCTTTATGTGAAAACATTCTACGCATTCTAATTTTCTAATTCACAAGTAAACATCCTGTTTTTCGACTCAACTCTTTCAAAAAAGGTTAAGCAAGCTGCAGCACTGGCTTACACACATCCCCGGTCAACGTTCAAGTACTGGAGACTTTGAAAGACTGTTCCTAGTAAGGAACAAATGTACACTACTGATAAACTTCACCTTTACAGTTAAGGAGAACTCCTCGCGTATGTAATCACTTCCCTTTACACTGGAGGACGACAGTAGGGGTGCCCCTTAAGGTAACCGGATGCAAAACAACTCATTCTCCTGCCACCCACTCAGAGAGGACAAAGGTGTATTACGGAAGGCCAGCCAGCCGTTCCAGTCTAAGGTTTAATGAGGCCCAAGCTCTGGCTTGGCGTTTGCCAGTCTCATCTTGGGGCTGTAATACCACTCGGACAGCGTCTGTGGTTTATAATCCAGAACCCAAGCGTCTCCCAAGCGCTCCCCATCCGCCCCGCATCGGTCTGGCTCCCAAGTTTCCCAGTAAAGGGCACGTCGGCTCCTCACCCCCTGGGCAAGCATCACACCCCGAAGTGCACCCGGCGCCGGACTTGTCTCCAGGCGCGGCCCTGGAACCGCCCAACAGGTGCGGGCGCGTCCCTCCACGTACCTGCGCGGGGTGTTGAGGAGCCGCTGCTGCTCGTCCCCTTCCTCCTCATCCTCATCTGTCTCGGAGTCGGGGTGACAGTAGCAGAAGGCCCCACTGCTCCGCTTGCGCTTGCGGCTGCCCGGGCAGTAACAGAAACCGTGGCCGGCCGCATCGCCGCCAGTCTCCGGCCTGCGAGTCGAGCCCCCCGCCCCAGAACCCGGCTCCTGCTGGGCTCGGGCTCGCCCCGGGTGGCGCAGCACTCGGCTGCTCAGCGAGCCCATGGACCACGGCTCCCCGGGACTTCAGGGAGCGCACCTCAGGGAGCCCAACGGAGACCGTCTCCCGCCATGGCCCGGATGCCGCCGGCCTCCACCCAACCCGGGTGCCTACACTGCCACCTTCTCACGCGGAGCCCCAACCGTTGCAGCGGACGCTACCGCCTCCATCCTCCGCCCCGCCCGCCGCGTCTAGGCGCGCGGCGCGCCGGGACCGCAGGACCTCGCCCCCTCGCTTTCGCAACAAAGCGCGGACCGGAGCGCGCGTGCGCGCGGCGAGCCTCCGGAAGGGGCGGGGAAAGACGATTGTGCGTGGTGGGTGGAGCCTGCACTGAAAGGGACGCCGGCTGAAACCCGGAATAAAGTAGGCGTGTAGATGATCGCTGGTCTGCGGTCGGCCTGGGTCTCACACTACCGTGAGCTTTGGAGCCAACCTAGATTTTAGCGTTACTCCACATACCCCATTGTATTGGCCCGACCGGGAGTTCCCCCTCATTGATTCTTTCTGCTAAGGTTTCTTGAGTTCCGAACACCTGTAGGCTCTGCGCTAGGCAAGGGGCGAAAAGGACGGTGCCGTTTGGGCTCTTCCTTAGAAGAGCTCACCACTTTCTGGGATCACGCCTTGCGGAGATTTGGCCTGGCTTCCTCAGGGAGGAGGACCTACAATGTGGAGTTTGCTAGGCCTTTGTGTTTCTTAAACATCAGCCTTCTGCTGCCCCAGACGGGTTGTGGCAAATGTTCCCTGCACTCCTCAGCTTCCCTCCTAGCGGCAGTGGAACGTCTGGGTAGGGTCTGGTACCGGGACTGGCAGGGCTTATAGTGCCTTCTGGAGGCCCGATCGAAATTTACAGCTGTCTGCCTGAAGTGTACAGCAGTTGCTATGGACTCTGGACAGCCAGCTTTCACTCCCTGACTCCCTTCTGCTACTTTTTAAATAAAGTATTTACAATGAATTACGCAGAGTAATACGATAAACACCTATGGACCCACCACAGTATGATAATTTTAAATTAAAATTGCTTTCATTCTTTTAAATAGAATATAGAACGAAGTTCCCCCCATCTCACTCTGTCTCTCCCTCCACTGTAACCACTATCCTGAGAATAGTGTATATCATTTTTCCCATGCATGTTCTTATACCCATAAGTAATATATGTTCTTTAGAACATTTAGGCATGTAATTAAATGGAATCATACTGTACCTAACATTCTGCACCTTTCTCTTTTCTCAAAATTATACTTTTAAGATTTATTCAGTTGACAAATCTCCAGGTAATTTTCACTGCTCATTGTGTCACTAACCCACAATTTGTTTACTGTGAGGGAGTTAGTTTGCTTCTACTTCAATGTTCTTATAGAGTAGCAATGAACACCATGTGCAAAGATTCACCAAATTCCTAGAATTGGATTTCCTAGGAACTTTACAACTTTACTAGCTATTGCCAAATCGTTCTCTGAAATGATTCTACCAATTTATACTCCCATCAGCAGTATATGTAGTTGGGGCCCCAGTGGACTGGTGTCTCTGACTCATCCTGAGAAATTTGAACGGGGAGAGGCTGGCTGAGGCAGCTTGGTGGGGGGTGGGGAGGAGAGGGACAGAGAATGATGGCAGCAAGGGGATCAGTCTTCATGCCCAGAATTTGTCAGCACAAAGGATGTGCAAGTGTTTCCCATGGAATAAGTGTGGGCCACCAGAAGATAGCCAGCATGGGATCATCTTAGATTCTGTCCTAGAGGCCTGGTGGAAGGACAAACTGACTTCAGCGAAGAGCACCTGAGGGTATCATCGAGTTCCTAGGGGCTGGAAAAGGAGAATACATTTGCCTTGCCAAAGGAACAGAAGATAAGTAGTTCCCTGGTGATGGGGTTGATTAAGGAACCTGGGAGAATGCCCCTAAGAATCAGCTTTAAATATCTGCCAATGTTAAACAGTGCTGATCCGGGCGCCTGGGTGGCTCAGATGGTTAAGCGTCTGCCTTCGGCTGAGGTCATGATCCCAGGGTCCTGGAATCGAGTCCCGCATCAGGCTCCCTGCTAGGCGGGGAGCCTGCTTCTCCCTCTGCCTCTGCCTCTCTCTCTCTCTCTCCCTCTCTCATGAATAAATAAATAAAACATTAAAAAAAAAAACAGTGCTGATCCTCTACCACCACAGCAATAACAGTCAGGTAAGAACTTCCCTGCTCCCCTTTACTCTCCTCTTTCCTGCTACAACCCTGGCTAAGTTTGGGTTGCATTTATGGAAAGAAACTGAGGTGGAGAAAGAAGAGAAGTCCACCATATTCCTTATTCCTGCTGGCAATAGGCCAGAGCTAAACAAGGGAAGAAGCCTCAACTGTAAGTCAAGTTTGGAATTTTGGCTAGACATATTAATTTCTAAAATGACCTTAAGGAACTGCACAGTAGGACTTTTTAAAACCTAAGACGGACCAGAAAAGTCCCAGCTCTATCCTCTATCTGAATTTCCACCTAAAGCCAGAAGAGATAGGCCCATGAATAAATGTAGATGAACAGTGGGAGAGAAAAACAAAGTTGCCTCACAATTATATTCCAGAGTCATGCTTGTTCTTGACAATAAAGAAACATTCTTCCAAGGTGGCCTTATCCTGATTCCAATTAACAAATGCAATTTGTATTAAAATTTTGATTAAGTTATATATATAATTTAAACATAAAACTACCAAAAATTTGTAATGCTTCCAAAGCCAAATAAAGTTGGAGATTCCATACTTTTCTAGGTAAGTATCAAAGCAGCAGTAATGTTTCCTGTAATTAATTGGAATGACTAAGTATTCATACAAATAGCCTTCACCAATAACTCAAGCTTTTGTAATAGGCAAGTAGAAACAAATTGAAAGAAATATCTTTATATTTCATCCATCAAAATACAACAGATATTATAGAATGAACAAAGAAGGCAATTATTCTTACTTAATACAAATGTTCTACTTAGTAGAACAGAGCGCATCACTCATTTCCAGAGAATAAATTAATACATTATTTTATACCATTAAGTAGTGTTTGGTATATGTGAACATTAGTTTTATAGCCATAAGTGTACATAAGACTATATTATTTTTTCTTAATGTAGTTTTTTTTTTTTTTTAAGATTTTATTTATTTCTTTGACAGAGAGAGCACAAGCAGGGGGAATAGTAGGTAGAGGGAGAGGGAGAAGCAGGTCCCCGCCAAGCAGGGGACCCTGGGATCATGACCTGATCCAAAGGCAGACGCTTAACCGACTGAGCCACCCAGGTGCTGCTTAATGTTGTAGTTTCTAATAGAAATTAAGTGACAGAAATTTTTTAAAGATAGTGGAAAATTCAATTAGAGAAAGAACATATGTCATTTTAAAGATACCATGTTTTATTAAAATTATTTTTCCATGTTGTATACAAACTGAACTTTTGAATAAAATCAAGTACAACTACAGAATAATTTCAGAGTTGAAAGGCACAATGCGAATGTAAATTGCTACAAATCAACAAAATTGAAAAACATTTTAAAAATTATTTTTAGCACAAAAAATTCCTTTAAGTAAATTCAGAACATTACACCATCACCAAAATAATACCTGGTTGGACACTTAATTTTTTCCATTCATCTTCCAGCTAGATTAAGATATTAACCATAATATTGTGGAATGTTCAGCATTTATGTTTGTTAACTACACATATATGATCTGTATAAGCACACTAAGAATTTAATTTGTTCAGACAAGTTGCTGATTTTGGTATACTTCAACCTGGAAAGAGTAAATAATCTTAATATAAGATGTGAGGAAGGAAGTCTCCCATGCAAACTTTTGTAGAGATCAACTAACAGTATAGACAAAATCTAAATAAAGGAGATTATTGGATGTCTTCAAAGTATGACCGTGTAAAATAGCAAATTGGATATTCTTATGAACTAAATGCTCACAATTTCAAATGAAGAAATTACTAGCCAGTTTGAGAATGGAATTAGGGAAGCAGAGTGATTTTAGGACAGTCTTTCAGTCTTCCACTTTCACCAAAACCATGAAATAAATTTAATACATTCCAATTTCTGTGAAACACAGATGAGGAAGAAATCTGTTAAAAACATGGAATACATTTTTATTTCTAACTTTAAATCTCCTGTTAGGTTTTATAAGCTTTGAAATGCAAGTACAGCTTTAAAGCCATCATAATGAGTAATTATAGATGAATAATAATACAGCCAGTCTATATCCTAGGAAGCATCTGTAGGCGTTTTAATTGGAAATGAGCAATGAGATAATGCTAATAGTAGTGTAGAAAAATGAACTTAAAAAAAAATTCAAAGTATTGGGAATCCTCCTATCCTTCTTGGATTTTATTTTAATCATCTCCTCCACAGAGAATGAGCAGTACCTTCCTGTAGTCTCCAGATGTGTCTCCCTGGGGGCAAGCGAAGCAAATGTACAGTCAGAGAAATGGGTTTCGACATGGAATACACAGTTCACAGTCATCTGTGTTAACTTTTTCAATCTTATCTGGCTTTTTCTCAGAGAGGTGTTTTTTAAAAATAACATTTGTTATTTTTTTATTGCAAAATAATACATGTTCAATGTAGAGAATAAAGACCTAATAGAAAAACATAAAAATCCTAATTCCACCAATCCAGAGATGACTATTCTTAACATTTTGGTGTGTGCATATCCTCCCAGACTTTTTTCTATGTGTGTAGGTTCCTGTGTGATGGGCCTATAGTGTTCTGTATTCTGCTTTTTTTACATAATGTAGACTATTTCCCTGTTTTAATTTATTAAATATTCTTCTACAACATCATTCTTTAATGGTTAAAAGGAATTCAATCGTATACAGGTAAAATTTATTTGATCACCCTCCCCCATTGTTAGATATTTGTTGTTTCCAGTTTTTCACTATTATAAACACGGTTGCAATAAGAATTATAGTTAAATTTTTGTGCATTTCTTCATGATTTAGTCAGGATAAATTTTCATAAAATGGGAATTACCAGATTAATCATCATGTATTTTCTTAAGTCTTTCAATATGTGTTGCAAAATAGCCTTCCAGAAAGGTGCTATAATTTCTACATATAATTTTTTATGGTCTAATTAACAGATCAGTTTTTGCTTGTGTTTCATGGGCACTAGAAAAGAGGGAATCTCGGGGCGCCTGGGTGGCTGGGGTAGGTAAGTGTCTGACTCTTGATTTCCACTCAAGTCATGATCTCACGGTTGTGAGACTGAGCCCAGCATTGGGCTCCATGTGCAGCGAGAGTCAGCTTGAGATTCTCTGTCTCTCCTTCTCCCTCTGCCCCTCCCTCCTGCACTCTCTCTAAAATAACTAAATATATCTTAAAAAAAAAAAAAAGATGGGGCGCCTGGGTAGCTCAGTCGGTTAAGCGTCTGCCTTCAGCTCTGGTCGTGATCCCAGGGTTCTGGGAATGAGCCCCACACGGGGCTCCCTGCTCAGCGGGCAGTCTGCTTCTCCCTCTCCCTCTGCTCCTCCCCCTGCTTGTGTTCTCTCTCTCAAATAAATAAATAAAATCTTAAAAATAAATAAATAAATAAAGAGGGAATCTCTGTCTATAGGATTCAAAGTTTAATATATAAATCTATTAAAATAAATCTTAATATATCCTTCTTTATGCTTTGCCTCATCAATCTGCCAGAGAATAAGGATGTGTTTGTTAAACTCTATCTGGCATACTATTGCCATTGATGTCTTCTTTTGGAGCTTCAAATTTCTTGTTTATAGATCTGAACGCAATACTGGCACCCAAAGTTTCATGCAACTTAATCTTGGTTGTGAATAGTTGCCTTTCTTAATATAAAGTAATCCATTTTTTCCTACTTAATGCTTTTTCTCCTTAAATTCTTCTTTTTCCTGATAGTGTAATCCCTGCTTTCTTTTTTATATTGTCAAATGTAAACTGCCTTTATTTTAAGCTACTTACATGTCACTGTGGTTTAGTTGTTCCTTATAAACAGCACAGACTTGGATTTTACATTTTTATATAACCTGAGGGCTTATTTATAACTTACATTTTGTCTTACTTCTGTCATTTTTTCTATTTTTTAAAGGATTCCATTTATTTATTTGTCAGAGAGAGAGAGCACACACAAGCAGGGAGAGAAGCAGGCTTCCTGCTGAGCAGGGAGCCCAACGTGGGTCTTGATCCCAGGACCCTGGGTTCACGACCTGAGCCGAAGGCAGATGCTTAACTGACTGAGTCACTCAGGTATCCCTGTCATTTTTTCCATTATTGACATATTTTATATATCTGTTCTCATCCTTCTGACAACTGTTATTAAATGGGCAATATATTCTTTATTTTTAATCTTTTCCAGTGTTGTGTGTGTACACATATATATTCACATATTTATATATATATATAAACATATAATATAAATATATTTATAGTGATGTTGCCTGAGCCGATCAATATTTTTGTACCCCATCATTTTAGTGCCTGTATAGTATTATATCGTATAAATTTTCCATAATTTATTTGAGTCATCCCCTATTGGTTAACAAAAATAATAATATATAATGAATTATGTACCGTAAGTATATACCATATAATTTATAAAATATAAATAACATAAAGTAATGTAAATATAAATAATACTAAGATAAAATATAGGGGCCCCTGGGTGGCTCATTCGTTAAGCGTCTGCCTTCGGCTCAGGTCATGATCCCAGGGTCCTGGGATCAAGCCCCGCATCGGGCTCTCTGCTTCACAGGAAGCCTGCTTCTCCCTCTCCCATTCCCCCTGCTTGTGTTCCCTCTTTCGCTGTGTCTCTTTCTGTCAAATAAATAAATAAAATCTTAAAAAAAAAAAAGAAAAAAGAAAAAGGTAAATGACCTTTAAAAAAATAAGATAAAATACAATATTTAGTTGACTTTTTTCACATTTTGTGAGATGATTTTATTCAAATTCTTTCATAAATATGGTAAAATATATATAACAAAATTTGCCATTTTAACCATTTAAAGTGTATAATTCAGTGGCACTAATTCACATTGTTGTGTAACCATCATCACTATTTCCAAAACCTTTTCATCTCCCCTACTCTGTAACCCACTAACCAATAACCTTCCATTTCCTTTCTCCCCCTGCTCCTGGTAACCTCTAATCTACTTTCTGTCTCTGTGAATTTACTTATTCTAAATATTTTGTGTAAGTACACAGAATCATACAGTATTTGTCCTTTTGTGTCTGGTTTATTCCACTCAGCATGTTCCAAAGGTACATCCATGTACCAGAAACTTCATTCCTTTTTATGTATGTATATACCTCATTTTGTTTATCCATTCATCTGTTGCTGGATATTTAGGTTGTTGCCACCTTTTGCTATTATGAATAATGTTTACATTACATGTTAGAGTCCCTGTTTTCATTTCTTTTGAGTATATAGCAGTGAGTGGAATTGCTGGGTCATTTGGTAATTCTATGTTTAACTATTTTTTAAAATATTTAACTCTTTGAGGAAGTGCCAGACTGTTTTTCACAGTGTCTGCACCATTTTACGTCCACACCAGCAATGTACAAAGGTTCCAATTTCTCCATATCCTCCCCAACATTTGTTATTTTCTGTTTTGTTTTTTAAGATTATAGTCATCCTAGTAGGTATGAAGTGGTATTTCATTGTTATTAAATGGGCAATATATTCTTGATAATAGCTTATCAAGGCAAATCTTCCCTAATGATTAATGATGTTAAGCATCTTTTTGTGTGCTTATTGGCCATTTGTTCACCTTCCTTGGAGAAATGTCTATTCAAATCCTTTGTCATTTTTAAATTGGGTTGTTTGTCTTTTTGTTGAGTTGTAGAAAACATTTTATATATTCTGGATAGTAAACCCTTACTAAATATGACTTGCAAATATTTTCTCCCATTCTGTGGATTAATGCATTTTTATTTTATTATTTTCTCTAAAGAAATTCCTAAACCTATAATAGCTAAGTAAGAGGTATATTTTATTTTTTAAACATTTATTGCTGGGGTGCCTGGAAGGCTCAGTCAGTTAAGGGTCTGACTCTGATTTCAGCTCAGGTCATGATCTCGGGGTCCTGTGATTGAACCTTGCATCAGGGTCTGAGCTCAGCAGGGAGTCCGCTTCTCTCTCTCTCTCTCTCTCTCTCCCCTTCTGCTCCTCCCCCCACTCGCACACCCATGCTCTCTCTCTCTCTCTCAAATAAATAAATATTTTTTAAAAAATAACAAACATTTATTGCCAAGCTGCCTCCCAGAAAGGTTAGACCAGTTTACAGTCCTGCCATAAGAGATGGTGAATTTTCCCCAAGCCCTTCTCAATGCTGGTTATGATCTCTTTAAACTTTGTTAAGGTATAAGGTGAAAGACGGTGATTTGTTTTTACTTACAATTCATTGTATATTATTGGTATTAATCATTCTATATATTTATTGTCCTTTGTGAAGTAAGTGCATGTTTTCTTTTTGGATTTTTTCCTTTTTCTTAGTGATTTGTAGAAGCTCTTCATATAGGGATATTAACTCTATATTATATAGTATAAATATATTTTCCCATAACTTCCCTTATAGTCATCCTTGAATCTAAAAAGTATTTTACTTACAGCTAGCTATATTTCAGCTCTGCAAAATAAAGTTACCTCATAGAAGGTCCAAAAATAGAAACAAGTCCCTAAATGCTTTGTATACATAGTAACAAACTCAGCAGCTCAAATCACCTCATAATTATACTCTGCAAGCTATGTGTAGGATTCAGAATATTTAATTCACGGATCAAATCCTGATTTGAAGTTTACTGTGCAGGCAACACCGGCTTCTAGGGAAGTGGGTCTTGGCTTCATATTCATGAGACCCTTCTGGCTTCCTCAGGAAGCGAAATCCCAGTAATGAGGGGTTTTGAGGGATGAGTCATTTCTCGTCACCCCTGTGCCAGGTTAGGACTCCTGGAAGTCTGCTGCCAGGTACAGAAAGGCAGCAATCCAGGGTAACTAACATGCTTTTCCGTGTTTTCAGCGGACCTCAGCTGGCCTGGGATAGGGTTCTGGATGACCGATTTAGTTGTATACCTTCCACCTTAAGCAGGTAGACAAAGAAACTGCATTGTTAAAACTATTCATTAAAATATACTCTTTCTCTGTCTGGGGTTAATATGAAATAACTACTATATTTAGAAGGCAAACATTTCCAGCTTTTAACCTGGCGGGAGATTTAAACATCTGTGTGAAAGGAGAGAAACTGGAAATACCTGAATTAGAGTACCATCTTTATTTATTTATTTAAAAGATTTTATTTATTTATTTTAGAGAGAGAATGAGAGAGAGAGCACATGAGAGGGGGGAGGGTCAGGGGGAGAAGCAGACTCCCCGCCAAGCAGGGAGCCCGATGCGGGACTCGATCCAGGGACTCCAGGCTCATGACCTGAGCCGAAGGCAGTCGCTTAACCAACTGAGCCACCCAGGCGCCCTAGAGTACCATCTTTAAAGGGGATGCTATCTGCCAGAGAGCAGCTAAGAAGTGTCTGAATGCCCAGGTTAGAACCCCATTCTTTCCTCCGAGCTTTCCCCTGGGCCAAGGCTGGGCTCTCGTGACCTACCTTGATGAAGGAGTACAGAGACTTTCCATAGAGCCTCTTGAAGTTTTCCCGGATGTCCATCATATCAATCTCTGCTCGAGAAACCATAATTCTAATGAGGGTTTCATCATCAGTGCCCAAGCCCTAAGGAAGAAAACAAGATCCATGCTGGTTTTCAGACGGTGTTCTTTAGCTTATCAAGGCAAATCTCTGCATGGCTCTCCTGATGATGTCCTTTGCACCACAACCTTAGAAAGACTGTGGAATACTCACCACAGTGTTCAAGGCTTTCCAACGTTCTGTGTTCTGACCAGAGAAGACCACTCCCTGCCACTGGAGACATACTCTGAATTCTCAGCCTGCTGCCTCGCCTGCAGATTCCTCCCCCTGAATGTCCTCCTTCCCTCCCCAGCCTTACCATCCTTCTTACCATATGAAATCCCCCCATATAAAGCTTCCTTGAAGGTCCTGCTCACAGATACCAACTTCTTTATATAGTCTTTTCTGATCCTCACCCCCTCAACAAATATTGAAAAATACTCTTTTTTCTGTGTTCCTATATATTTGGGTCCTCAACTACTGTCTTACATTCTATTTTGTTCTTGTTGGTGTTCTGCCCATACCTGCCTTCCCCTTCCTACCTTTTGATCTCTCCTGCACCTCCCATGGTTCCCAGCAAGGGTGTCTGCACACAGACTAATGCATGGTTAGGAGCTTGGGCTCTGAAGCCAGACTGCCAGTGTTTGCATCCCTGCTCCGTTATATCCTCACTGAGGACCTTGGACAAACTGCCTACCTCCCTATGCCTCATTTTTCTCATCTGTAAAATGGGGGTTAACAACAGTACCTGCCCCATACAGCTGTTGTAGGGATAAAATTAATCCATATGTATATGGCACTAGGAATAGTGATCACTATTATTATAAGTACTCAATAAATATTACCTAGTATTATCATTAGCAGGCACTCAGTGAAGTATTTGATGAACTGAATATCTCAGGCTGATTTTGGTTAATTTGTGTGGGAAACATAAGTAAACATGAAGGCAGACATAAGACAGGTTGGGGTCATTCAGATGCTAAAAATGAGGCCATTTACCTTCATAGATTTATAAAGCCTTTCAGCAAAATATGCAGATTTGTTCCTCATGCACTTTACTGTTAAGAGATGAAAAAAAGAAATAAAAAATTACAGATAAAATCTATGAGAAAAAAGTGACAGTTGTTCCCCCTGTTTCTACAAGGTATGAAATAGTATCTCTTGATTGCTTTGTCGGAAAAATTTTAGTCCAACAACGTTTTATGAACATAGGCCATGGAGAAGTAATTAATAAAGTAATTAATTGGAGAAATAATAAAGGTAATTAAAGCAAAAGGCAGCATACAGTTTCAAAATGATTACTATCTACACCATATGAAACTGTTATTAGTTCTAGCCATTCATAGACTTGCAAGATGCAGCTACTGTAGGATTATCTTTCCAGCATACTGAGATCTAAAGGCACAGAGGATATAAGATATATAAAGCTACATAATACAATAACAATCAGATCATATATAATACTTCTTGTTTAAAATTCTGGATCTCATTATGAGTGATTTAAACATTTTTTTTAATCCCTGAAAACAAAAAACTGTATCTCCATGACAACAAACTGGTAAGGAGGACAGTCTATAAACATTTGTTTCTCCGCTCCCCGCCCCTACCAGCTTACCTATGGCCAGCAGAGTATCTTCAAAACTACCAGATGTTTCAGATTTAATACTCTGCTCAATATCCTTCTGTGATATCCTTTTGTATTCATCAAACACTACAAACAATAACAAAGTGGAATTATAAATAATAAAAAAAGAATAGAGGAAATGAAAATTTATGGAGAGAATGAGCATCTTTCTAGAGCTCACTCTTTATTCTTTGGCATACATCAAGAGGAAATTAATTAGCAATGTCAGTGAGAACCCAAGAGGCATGTAGCAAGTGGAATGGGTGCTGGAGAGGACGAAGGACTATTGTGCCTCTCGGAGGATATCAGGCAAGCCCTTTCCCTTATTTGGGACCCCGCTCTCTCACACATAAAATGGAAATAACGTCTGGAGAGATTTGCTTTCTTTTCTCGTTGTTCCCTTAATGAGCAGAACATGTCTTTTTGTAATTTTGGCCCTGGAAATCACCTGTATATCACCTTCCTTTTGGCTCATCAAAACTAGAGCAATTCAACCCCTTCAAGACTGAGTTACATTTGATAACCAAATGGCTGCATCTTTTAATAGACTGTAACATAATTTTTTTTTCACTTTTTGCCAAATATTTTTTAATGTGATAAACCTATTTTCCTCTTACTGCCTTCTTCTGGAGCTTCTTAGAGTGGATATTTATCTTCTTTTTTTTTTTTTTTTTAAAGATTTTATTTATTTATTTGACAGAGAGAGACAGCGAGAGCAGGAACACAAGCAGGGGGAGCGGGAGAGGGAGAAGCGGGCTTCCTGCTGAGCAGGGAGCCCGATGTGGGACTCGATCCCTGGACCCTAGGATCATGACCTGAGCCGAAGGCAGACGCTTAACGACTGAGTCACCCAGGCGCCCCTGGATATTTATCTTCTTAACATTGCTTTCTTTGGGGTGCTGCCCCAGGCCCCCCATCAGGGTGATTCTCACAGGGCTGTCAATCCAGGGACACCCCTGCCCCCTAACATACACCAAAAGCTCTACCAAGTGAGTGGGCAGTTCACTGAACCAGAACCAGTCTTACCCTCCTGGGGATTTTTAAATTGAGCAGATCGTGGGGATGGCCAAAAGCACTGAGTCATCTTTAACCTTAGAGAACATAGGATTCACCTGGGAAACCTGGGAGACTTTCCTAGATGTCACTTTCAGGGATTTTAAGTCAGCCAGTCTGAAGTAGGGGTTCAAGAATCAGCATTTTCAACGAAGACCAGACTTTGGGAAACTGCCTTACAAATAAAATATGTGACTCCCTTCCACTGAGATCCCCAGATCTGCCTTGATTTCTGTACTTCCTGGAAATGTTTGGCTCTCCCTTCAATTCAGTGAGCCACCAGTATTTTCCATTTTCCCTCTTGTCCCATTCTGTATTATTTCTTTTTCTTACTTAAGTTGGAGTCTGTGTCTATTGCTTAGGATCAAAAGATCTAATTGACACATTTTCTTTTTTTTTTTTAAAGATTTTATTTATTTATTTTTGTGCACGTGCACACGAGAGAGAGAGAGAGCGCAAGCACATGAGCGGGGGGGGGGGTAGGGGTAGGGGCAGAGGGAGAAGCAAACTCTCCATTGAGCAGGGAGCTGGATGCGGACCTGATCCCAGAATCCTGGGATCATGACCTGAGCCGAAGGCAGACGCTTAACCGACTGAGCCACCCAGGCGCCCTAATTGACACATTTTCTAAGCCTTAGTTTTTCTCCACTGTAAAATGGGGGAAATAATGGCTGCCCCAATGGGATGTTGCAACAAACAATGCCTGTAATATGCTTAGCACTGGGGGCGTCTGGGCGGCTCAGTTCGCTAAGCATCTGCCTTCAGTTCAGGTCATGGTCCCAGCGTCCTGGGATTGAGACCCGCATTCGGGCTCCCTGCTCAACGGGGAGCCTGCTTCTCCCTCTGCCCACAGCTCCCCCTGCTTGTGCTCTCTCTCTTTCTGTCAAATAACAATAAAAAAAATCTTTAATATGCTTAGCACTGCACCTAGAAGATAATTAATAAAACCTTAGTTATTTGAATCCTCACTATTATTGTTGGTTGGTAAAAAAATTATGAAGTTTTCTTTATCCCAAGAGTGCTTAGATTTTCTTCCAGTGGTTTACAAGCAGATATTTTATAACTTCCCAACAATTGACTTGGGGCTAGAAGTGAAAATTGTTATTTGCATTTTTTGAGGACCTGCAGTTCTTGGAAAATACCACCAGGGGGAGATTTATGTACTTAGTCATCCGGCAAGAAAGGGAAGGCGAAGAAACGGGGAGCTCAGTCAGAAGTTGGTGCATCTGATGGTAGCCCATGACATTTATTAACAGGTGTAATCACCTATTTTTAGTCACTGTGGAATATCCGGAAAAAATACAACTTCCAAATGTGTTGTAATTTTCAATTATGTTTTCAATTTACTGAACTCATTCTCAAATTTCCCATAGGTTTTGTAAATTGTGTGTGATTATAAGGCATGGTGGGCTTAAAAAATGATGATGCAACATAAACACCTAAAGAACTTACATAAAAGATGAAATATCTTATTAAATCCTTATTGCTGTTTACAAGAAGAAAATAAACCTGATGACAAATGTGCTACAATTTTTTTCCCCAAAGAAGTTAAAAGCACATTACAAAGACTAAGCATTATCAGAAGCAAATTAGAAACATTACACATAGGAAATAAAATTTGGAATTATCCACTATTTATCTTATGCAACATACTCCCTAAAGAAATCATTTCTATTAACTTTACAACTTGGATATTAACTAGGGATAAATGTCAACCAACAATTTTATTTTATTGCTCACTGATGTACTAAAGATTTTTTCTTACATAACTAAAATGAAATGGGGCTGCTTTAGAAAAAGGACTGACCGTGAAGGTTTGGTTTCCTACAAACAGAAATGCCAAACTCCTATCAATATGTTGTATATCTGCTAATTATTCATAATTAAACTTTCAGCGGGCACCTGGGTGGCGCAGTCGGTTAAGCGTCTGCCTTCAGCTCAGGTCATGATCTCCGGGTGCTGGGATCGAGCCCCATGTCGGGCTCCCCGCTCAGTGGAGAGTCTGCTTCTCCCTGTCCCTTTCCCTCTGCTCCTCCCCCTCACTCATCCTCTCTCTCTCAAATAAATGAAATCTTTAAAAAAAGAAAAAAAGAAATTGGCCCTCATGCACATCGTTGTACTCATACATCTCCAAGGTAAAACATCTAGGACAATTCAGTACAATCTGTTCTTTGTACAAGTAAAGGGGGAAAATTCTCAATTAATAATGGACAATAGTTTTCATCGTCTCTCATTTTCTTTGGAAGATGAGGCAAGCGCCTTACCATGCAACAGATGATTTCGGTTCCGGGAACAGAGAACAGTTAGAAATTTCACCTCATCTGTCCCCCATTTCTTCTCTCCAGCCTCATACAGGTCCTGAAGCCAAACAAAGCACAAGTTTAAACCATCACAGAGAAGGTACCAGGAAACATGCAAATATTTCCAGAACATCAAAGAGTTGAGCTGGCTCTGTTTTATTTTGTTGGTGATGGGTGTGGGAATGCTCTTTGTGATGAGTGGCAATGACTCAAGATTTTTCCTTAGGTATAAAACTAATGGGACCTTGGGGCGCCTGGCTGGCTTAGTCAGTTAAGCATCCGATGCTTGATTTCAGCTCAGGTTATGATCTCAGGGTCTTAAGATTGAGCCCCGCCTTCGCTCCATGCTGGGCGTGGAACGTGCTTAGGATTCTCTCCCTCCCTCTGCCCCTTCCTGCCCTGGCCCCCAAAAAAGACTAATGGGAAAGTCAGAGCAAGCACCAGCAGCTCCCAATATACGGACTACATAGTTCTCTCTTTTTCTTTTTTTAAAGATTTTATTTCTAAGTAGTCTCTACACCCAACGTGGGGCTTGAACTCACAACCCTGAGATCAAGAGTCACATGCTCCACTGACTGAGCCAGCCAGGTGCCCCACATTGTTTTATCTTAAGAGCTAAAAGGCATGCCCTAGACTAGCTGTTCTGTACAGCAGCCACCAACCAAATGTGGCTATTTACATTTTTTTTTAAAGATTTTATTTACTTATTTGACAGAGAAAAAGAGAGCACAAGCAGGGGGAGCGGTAGGCAGAGGGAGAGTGAGAAGCAGGCTTCCCGCTGAGCAGGGAGCCCGAGGCGGGGGCTCGATCCCAGGGCCCTGGGATCATAACCTGAGCCAAAGGCGGACGCTTAATGACTGAGCCACCCAGGCGCCCTGACTATTTACATTTTAACTAAAATTAAATTAAAAATTCACTCTTCAATCATACTAGCTATATTTCAAGTGCTCAGTGGCCACATGTGGCTGGTCTGACTGAGAAGTTGAATTTTAAATTAAATTAAATTTAGTTAATTAAAACTAGCTAGTGGCTACCCATACTAGACAACGCCAATGTAAACATTTTTAGCATCACAGAAAGTTCTATCGGACAACACTGCTCTGGAATGATCTGTGATTTGCTTGAGGCTACGGAAGGTCTCACAGTAGAACCAGGACCCATTAGTAATTGCTTACATTCCTTTTTTTTTTCTTCATAATTGCTTATATTCCAAACAGGTAGGACTATAAGAAATTCTGGTCGCTTTAACTCCATTACTGATAAATCAAAACTAGTATTCCTATCACCTCACTGCTATTTAAAAAAACAAAGAAAATAGGGGTGCCTGGGTGGCTCAGTCGTTGAGCATCTGCCTTCGGCTCAGGTCATGATCCCAGGGTCCTGGGATCGAGCCCCGCATCGGGCTCCCTGCTCCACGGGAAGCCTGCCTCTCCCTCTCCCACTCCCCCTGCTTGTGTTCCTTCTCTCACCATGTCTCTCTCTGCCAAATAAATAAATAAAATCTTTAAAAAAAAAAATAAACAAAATAGCAAGTGTTGGCGAGGATGTAGAGAAACTGGAACCCTGTGCAGTTGATGAGAATGGAGAATGATGCAACTGCTACAGAAAACAGTATGGTTGTTCCTGAAAAAATTAAAAATAGAATTACCACAGGATCTAATACTACTACTTCTGAGTATACAGCAAAAAGAACTGAAAGCAGATCTTACAGAGATATTTGTATACCATGTTCATAGCAGCATTATTCACAATAGCCAAAAGGTAGAAGCAACCCAAACTGTCCATTGACATGTGAACGGAAAAGCAAAGTGTGGGTGTATGCATGCAATGGAATGCTATGCAGCCTTACAAAGGAAGGGAATTCTGACACAGGCTGCAACGTGGATGAACCTTGAGGACATTATGCTAAGTGAAATAAGCCAGTTACCCAAACACTGAATACTGTGTGATTAACTTGTATGAGACCTCTAGAGAGGTCAAACTTCTAGAAACAGGAAGCCAAATTGTGGTTGTCAGTGGCTGGCGGGAGGGAGAGATGAGCTGTTTAATGGGTATATAGTTTCAGTTCTGTGAGGTGAGAAAGTTCTGGAGATGGGCTGTACAAGAATGTGCATAGAGTTCACACTACTGAACTGTATATTTAAAAACAGTCAAGATGGCAAATTTTATGTTATGTGTATTTTATTAAAAACAAATGTTTTTAAACTATTTATAATCAGCAGCTGGCTTGTTAAATTTTTCAAAATGCCCTTATTTGACACATTTTGTCACTCTGTGGGCTTACTTCCATCTCCTCATTCTTCGTTTCTTTGTCTAATTTCCTCACTGCTTTAGAGTCAGTTCACAGAACCGTGGAATTTTAAAGCTCGAAGGGCACAAAGGCTTCATCTAAGTAGTAAAGTAATAAACTGTAAAATTCAGATTTCCACTGAAGATCATTTCTCATGAGCCCCTCTAGCTCCCTTTATCTCTTCTTGCTCTTCATTCGGCTTCATGTTCATCTGTTATTTTCTCACTTTTTTTTTTTTAGCTCTTGTTTCATTGAAATCTGTTTTTCTCTCAACCTGAAATCTGTGTCTTCCTTACAGTATGGTGACATTTGCCTCCCTTCTTGCTTCTGTGTATTCACAGGCCACATGGTGTTTGGGCTGAGGCATCTGTGGCTTTTCATGCTCTTCCATTCTTAAATGATGAGCAGCCTATCCGGATATGGTTTTTCCCTCCAGAACAAGGTGAGTGGATTCTTCCTGGAGCGCCTCACTTTTTATTTGCATGGATTTCAAGCAGGAGCACCAGTTGCTTGTCCACGGAGGGCAGCCGAGACACAGGAGTTCCCTGAGGAATTTCTTCCTGTTTGCATGAAGCCACAATGCCTGCTTCTGGCTTGGAGCTGGGGGGGATCAGCCGTTTTTCTGGGGTAGAAATGTCTTTCCAGAGTCGTTGGCCCAGGTTCGCTGCCCATCTGGCATTTTAATGGCTCTCCTCCATAGTTTCCAGTGTTGCTGCAGATTTTCCCTATTTTTATATTTGCTGGTTTGTTTGTTTTTCAGAAGAAGGCAATCAAAATGTGTCATCTAGCCAAAACTCTTAAGGGCATTTTTAATGTAGTTTTACTATATCACCAGTTTCTTTCTAAAGTGGGAATTCTGAGTGCTCCCGGTTATGTCCTTTGGTGCAAGTTTCATCCCAAGAACAGATACAATTGGACTTGCTGGATAACAGCCTCTATATTTTAAGATTTATACCTTTTATAAGTAACCATTACCTAATTCCACCTGCCCTGATCATTCTTCTCATCTCAAACTCACTTACTTTCCTCTGTCAAAATCAAGATATAATACCCACTGTTTGCAAATACTCCCCTTGTTGCTGATACAAGTCACAGAGCAAAGGCTGAAAAGGTTTTCCTCCTGTTTTATCCTCTAAGAGCTGAAATCTCAGCTGCAGTTGTTCTTAAATTTCTCACCTCTTGGTAAAGACTTGAAAGGATCCAGAAAAACCTAGTCTGAGCTCTACTCCCTCTGTCCAACTTCCCCAGCCCAAACTTACTTGGAAGCCCCTTTTCACCCCGATCACTCCCAAGGGGAACTGTGCTCCTTGAAGAGCCCCTAAAACATTTGTTCATTGAATTGCATGGTTTTAAAAAATTAGACCTGGATTCTAAGAGCCCAATTCCACCAGCTATGTGATCTGGGACAAGTTATTTAAATCTTTGCATCAGTTTCTTAATCTCTAAAGCATACGAAATAATAATATCTACTCCACAGATGTGTTGTAAGGAAAAAGCATAAGGTTGTTAATGCAATGCCTGGCACCTAGGAGACCCATGAGAAACCGACGGTGGGTATAATGTCTCCGGAATAAATTGCTCACTAACTCTTCATTTAATTTGAGATTCACCTGGGCTGTGGAGGCTCTTTCCAACATGCTTCCAAAAATGCTGTCCTTGAGGTAGCTGAAATTCACATAAGCATCCTGGAGTTCCAATGTCTTCAATACTTCCTCCCTCCTCAAAGCTTCTGGATTAAAGGCAATTTCCTATTTCTCCAGTATGGGATGGGCCCCCCTGTATCCTCAGAACTCTTATGACATGATTACCCCTCTCCCTTCTGGTGAAAGCAATAGGTTCTTTCCTGTAGAATCCATAGTGATTCGTTCCTCACATACTGAATGGGACCAATCCTTCCCTGTGGTTGTATGTCGGTTAGGAGTACAGGGTCTAGATCCAAATTGCCCAGGTTCAAACCCTAGTTCTTCCATGTATTACCTGTGAACTTGAGCAAGGAACTGGACTACTGTAAGCCTCAATTCCCTCATCCATAAAATGGGGATAGCAGTACTTGGTCCGTGGGGTTACTGCAAGGATTCAACGACATACTTCGTGTCAAGAGCTCACAACAGTGTTTGGTACCTGGTAAGGACCTGTTTTTTATTAGCTATTGTAATTAGTGTTATCTGGCCACAGTAAATGAATCGGGGTTGGTGCCAGGGTAGCCATTAGTGGGCTGGGCACCAGGGAAACAACTGCTTCTTGGGGTTTGATATTAATTTTACCCAACAGGGTACACACTGTGCCAAGCTCTTTTACACAGGTTCTATCAAACATTCTCTCTGGGGAAGTAAAAATGCAAGGTAAACAAAGCGTAGGCAGGTCCCTTCACCTCCAGGTGATTCAGAAGACACTCCATGGTTCTCTGGGGTGGCCATACCATGATCTCAATGTCAAGAACCCAAGGATCTTATATAATAATGCCCTGTGTCACCCCAAGCCCCAGGTATATTTCTGCAAGAAATTTCTGCTATTAAAGGTCATCTGTGGGAATCTTTTTTTTTTTTTTTTTTTAATAGAACATATCCCAGCCTGGCCAATATACACTGAAATATAAATATAAAAGGGAGTCCACCAACTAAGGCCTTACTGGCAAAAGAAAAGAAAGAAACTGCAGTTCTACTAACCTGAGCATCCTGTCTCATGAGAGCATCATCCAGATAATTTCCTTCGTCCCTGCCACCCTGAGAAAAACAAAGCAAAGAGAATGAGACAGTATCCATGAAGACAGAATGTCTGGGAACCCAAGGACATGGTCATTAGACTGAATGCCAACAGGGGTCACACTTCCAGCCTAGGGAGGGATGAATGTGCTTCCATTATTCCTGTGGCTCTAACCTGTGCCTAGAAAACATTACCAACCAGAGAGCCAGCGATTCCTGAATACTGCGCAGGTATCTATGCCAGGAGAAGCGAAGGAGGTGAACCGCGCCTGCTGACCGCCCCTCCCCTGCGCCACCACCCCCACGCCTGTCTTCTTAGCTGACCAAGGCCTTCCTAACTGGCAAATCTACATTGATCAATTCTGCCAAACAGGGGCTGGGAACAGAAGAAAATCAAGAGTTTAGGACCAGCGGTGGGGCTTAAGGAGCATGTGAAAATGCTCCATCCCTCACGGACACCAGCTCCTGGGGAGGGCGGGGTTGAAGCCTTGGAGGAAGGCTTAAGGAGCCACAAAACAGGCGACTTTCCTCTGGTTTGTTAGACTATTTTTATTTGCTATGCGGTCTCAGTATTCTATGGTCTAGGCATGGCTTGGCAGAATGCTAAATCTGGGAGGCAAAGAACAAAATGGGTAGGAAATAAGAAAAGCAGGCTGGCGTTATTAAGTATCAGAGACAGGGGAGAGAGAGGGTGGGAGATGATTTCCAGGGTCCTGCTTTGTTGGAAGAAGAGCAACAGTATTAACAGAAACAGGCAAGTCAGGAAGATGAGCCGGTTTGGGGGGTGGGGGCGGCGGAGAGAAATGAGTTCAGATTTAGGTTAGGAGGCCTGATTTGAGGAAGCACCTTAGAAAGCAGTGAGAAATGAGTCTTATACTCAGGAAGGAGGTCGGGATAAAGATAAAATTTGGAAGTCAGGTGAAATATCTCATGGATGCATCATCTATTTTCTGGCGCCTCTGATCCCACACTAGCCCAGTCCTGCTTTATTTCTCATCTGGAATATTGAAGTAACTACCTACTTGGCCTCCCAGCCTCCAGTTCAACTGATCTTACACAACACTATTACATTACTCTTCTGAAAATGCAGTTCCCTCCAGCATTCCCAAACCTTCAGTCCCTACTCTTGCAACAGGGGATCCCAGGTCTTCCTTCCACCTTGCTCCTAGAATTGCCTGCCAACTGCTCAGTCGGTTGTTGACTGACATGAAACACCCCATGGTTCCTGCCTCCTTGCCTCTTTCTGGCTGTTCTTCCTGTGTGTGATGCACCCACCTACACCTCTGCTTCTTGAAATCCTAGCAAACCTCCAGGTCCTCTCCGAACCGGCACCTCTGTCATGAAGGCTTTTCTTTTGTTTCTGCAACCAGACTCTCTCCTTGAACCTTCTTTTTACTCTGTTCCTCTCCTTGGGCACTTTTCCTGCTTTTATTACAGCAACCTGTGTACCTGATATATAAATATAATATTTATATATGTGATAATATAAACTCATAAAGCAAGGGTATCTGGCATGTATTAGGTACTTGTATATGCAAATTTGAATAAATGGGTATGCGTGACTACCCAGAGTCTCTAAAAGAAAGAAGATGAAAACAACAGGCCCAAGAACAACACCTGGGGAATATTCACATTTGGGAGGATGAGAGGATGAGAAAGTCTGGAGAAGAGATAAGGAGTGAGCGCCCCAAAGAACTCAACCCCTGTCAGAAGCAGCCCACAGAGGGAGCAACTCACAGCGGACAGAGACACCAGCACCCTCTG
The DNA here is from genome assembly GCF_054177405.1 of Leptonychotes weddellii. Taxonomy (NCBI): domain Eukaryota; kingdom Metazoa; phylum Chordata; class Mammalia; order Carnivora; family Phocidae; genus Leptonychotes; species Leptonychotes weddellii. The sequence continues at coordinate 75,589,938 of NC_138378.1, read as the reverse complement.
GAACATGAACGAAGTGTCAGAGCGAATGTCATCTTCAAGGCTCCGCCCATACTCTGGCAAGAGAGCAAAATGAGCTGCATCAGGAGAGAGTCCTGCCCAGCACCGCGTCCTGCTCCAGAGCCGTCTGCCCTCCCCAGGATTAGTCAGTTTACTGAAGCAGCTCCTCATGAGGGTTTTCACCCTGCACACAGTTTTTCAAAAACTGAACACTGATGAAATGGTCAAGGTAGGATTAGAGGAAACAAGATGTTCCTGTTCCTTAACATGGGAGGTCGAGGGGTGCCTGGGTGGCTCAGTTGGTTAAGCCTCTGCCTTCGGCTCAGGTCATGATCCCGGGGTCCTGGGATGGAGCCCCGCATCCGGCTCCCTGCTCTGCGGGGAGCCTGCTTCTCCCTCTGCCTCTGCCTGCCATTCCCCCTGCTTGTGCTCGCTATCTCTCTGTCAGATAAATAAGTAAGTAAAATCTTTAAAAAAAAAATTTAAAAGAAAGAAAAAAAACATGGGAGGTCAAGAAGGCTGCGGCTGTAATCCTCCCTCTGTGGTTCCTACTGCCCAGGGCTCTGTCCTCACTGTGGTTCTCAGTGACATAGAGAATGGTGACAGTTGAAAGGAAAACAGAAAGCAGCTTCTGAACCCATGTTTGGGGACCTGCAGGGGGCTGTCAGGCCCAAATTCCAGCACGTGCCTTCTGAGAGTTTCCCCCAGAGAAGCTCTAACCCTTCACAGCCCCTCAGGTTTAGAAAACCTATATTCAGCAGACGTGGGGATCTGAGTGCTTGAACCAAGCTCCCAAGGTCTAGTATCTCCTGCTCTGAACACTTACCAAAAAACTCTTATTGTTTTGTTTTCTTTCTACCAGAGTAGTGCATGTTTGCTATGGGAAACTTAGGGAAAAACAAATAGATAAAATGAAGGAGGGAAAAAAAAAACCCCCACAAAACTCTACCATAATCCCTTTAATGAAATTTAATAATATCCTTCAATATACATTTTGGTGACTACATAATACTCCACTGTGTGGGTGCACCATATTTTGCTTAGTCAATATGCTACTGTTGGATATTTTTAGCTGTATGAACAATACCAAATAAGCACTTTAGGATCTAAACCTTTGCGCATTTTTTTATTGCCCTCTTAGGGCAAAAAGACATATTTTAAAGGCTCTTCATAAGTATCATCCTCTGGAGATTTTTAAGAGGGCAGTAAATGTCTATCTTTCTGAGATGGCTGGAGGGTATACAGTCCCGTCTGGAGGTAGGAAGTTGGGCTAGACAGCCCCTCCAGGCCATTCCCTAGAATAAGATTCTTTGGTGCCACCACTTTTGAACAAGCACGTTTGATTCTCTGCTTGATAATAAGAACCTTCCAACTTTCAGGGTCATAAAATGCTACACGGGGTGGCTTCAGTGGAGTGGCATCTTAACCAGAGAAGTCTTGAGAAGCCAACAGACTGTCATTTCCCTAGACAGGGATCTGCCTGAAACTGAGGATCCCTCATGGTCAGTGTTGCTATGAGGAGAGTTTAATCTGTAGGTAACGACCCGCTGCTAGTTTACTTCTCAAATCACAGCGAAGCCTCAACAGGGCCACTGAGGACACTACATACGAAGCTGGTAGGTCTGGTTTATGCGCCGGATCTCCTCGGGCGTCCGGGAGGCCAGGATCTCAATCAGGCAGCCCTCATCCGTGCCAGCTCCCTACACACGAAACCCAGAGGAGAGGGAGTTAGGAGCCAGTTCACAGTGTTGAATCCCAGACACAGACGCATATATAGCCAGGAATCTGCAGAGAATAAAGACAACCCACGGGGTTCTAGCAACGGGATTTGCTAATTTTAAGTGTCCTGCCCAAATTCCAATGTATTTATCGTAATTGTTTTTAGTAATAACAAACATTTATGGGCTGTTTGTATTGGATGGTTATTGTGCCAGGTTATGGACAGTGCCTGCCCTCTGGGGGCGCTTAGTCTCTCCTTGACTTCCCCTGTACTTTTCCTCTGAAGGGCAGAATCTTCTGGCAAAGACTGTCAACCTCTTTGCTCTCCCAGAACCTTCCACAAGGCTGCTCACGGACAAGGCTGGGGAGGGTAACTGTATTTGAATTTCGTAGTTGATCATTCAAAACTGGCAGACCCTGGACTGGGGCACAGTGGACCCGGCAATGAGGGAGGCCAAGAACCCTTTCTGACAGTTCTGAGGCTACAGCGGACCCAGAGGCTGCACTGGGTCCGCCATAAAGCTTCATGTCTCAGAAGCAGCTACACAGCAAGGAAGCTCCTGGAGCTGCACTAGGGGCACAACCATCACCGCCCCCCCCCGAGCCACGGGAAAGAGCAAATGACTGCCTCACGTCGTCGGGAACAACCCTTGCGTGACGACTGCTGCGATGTAATGTCACGTTCTCGCGCTGTCACCAACGAGGGGAACTCTCTCTCCTGTGCCTCCCCGTCCCCCCTCTCACAAGGCTTTTGTCGCTTTCTTGAGGAAGCTGGTCAGCGGCTGCAGGACAGCAGGGCCACACACCTTCACGGCCCTCCGCAGCTCCTGCACGTCGTACAGCACGGTGGGCGTCATCATCCCCACGATCACCCGCTCGAAGTTGCCACTCAGTTCCGACTTCAAGTCCTCTATCAGGTCCTGCAAGGCAAGCAAGGGGCTCTGTGTAACTGCCACGCTAACTTAAACCAGCCGCTCTCGCAGGGTGGGCCGGGGCTGCCTGGGGTCTCCAGACCCCTTCAGGGGGCCTGCACGGTCGCGACTCTCTTCATGATAGCACGAAGACGGCATTTGCCTTTTCACTGTCATTCTCTCACAGTTGTACAGTGGAGTTTTGCAAAGGCTACCGGAGACATGTACCTTTCTACAATTATGTTACAAGGCTTTTTTTTTTTTTAAGATTTTATTTATTTATTTGACAGAGAGAGAGAGAGCACAAGTAGGCAGAGTGGCAGGCAGAGGGAGAGGGAGAAGCAGGCCTCCCGCTGAGCAGGGAGCCCGATGCGGGGCTCGATCCCAGGACCCCGGGATCATGACCTGAGCCGAAGGCAGCCGCTTAACTGACTGAGCCACCCAGGCGCCCCTGTTACAAGGCTTTTTAAATGCCCCCTTTCCAACTACGTATCTGTACAAGACCAGATTTTCTTCCTATGCTTCAACCAAAACCACGCATCACCACAAACAGTGCAAAAGCAGATATGAGAATCCAACTGTCCTCCGTTAAGCCAGGCATTAAAGAACTTTGCAAAATGTAAAACAATGCCAATTTTCTTGCTAAATGTTTTTGTCTTGGAATGTATAGCTATTTTTCATAAAAGTGTTATTTATATTAACATGTAATGTGTTTATTATTTTTAAATAAGTTAACAGACATATTTTTTAAATGCCTGTTTTAATTTCTAATATGGCAAATGTCAATAGATATAATCCACAAAAAGAAAAAAGTCCTCAATAACTTAAGTAAAAGGATCTTGAGATCAAAAAGTTTGTAGACTCTGACTTAAATGTATTCACTCACTTAGCAATGTACTTTGAATATATTTCCAAGTCAGTAATCACCTATGACATTTTTAACAGCTGCTAAAATTTCTATATGTAGGTGCAATATAATTTCTTTCATTGGTCCCCTGTTTCTATTTTCGTACCGTTACGTATACATGCATTTAGCTGTATCTTTGTGATCATTCATGATTATTTCTTAAGACTCAATTCCTAAAAAGAAATGTAATTCTTTGGACGAAGGACCAAATTCTAAAGAAGTTTATTCACATCTCCTCCTAGAACAGGTCAGAGAGTTCAAGAACCCACTTAAGATCAACCAATATAAGAAGCTGAGATACTGTTCAAGTCAGATCTCTGATTCTCACAAACCTGACTGCACAGCCCTGTATTTCAAATCCACACATACTGCATGAATGAACAAATCAGTGCTCAATCCGTTAACGCTGGGCATCTTAACAAACTGCTATCAGATGAGCTTCGTTCGGAGGCTGAATATTCCAGTTCACACATCACATGCATGTTGACGCCAATCTGTGCTCATTAAGTATCTTTGGGACGGAGAAGAGTTCCAAATGCCCAAAAGACAGTCTGAGCTATGAAGAATCTCATTCCCCACTGGGGTCCCAGCCAAAGCTGGCATGCAGATGCCCTGCGGGATCGCCAAGACAGCTCTGTCCCAGCCAGCACTTTAGTGCCAGTCTTCGAGAAGCAGCTGCAGTTGGACTAGCTGTAACGTTTCTCGAGGATAAAACATTTACCAGAGTTACTGTACTCCGAGACCTAAAACACTAATTGATAATGTTTCCTCCGTAAAAAGATTCTTGCTAATCACACAGACAGTGTGGAGGAAAGGTTGGCTGGACTGGCTCTGGTAAGTGAGTTGCTGAAAATGGAGTTTGAAAGAGGGTCCCTGAGGGGTGCACGATTCAGAGCAGAAGGGGTGAATGAACACCCTCTGAATGCTAAGGTTACAAATTATATACATCTTCACCAACACACTGGCCTCATTCTAGAATTTGAGAGGGTGTCCCTCAACTGAGGATCATCAAAGGAATGAATATATGCGACAAATGTGTTTATGTGGAAGAGTCGGAATAGACTCTAAATCCTAGGACAGCCTGTTTAAAACAAACTAGATATAAACACTGCTCCATCCACTGTGACCTAACGGCAGCCTGACCAGGATCAGGAAGGCAGTGCTGGAAGGGTGGGGGCAGAGTCCACTGAGCGACGGAGTCCCTGCAAGGAGCTGGGTGGGAAGACACCAAGAGCTCCCAGAAATCACTTCTGGCTAAGGACAGTGGCAGGAACATGCTGAAACCGTTTTGTTTTGTTTTGTTTTTTTCAAGAACATCTTTAAACAGGGCAAGGATCTGCTTCTGAAAACCCAGGGCCACTTCAGGAATCTAGCTTGGGAAGAGACCCCAGCCTCCCTGCTGCCTGACAGGTTCTTCGTCAGCCCCTGGAGCCGGAGAGGCTGTGGCCTACCCTGCCGATGGTGGTCTTGTAGGCCGTCCTGATTTCCTGGCGCTGGGCCGTGTTGCGGTAAGCGAGGACGCTGATGATGGCATCTTCGTCGGTGCCTGGTGGACAGTGGGGACAGTGAGTGAGGTGATTTGAGAGAGGAGTGAGAAAACAGGTCCCCCAAGGACACCAGCGTTACCCCCAACACATGCAGAGATCTTTTTAAGAAAAGAGGTCCTTGTTCAGTAGGTTTGTCTATTTTTTCAGGAACCAGACACTAGATTTGAGTCTTAGCCTCTCCTTTTTTTTTAGCCTCTCCTTGAATCAACTGTTTACCACTGAAAAAAAACCTAACTTCTCTGAGCATCAGCTTCCTTACCCACGAATGTGAGTAACCATAGCACCTCCCCTCACAGGGCTGCTGCAAGTGTTCAATAAAACAAGGAAGTGAATTCCTTAGCACAATGCCCCGCAGTGACTAAATATTCACTAAATGCTGACTGGGATTGTGTTTTACCCCTCCTCTGCAATTCTTTTCCTGTCTTTTGGTTCTTCTGTATCTTCCATATTCTTGCTTTTTCTCTCCTCATTTTTTTAAAAGATATTATTTATCTATTTGAGAGAGAAAGAGAGAGAGCAAGAGAGGCAGAGGAGGGAGAGGGAGAAGTGGACTCCCTGCTGAGTGCAGAGCCTGACACAGGGCTTGATCCCAAAAACCTGAGATCACGACCTAAGCCAAAAGCAGACGCCTAACCGACTGAGCCACCCAGGCGCCCCTCTTCTCATTTTTAATGTTATCATTTCCTCTGAGTTTTGAAACAATTCGGACTCTTAATTCACTTGCACTTTGCAGGGTTTTGCTTCTTAATTTCAGCATAATTAGCAAACAGTATTGTGTTAGTTTCAGGAGTACAATATAGTGATTCACCACTTCTGTCCATCGCTGAGCGCTCGTCACTAGTGTACTTGACCCCCTTCACCCGGGGGGTGAAGCCTGCAGGGTTTTAATGGGCTGCCCACTTCATGCACTGGCGCTCTGAGATCCGTAAATGTGTTTTTCATTTCCAAGCTATCCTTCCTGACCTCAGACAGTTCCCTTTTGATAACTGCTGACGAATTCCCACTGTGCAATACCCGACCAGAACTTCATGAGAATTACAAATTTTAAATGTCCTAAATTTTGTGTGCCTGTTTCTTGAAGCTACTTTGACTTGGGGGGGGGGGGAGGGCTTTATTCTGATTTTTCAAAATTGGTCCCTTGTCTTAGTAACAGCTGGATGTTCACGTATGTTTGGTGAGTTTTGTGCTTCCTCACTGTTTAACCTGTATGGGGAATTGTGAGGGACTACAGAAGAGATTCTACTGGGATATTTCAGGGAGAAATGAAAAAGTCTAGATTTACCATAGTTATTCTTTGCAAGATTAGAAATCCAGAAAAGTGTGAGCTGTAGGGACGGAAGCTATAGAACTTTGTTTACATATCTTAGGGACCTACTCTCTGTTCTCTTAAAAAAAAAAAAAAAAGAGGTATCTATATACAACCTTCCTGTTCTCCTTCAGAACTCTCAGCGGGGGAAGATCCATCTTTCGCTCACCCATTTCTATAAAAGGCACCATCCTTCTTTCAGTCAGGTTTGAACCCTCAAAATAGATTTTTTTTTTTTTTTACCCTCTCTCATCCTCCACATTCAAATTTCCTGCCAAGGCATACAAAATCTAACTCTAAAAATCGTTTTTGCCTCCATCCCCTCTTTGATTCCTACCACTACTACTCCAATTCAGGATTTTAGGGGCTTAGACACATGTAACATCTGTTAACTGGCATTCTTATCTCCTAATTGGTCTTTCCAAAGTCCTGCCAGATTCATTTTCCAAAAAGAAAAACTCTCAGAGGGCCCCTCCCCTGCTCAGGAATACACAATGCCCCACCAACATCCCCCCCTCCCCGCCCCGTCTGCTAGATTTACTACAGGAGCTGCAGTCTGGCATTTGAGACTTCCTACAATATCCCATTCACTGTTGTAAATATCCACACAAAAGGATACCAGGCAGCCAAATTCACAGACCTAGCTCTTGAATTATTATACTTGATCCAACTGTACTGCACTCCTTTCTCCTGACCTTCTTCATTCCCAGTCTACTGGTTTATATGTCCCTCTAGCCACCCCATAAGAGTGTCATCATTGTGGCACTGGTTTCCCGGCCAATGCCTTTGGGCCATCCCCCCACGTCTGTGATTCTACAGGTGGCCTTCTCTGTAGCAACCCCAGGACCTCCCTTTGGTACCAGCCAACTCCTGCTTTCCAAATACCTCCTGCTGCAAGCCACCTCTCCATGTATTTACTGTGAGTCCCCTAGGCCTCAGCTAAACTGGAAAAGGCACAATGCTCACACTCCTCTCATGCCTTTGCTCATGCTATTCCATTCACCTGAAACACATTCTCTCTTATCTCTGTTGAAACAACTTATCTTGCAAAGCCCGTCTCAAATTCTATATCCTCTAAGTTTTGCCTGATGCCCCCAAATTAAATGTGATCTCCTCTCTGAACCTAATGGGATCTCATTTGTGCTCCTCCTATCACTATCATATTATGATAGCTATTATCACATTATTGTAGTTATTTCTGTGCATGCCTTACCCATCTAGCATCCATGGACTCGCTGGACTAGGTTTTATAATCCATGTCTCCTCCAACTGTCTGCCTTACATTGGTCCCCATATAACAGACATTGACAAGAACCAGTTGTCAAATGTCTCCTGACTTTTGAGAATTATGAATGCAATGTGGTCCACATTCTGAATTATGGTATTCTTGCTATATACCAAAGAAATAGGAAAACATGAAAAAAAGAGTGGGCCAAGCACACCTTCCATCTTATTTATGAAAAAGGGAAAATGAGGAGAAGGACATATCAATTCAGAACAATGTTCCATTCAGAGGTGGGCAGCAGGACAGCACGGGGACTTAAACTCCATCTCTGGAGTCACACTGCCTGGGTCTGACTGCCTGGAATTGCCTAGAATCCTAAGTCTAACACCTACTGGCTCTGAGATGACAGGGAAGTTAGCTAACCTCCCTAAATCTCAACTTCACAGCAGTAAAACAGGCTGTTGTCTGTTATTGTTCTTGTCGTATTTGCTGCTAGTAACATTGGGGCTAAGTAAAACAAGCTCTTTGGAGGGAGAAAAATTGGGAAATAAGGCTTCATGATCAAATGTTTTTAACCAGATCACAAGAAGATTATAAATAGCAGCTATGAACCAAGGGCAAACATCCACCCATGCAAGAGCGGCCAGAGTACGCCCACGTGCTGAGTGTGACTCATGGCTCAGTTCCACTTACTATATGATTTCACTTCTCTGGGTCTCAGTTTCACATCCATGAAATGGGCTGAAAATAACAAGTGCAGTCACTGCTTTCACTGCATTGTTGGGCTGTTGTGTACATACCCATTGAAATAATATTTGTGTAAGTGCTTTGTAAACCCTATGGCACCAAATACATACAGCACTAACTGGAAAACAGATACATTTCTAAAGTTTACATATAGATTTGTAATGTTCTCATGCAAAACAGATTTAAGTGGGGAAATCCAGAATGAGCACATTAAATGTTAATTCTGTAAGAAAAGTGAGTAACGAATACCCTCCCAACTAATCTGTCTTAAAAGCCAACTTGTTCCCACTGTATTTTCTTAGAGACCCGCTCATTTTTGCCAGTGGACCCAGCACCCTCTGTGTGACTCTGTGATGCACAAAACCTAAGGGCGTGTTCCCGTCCTGCGGGACACTTACCAATCCCCTTCATGGCCTTCCTCAGGGTCTGGGCATCTTCAGTGGCACTGAATCCTGAAGCAGCTTTGATGGTGCCTCCTTTGGCTGCCTGGGCATACAGAGAAAGATGTGACTGAGCGGCATCATCTCCTTCAGCACGCATCTGCTGAGCATCTACCATGGGCCAAATACTATTCCTGGTGCTGGGGATATGGCAGTGAGCATGAGAGATGAGGCTCTTGCTCCCATGGAGCTGATGCTCTAGTTCAGGAGGAGGCAGACTGTAAACAAGCCAACAAATGAATATATACATGGTGTCCAGTAGTGGGAAATGCTAAGGAGCAGATAGAGAGGTCCCAGAAGGGCTGCTCTGAGTGGTGACATTTAGGCTGAGAGCTGAATGACAGGAAGCAGCTGGCCATGCAAAGATAGGGGGTTGCGGGGTCGTGGTGGTGGTGATGTTATAAGCAGAAGAAACAGCCAAGGCAAAGGCCCCAAGGCTGGAACTAAAGGAGCAGGACAGAGGTCAGTGTGGCCCAAGTTGGTGTGGGCAAGGAGGACAGTGGTAAGCTAAGTTCTACTACCACCCGTGCAGTAATCTTGTTCCCCCACCCCCACCCGAGAAAGGAACATATCAAACCTGAATCCAGTCAAGCCCCTAGAGCCAAAGAGCAAGTTACAGATATTAGAAGAGGGAAATGTCAACCCACAGCACAGGGTTGTAATCAGCAAAATCCAGACTGTGAGAAACACTATTTGATGAATGATCTGGGTTTATCAACAAATCAATTACAAAGAGAATAAGAAAAGAGAGAGATGGGGGAGGGGAGAATAATAGCTTAAAAGAGATTTAAAAAGGCGTATCAATAATCATAATTTGGATCCTTAAATCAACACTAAAAAAAATTGAGTTATGAGACAACTGGAAATCTGAACACTGACTTGATATTTGATGACATTAAGGAACTAGCATTAATATTTTTAGGTATGATAATGGTACTGTGGTTATATTTTATTTTTGAGAGTTTTAATCTTATATAGATTGAAAGGGTTTACAGATGAGAGGATAAGATGTCCGGAATTTGCTTCAAAATAACACAGGTCGGGGGAAGTAAGTGGAGATAAAGAAGAAACAAGACTGACCATGAGTTAAGAAAAGAATTATTGGTAGGCACACAGGGGTTCTTTTAAATACTCGGTCTACTACTTTCCTATGTGTTTACACTTTTCCATAATAAAAGTTTCAAAAATGAAAAAGGGAGAAGGAAAATCAGAGAGCTGGGCTGGGGCCAGAACAAGGCAGCCTTCACTGGGGTAAGGGGTTTATTGTCTGTCCTATGTGCAGTGGGAAGCCACTGGCAGGTTTTAAGCAAGGGGATGAGGGGGTATGATCTGATTTACATGTTAAAAAGATCTCTCAGGCTGCTGAAGGGAGAGGCAGGGACCAGTTAAGAATCTGGAGCAAGCCCCATGGACATGATGCTAGATGAGGGTGGAAGATTTGAAACGGGAAGAAACAGGCAGACTCAGCACATATTTTGGAGCAAAGGCGACAGAACTTGCTGATGGACGGATGTGGGAGGTGAGGAAAGAAAAGAATCAAGTGTAACTCTAAATCTTTCCCCTGAGCAGCCGAGTGCAGAGTGGTGTCATTTACCCAAACGGGGAAAACTAGAGACCTATCGGATTTGGCATCGGGGGTGGAGGGTAGTGGGGAGTGGGATTTAGAAGTTCTATTTTCAAAACGTTAAGCTTGGGATGTCCATTAAACACTCAAGTGGAGTTGTAAAAAGCACAGCTGGTTATAAAATATAAGTAGAAGTCAAATCGAGACACATCAGCATGTGGATGGTATTGGATGAAATGACCTAGGGAGGAAGTGATTTCAACAGTAGGGGTCCTAGGACAAGCTTGGGCCTCTCCAGTAGTAGAAGTCAAGCAGAGGAGAGCCTAGAAAGGATGATCAAGAAAGATCGGTCCTTGGGGCACCTGGGTGGCTCAGTCAGTTAAGAGTCTGCCTTTGGCTCAGGTCATGATCCCAGGGTCCTGTGACTGAGCTCCACATGGGCTCCCTGCTCACTGGGAAGCCTGCTTCTCCCTCTCCCTCTGCCCCTCCCTGTGCTTGTGCTCTGTTGTGCTCTCTCTCTCTCTCAAATAAAATCAAGAAAGGAAGGAAGGAAGGAAGGAAGGAAGGAAGGAAGGAAGGAAGGAAGGAAGGAAGGAAGGAAGGAAGGAAGATCCCTGAAGTAAAAGGAAAACCAGGATAGCATGTTGTCCAGAGGCTGAGGAAGGAGGGAGTGGTCAGTGTGTGCCAAGGGTAGTGGAAGAGGAGGACACTGAAGGAATGGTCAGATTTGGCAACACGGAGGTTCCTGGTGACCCTGACAAGACCTTTTACAGTAGAATGGAGGAGACTGAAGACTGACTGAGTGGGCAGAGGGGAAAATGGGAAGTCATGAGGAGGAGAGAGCCACCCTGGACAACAGAGATGATGACTAGCATCACTAGAATGATCAAATGCCTTAAAGTAAGAGGTACTTGGATGTTACAAGGGATTAAAAGTTAGTGAACCTGAGGTGAAAGACCTGTACTCTGAAAACTATAAAACACTGATAAAAGAAATTGAAGATGACACAAACAAATGGAAAGATATTCCATGTTCATGGATTGGGAGAACAAATATTGTTAAAATGTCCGTACTACCCAAAGCAATCTACAGATTTAATGTTATCCCTATCAAAATACCAACAGCATTTTTCACAGAACTAGAAAAAATAATTGTAGAATTTGTATGAAACCACAAAAGATCCTGAATAGCCAAAGCAATCTTGAAAAAAAAGAACAAAACTGGAGGTATCACTATCCCAGATTTCAAGATATACTATAAGCTGTAGTAATAAAAACAATATGGTATTGGCACAAAAACAGACACACAGAACAAGGGAACAGAATAGAGAGCCCAGAAATAACCCCATGATTATACAGTCAATTGATCTTCAAGAAAGGAGGCAAGAATACGCAATGGGAAAAAGTCTCTTCAACAAATGGTGTTGGGAAAACTAGACAACTACATGCAAAAGAATGAAAACTGGACCACTTCCCTACACCATACACAAAAATAAACTCAAAATGGACTAAAGACCTAAATGTGAGACCTGAAACCATAAAATTCCTAGAAGAAACCATAGGCAGTAATCTCTTTGACATCAGAGGTAGAAACATTTTTCTAGATATGTCTCCAAAGGCAAGGGAAACAAAAGCAAAATTAAACTACTGGGATTACACCAAAATGAAAAGCTTTTGCACAGTGAAGGGAACCACCAACAAAACAAAGAGACAACCCACCGAATGGGAGAAGATATTTCCAAATGATATATCCGATAAGGGGTTAATATCCAGAATATATACGTAATTTATTGTAGAGAGCAAAATGGAGTCTCTCATTTCAAGCAGTAGCTTGCATCAAGCAATGACGCAAGCAGTTAAGGTACTGCAGGTAGGAGGTATGGCGGGCACCAGCGTCAGCTAACACTCCAGAACTGATAAGGAGCAAAACCAGAGGAGGTCTGCGGGGACCCAAAACTGATTAAATCCCTTTAAAAAGGGAAGGATTTGGGCAGCAAACTGTCAGACTCTTCAGACATGACCCCTCTATGTCTGACCACTTAAAAAAGGTAACTGCCGCCGAAGGCTCTGCTGGATTGATCTTCAAACAGAACCAAGATCCTTCGCTGCTTGAACATCAGAAGCAGTAGTGCCGAGAGCTGACCCAGACCAGACCAAGGCCTTATCTCAACTGCGGGCCCACAGACTGACTTCACGCTTGATTCCTTAACTTCCTGCACCCTTCTGTGAGCTTGTTTGTTGTGTGGCTTGTCTTCTGTCCTGCCTTGTGTGCTGTATAAGAAGCCAAGTTTAATCACATGTGCATTGTTATTGAGTTTGGAATCCTGAACCTGCTTTATAATTGTGATTTAACTTTGCTTTATGATTGAATAAAGCTGACATTGTGGAAAGACACAACTCGTGTGTGCGCCTTCATAGCGTGCTCATGACATTTACACAAGCTCAACATCAAAAAAACAAATAATCTAATTAAAAATGGACAGAAGACATGAATAGACATTCTTCCAAGAAGACATACTGATGGCCAATGGACACAAGAAAAGATGCTCATCACTCATCATTAGGGAAAGGCAAATCAAAACCACAATGAGATATCAGCTCACACCTGTCAGAATGGCTAAAATCAAAAACACAAGAAACAACAAGTGTTGGCGAGGATGTGGAATAAAAAGGAACCCTTGTTGCTGCTGGTAGGAATGCAAACTGGTGCAGCCTCTGTGGAAGACAGTATGGAGGTTCTTCAAAAAAGTAAAAATAGAACTACCATATAATTCAGTAATTCCACTACTGGGTATTCCAAAGAAAGCAAAAACACTAACTCAAAAGGATATATGCACCCATATTTTTATTGCAGCATTATTTACAATAGCCAAAATACAGAATCAACCCAAGTGTTCATCCATATAGATGAATGGATAAAGAGGATGTGGTAGATATAATACAATGGAATATTACTCAGCCATAAAAAAAAGAATGAAGGGCACCTGGGTGGCTCAGTTGGCTAAGTGTCTGCCTTCAGCTCAGGTCATGACCCCAGGGTCCTGGGATCGAGTCCCACATCGGGCTTCCTGCTCAGCGGGGAGTCTGCTTCTCCCTCTCCCTCTGCTGCCCCCCCCCCGCTCGTGCTCAATCTCTCTCTCTGAAATAAATAAATAACTTCAAAAATAAATGAATAAAAAATTTAAAAAGAATGAAATCTTGCCATTTGCAGCAACATGGATGGATCTAGAGAGTATTATGCTAAATGGAGTAAGTCAGAGATAGACAAACACCATATGATGTCATTCATATGTGGAATTTAAGAAATAAAACAAATGAACAAAGAAAAAGAAGACAAACAGAAAAACAGACTTTTAACTACAGTGAACAAACTGATGGTTACCAAAGGGGAGGGGGCGGGGATGTGGGAAATAGGTGATGGGGACTGACAGTACGATTATGATGAGCACTGAGTAATGTAAAGAGTTGTTGAATCACTATATTGTACACCTGAAACTAATGTAACACTGTATGTTAATGACACTGGAATTCTAAAAAGTAATAAATAAAAATTTAAAATGAGTGAACCTGATCCTGTCAAAATAAAAATCAAAAATTAAAAACAATAGCAAGCAAAACACAGGCTAGTGACCAGTAGGGGCCACTGCCGTTGGATTATGATTTAGAGATAATTTACTGATTAAGATCAAGGTGCCCGGAATGTTTTGAATATATTTACTGATTTATTAATACGTGATTTATGTTGTGAGAGATAGTGTAGAGAAATACATATAATGCAATATAAAAAATCAGATGCCTGGGTGGCTCAGTCAGTTAAGCGTCTGCCTTTGGCTCAGGTCATGATCTCAGGATCCTGGGATCAAGTTCCCCATCGGGCTCCCTGCTCAGCAGCAAGTCTGCTTCTCCCTCTCCCTCTGTGATCTCTCTCACTTTCTCTCTCTCTCAAATAAATAAATAAAATCTAAATTAATAAATAAATAAGGGTGCCTGGGTGGCTCAGTCAGGTGGCCTGCTCTTGATTTCAGCTCAGGTCATGATCTCAGGGTCCTGGGATCGAACCCCATCTCGGGGTCCAGGTCTACCTAAGGATTCTCTCTCTCCCTCTCCCTTTGCCCCTCCCCTGCTCTCTCTCCCAAATAAATAAATAAATCTTTAAAAATAAATAAATATGTAAATAAGTAGATGGGGAAATTCAGTGACAGGGCATAAAACACAGAAAACTAAGATAAAGCTAGGGGGGTGGGAAGGAAACCAAAATGCAGACCTTAAGAGCCTGTACAGTTATTGGAGGGAAGCCACAGATTTCTCTGCCTTAGAAGCCAAAGTAAGAGGGAATTGTAATCAGTAATGAGAGATTCACTGTGTCTGTAAGAGGAAAAGAGACCAGTTGCCCCAGAACTGCCCTGCTTTTCTTTGTACTGAGATTACAGAGAGGTAATCTGCATTACTAGAGCTCTTCTGGGCTCCCTGATTTAGCAGTAGAGGGTAGAATCAAACTAGCTTTGGGTTTTTTGTTTTGTTTTTTAGAGAGGGAGGGGGAGAGAAGGGGGAGGGTTGTAGGAGGAGAGGGAGAGCAACAGAGAGAGTCCCAAGCAGTCTCCATGCCCCAGCCTGGAGCCTGACACAGGGCGTGATCTCATGACCCTGAGATCATGACCTGAGCTGCAATCAAGAGTTGGGATGCCTAACCAACACAGCCACCCAGGCACCCCACTAGCTTTGATTTTAAATATATCTTCCTCTCTGTATCTGACACTAAGCGTTATTATAGCCCTTGCAACCCATGTTTTGATATTCTGAATTCTGTTTTCTTGTTCTTAAAAATGACCCAATTAGTCATGACCAGCATTAGAACTGTTCTGCCTCGTCTCCTTTCCCTTAGTTAATTTGTCAGGTGTCTGCATTGTAGTGTGCATTTGATTGGCTGAGGTTGCACATGGGGAGGATCTAAGTGATCTTCTTGGCAGCAGGATGTCAATGGGGTTCAGCCCAAGCTGGATACCTTCCTCTGTTCATAGCTGGTGCTATGTGCTTTTACAATGCTAGGGCTCACAAGCTGAGGGTATGGCTAAATTTAGGGCTCAGGTCACATAGTAGGTCTCTTCTGACTTTTCTGATAACGTCCCTTTTGGTAAATGGTGGTAGGATGTTATGGTAATGGGAGGAAACAGAACAGGAAGATGATATGAATTATTTTTTTTTTTTTAAAGATTTTATTTATTTATTCATGAGAGAGAGAGAGAGAGGCAGAGGGAGAAGCAGGCTCCCAAGGAGCAGGGAGCCCGATGCGGGACTCGATCCCAGGACCCTGGGATCATGACCTGAGCCGAAGGCAGATGCTTAACCATCTGAGCCACCCAGGCGCCCCGATGATATGAATTATTGAGTGAGAAGGGTTTTATATCTTATATAAGCCTTGGTTGAAATGTACCCATAGCCTTGTGCCCACGATCCAGTAAAATCTAATATTCATGGAGAGAGTTCCATCTCTTCTACATCACTCTTAGTGTCACCAACACTATAAAGGGAATTCTGATACTGAGGGAAATTTCCTCTGTGGGTCTTTGTGAAGGAGACACAGTAGGCTACAGTGAGAGGTAGTAAAGCTTAGTAGGGGGAACATGGATATTGGGGTGGGATAGACCTAGCTTTGAATCTTAGCTTCAACCCTTTCCTTTTTTTTTTTTTTAGAAATGTGGTTTTTTTAAGATTTTATTTATTTGACAGCAAGTGAGAGAGCACAAGCAGGGGGAGCAGCAGAGGCAGAGGGAGAAGCAGGGGCTCAGTCCCAGGACCCCGGGATCATGACCTGAGCTGAAGGCAGATGCTTAACCATCTGAGCCACCCAGGCATCTCGGCTTCAACCCTTTCTAGCTGGGTTGTCAATAGGGGGAGTTTCATTTTTCTCACCTGTACATCAAGAATAATGATATCAACTCACAGAGTTCTTGTAAAAATGAAGCAGAATAATATAACAAAGCATTTAGCACAAAATCCAGCAAAGTAGTAAACACTAAAACAAAAATTCAAACTCAGTGGCTATCATTGCCATCATAATTATTAAATATGACTTCAACAGATCTCCACAATAAATATGAGTGAAGATTCTTATATCTATTTCTGATAATCTCTTTTTTTTTTAAAGATTTTATTTATTTATTTGACAGAGAGAGAGACAGCAAGAGCAGGAACCCAAGCAGGGGGAGTAGGAGAGGGAGAAGCAGGCTTCCTGCTGAGCAGGGAGCCCGATGCAGGGCTCGATCCCAGGACCCTGGGACCATGACCTGAGCCGAAGGCAGACACTTAACAACTGAGCCACCCAGGTGCCCCTCTGATAATATCTTAATGTAAGCCCATGGGGGTAATGCCAAAGCAAAATCCAGAATAGAGCATTTGTACAGGTGGCAAAAACAATGTAGAATAGATCAAAGGCTCTCTGATGATTTAACTTCACCCAAGGATATAATGTGGACCATCTAGAGGAACAGAGGATTTTTATGCCTTAGGGAAGCTCTCTCTGAAGACAGACTTTGCTCACTGTGGTCCACATCAAGCCCATCCAAAGGCCTCCGGTACCAAAGAGTGTGGGCCTTGTCTGCTGTAAGCCCAGGCCTTCACCTCCTAGATATGGTCAGCATCTAGCATTTAGTCACCACCCTCTATACACCTGACAGAGGAAAGTAGAAGTCAATGACATTAACTTCCTTGGACACTGTTATAGGTCGAATTGTAACCCCCCAAAAGATATGTTGAAGTCCTAACCCCTAGGACCTCAGAATGTATTCTTATTTGGAAATAGGGTCATTGCAGATGCAATTAATTACATTAAGATGAGGTCATTCTGGGCAGCACGTGGGTGGCTCAGATGGTTAAGCGTCTGCCTTCGGCTCAGGTCATGATCCCAGGATCCTGGGATCGAGCCCCACATCGGGCTCCTGGCTCAGCGAGGAGCCTGCTTCTCCCTCTCTCCCTGCTCATGCTTTCTCTCTCTCTCTCTGTATCTCTGTGTCTCAAATGAATAAATAAAATCTTAAAAAAAAAAAAAAGATGAGGTCATTCTGGAGTAGGGTGAGCCCCTAATCCAGTATGATTGGTGTCCTTATAAGACAGCACGTGAGGGCGCCTGGGTGGCTCAGTCATTAAGTGTCTGCCTTCAGCTCAGGTCATGATCCCGGGGTCCTGGGATCGAGCCCCGCATCGGGCTCCCTGCTCAGCAGGAAGCCTGCTTCTCCCTCTCCCACTCCCCCCTGCTTGTGTTCCCTCTCTCACTGTGTCTCTCTCCGTCAAATAAATAAATAAAATCTTAAAAAAAAAAAAAAAGACAGCACGTGAAGACACAGACACACAGGGAGAACACAACGTGATGCTAAAGGCAGAGATTACAGTTAAGCCTAGGACTGCCAGGAAACCCCCAGAAGCTAGGAAGAGGCAAGGAAGGAGTCACCTACAGATTGCAGAGGGCTCCTGACCCTGCCAACACCTTGATTTTGGATTTCTGGCCTCAGAACTGTGAGACAACAAATTTCTATTATTTTAAGCCACGCAGTTTGTGGGACTTTGTTATGGCAGCCCTAGAAAATTAATACAGGTTCTTTCATTCTTTTCTACTATGCATCAATAGTAAGTAATAAGCAAACTGGTGATCTGCTGTCAAAATTCCAACATGGCCTAACTCAACCGTTGGCTCCACTATGAGACAGCTTTCTGAGAGAAATGTTTCACAGGTTTCTTTTGGAGCTTTATTGCAAAATTTTGGATGGTGCCCAAAACACTGCATTCGACTTTTAACACAAACTGCATTGCTGAGGGACGCTATTGTGGGATTAAAATTAATATCTAACAAGATGAACCAATGGAGGGATTTGCAAAGATGTTTCATCTTATCAATTAACATTCTCAGTGACTCTTCCAGGAAAAAGATAAGCTCAGGAAACTTGTTCCTGGTCGCCCTGCAGTAACCGTATTGATCAAATTCCAGGGCGTAAGGTACCATTATCCGTTCTGCGGAGGCGGGGAATTCTATCCCAGGAAGGCTTCTTGTGGCAGTAGGCAAAGGAAACAGGGAGGATGTAGGAAAGAATAACAAAAATGAATGGCTAGACACAGGCGTTAGAGCACTATCGATGAAATATTATTCAGTTATTAAATAATCAAGAAGTTAATAAATGTCAAAAGTTGGAATCCAATACACTGGAATACTGTAGGTCCACAATCCCCTCAGGAGCTTTCATGGCGTCATCTGAAGCTGACCCCTGTAGGCAGAGGGCACAGGAAGACTGAAGAGAAACAAGCCTCTCCTCGTCGGTAGGTGACAATTTTAACAATGGCAAAGGGAACTTACATACGAGGCTTGTCTTGAGTGGCAGCAAGACAAATTGATCCCTAGACTCATCCTTGAAATCTTAAAAGTTTATAAAGAGGTCCTAAATGGGCTCAGTCGTGTATACCGTGCAGCTGTCTTCAACCCCACATCACCACCTCGAGGTGATCTCCTTGGAGCAGTCTCTGGGAGCAGGAAAGGTAAGCAGAACCCACGTTCTAGACGGGCGGGGGTGAGAAGCCTCTGACTGCCCAGGTCCAGCTCACTAGTCAGTCAGCGGTCACATCTTTTTTGATGACAGTCTCCAACAAATACTAATCAGCAATAAAAAGTCATGAAGGAACAAACTGCTGATATGCTCATAGCAACATGGATGAATTGCCAAAAATATAACACTTGGCGAAAAAAGCCAGACACACAAGAGTACATATTCTATGGTTCCACTGATAGGATGTTCTAGAACAGGCAAAACTAATCTGTAGTAATGACAATCAGAACAGTAGTTGTATTTCTAGGGTGGAGTGGAGATCAGGGAGGGGACCGACCTGAAAGAGGCATAAAGGAACTTCCTGGAGCGAGGAAATGTTCTATCTTGATAGAGGAGTAGGTTACATGGTCCATAGGTTTGTCAAAACTCATCTACCAGTAACCTTAAGAGCAGTGCATTTCACTATATGTAAATTAAAATCTATTTAAAGGGGTGCCTGGGTGGCTCAGTCGGTTAAGCGTCTGCCTTCAGCTCAGGTCATGATCCTAGTGTCCTGGGATCGAGTCCCGCATCGGGCTGTCTGCTCAGCAGAAAGCCTGCTTCTCCCTCTCCCACCCCTCCTGCTTGTGTTCCCTCTCTCGCTGTGTCTATCTCTGTCAAATAAATAAATAAAATCTTTAAAAAATAAAAAAAATTAAAAATATATATTTTAAAAATATTGTAAATATTTTTAGCTTTTAAAACATGTTTTCTTTTTAGAAATGTATCACATGGTCATTGTAGAGATTTGGAAAATTAAAAAAAGAAGAAGAAAATTAAAACACCCATAATTCCACCATCTAGAATAAATAATTTTAGTATGCCACAAAATGTAATATTAACGTGTTAGCAAAGCAAAGATTAGAGTGAATATATAACTGTTATTTATGCTTGTATTACTACTGTTTAAAAATCATTATACACGTGAGTAGGGTCTAAAATAAAATGATGGAAAACAACTGGGAATTACAATATTGTGACTATTGTGTGTTTTTCCTACCCTTTAAAAATATCCTTTATCTGTCCAATAAGTAACAGTGATGTTGGAAAAGCAGGTACTAGGAGGAAAGATGAGAGCAACTGAGGTAATTTTCCTCGAATGAAGAGCACAGTAAAGGATCACTAGGTTATAGGCTTCACATGTAGGAAGCCTGTGAGCTTGTTGCAGACAGGAAGACTGTCACATTAATTTTGAGTCCCCAGAGCCAAGTACCACATCTGGCACAAAGTTGAGACACTGTAAACATTTCTGAATAAACGTCCTCTGTGTCTGGAGAGAATCAAGAAGACATGGGGCGCCTGGGTGGCTCAGTTGGTTAGGCGACTGCCTTCGGCTCAGGTCATGATCCTGGAGTCCCGGGATCGAGTCCCGCATCGGGCTCCCTGCTCAGCAGGGAGTCTGCTTCTCCCTCTGACCCTCCTCCCCCTCATGCTCTCTGTCTCTCATTCTCTCTGTCTCAAATAAATAAATAAAAATCTTTAAAAAAAAAAAAAAATCAAGACGACATGAATTTTAAAATAAAGCATGGAGATTTAGGGCAGATATGAGTAAGGTTTTGACTGTCACGGATGATAAAGAAAATTCTAGAATGTCTAATGTAAGACAATGTTAAGAGTATATTACTATTTGTTCAAGAGTGTTTACACCTCCATCTTCCTAGAGGAGGCCATTTAGAGCTGGAAGGATCTCCAGTTCCTCTCCAGGTATAAGATTCTATTTCTATTATTCCTTCCAAGAAGACCAGAGATCAAAATCACCTGTCTGTTCAGATACCTTATTTGGGTGGGAGAAGGAGAGCAGATGGCCAGCTTCAGGTAGAGCTTGTTTGCAGCTAAGAGGCTCAGCTTCCATCTCAACACTGAACTTTATAGAACTCCCAGAGGGATCCAATTCCCTGCCTGTCCCAAAGATCAGATAATCAAGCTCTGAGGAGTCCGGTCATGGCCAAAACAGGAGGCAGATGACAAGCCCATATGGCTAACAAACACCCTTCTTGATGAGCCTGAAATGATGTTACACCAAAATGTGGATGGCACTTGTCTCCCAATGGTAGGACCTGTGGGATTTTTAGTTTTTCCTTTTCATTTGTCTGGAATTTCTATAATGAACACGTAAGTACTCCCACAGAGAGAAAACTACAACTTTTTTTTAAAGATTTATTTAAAGATTTCATTTATTTATGTGACAGAGAGATACACAGCGAGAGAGGGAACACAAGCAGGGGGAGTGGGAGAGGCAGAAGCAGGCTTCCCGCTGAGCAGGGAGCCCGATGCGGGGCTCGATTCCCGGACCCTGGGATCATGACCTGAGCCAGAGGCAGACGCTTAACGACTGAGCCACCCAGGCGCCCCCTACAACTTATTTTTGTATCTCCGGATGTTAGAAGGATTCCAAGGATTCTCTTTTTGAATTAATTTTCAGGGTCAAGTTACTCACCACCCCTGAAAGAAATTAAAAGGATGCCTGAAAAAAAACAAAACTGCCTTTTCATTTCCTCCTCTCTCCCCTCTAGCAAGCAAACAATCCTCTGTAAAGTCAACAGTCCCTGAATACACATCCTGTACCTGTCCGTGGCTGGCACCAGGTAGGGCGAGGCACTCCCCAACTTACCATGGCCGTGACTCTCTCTATACCAGGATCAGAGTTCAGTTACCCGAGCAGAAGTTCCTCTGTGAAAAAAGCAGAGGGGAAATTACTGTGATGAGAGATGTATCATTAAAATCATTAATCAGGATAACTTGTAGTTTGCAGAAGTTAAACCATTAGGAAATAACACCCACTGTCATCGAAAGGCCAGCTACTGATTAGCCAAAGATACAAAGGCCGGGTTAATAATTAAAGAGAAACTGCTCAAGCAAACAAGTTTATTACTCCAACAAAACACTTTCCGACCTGCTCTTCTGTCTGGAGATACACATTACAGAAGTGGTTCCTATTGTTTGTTAGGATGAAGTACATTACTTGTAGTCAAGGCAAACCTGGATTCCGAACAGTAAGCTCTAGTGGAACAGAACAGGTGCCTCCTTGGAGAGAAAAGATAATGCAGCCGTGTTAGGGAAAAGCACGGCACTGTAGCCCACACTCTGTGTGTGCGTTTGTCTGTGCGCGTGTGTGCACGCATGAGTGTGTGCGTGTGTGTGAGGACGGCTGGCGGCCAGCCCACATTAGACTTGTCATTTCCAGACGACCATTTTCACGGCCACCATCTCGGGATGTGCAGGTGCTTCTTCCCTCAAAGCTGTAGCCTTACACTCTCAGCTTTGTCCTCCGTTCTGTGCAGCAAGGATGCTCGATCATTGCACATGTACTCGGTCACTCAGAATGCAAGGAATGACTTGACTCTGGGCTAGGACTCTTGGTCTCATGATTGACAGGCAGTCCTCTGAGGGACAGGCCAACTGACTTCCTGTTTCCATATCTGAGTCCTATGGAAAAGGCTGCTTTCCTAAGCATTTTGTTAGCTCCTTGATACTCAAAAGAATCATCCTGGAGCCAGAAGCATGGGCATCCCCTGGGAGCAGTCTCAGGCCCCCCCACCCCCACCCCAGACCTACTGCTAGAGTCTGCATTTTAACAAGATTCCCCCAATATTTGCCTGCACAGTACTTTGAAAAGCACTGGCCTAGGCCACCTTACCAAGCAGCACTTTTCAATTATACCCCGAGAATTACTAAATCCTTTCCACTTTATTACCGATTGAGTCAATCTGCTCACATTCACTTCATCTTTCAGCTCTCCTGAGGCTCAGCTCCATTCTTCCTTGTCTCCCATCACTGCAGACTTGCCTTATAACCACTTAGGGAGCTCAATTCTTTCCTGAGGGGAATGCCAACTTGTTCTGGGGCACAGCCTGAGCAAAGGTGGGAATAAGCAGTGGCTTCGGGGACAATGAGGAGACGAGGCTGCTGGGGCAGAGGGCTCATTCCAGGGAAGGCTCAGAGATAGGGCTGGAAAAGCAGGTAGAGAACTGACAGGCAAGGCCTTGTATGCCCAGCTGAGGAGTGTGACTTGATACTGTAGGTAATGGAAAAATAGTGGAAAAGTTTTGGTTTTTGCAGAGAAATGATAGAACAAAAGACATGCTTCCTTCCACAAGACCCTATTCTACAGAACAGACAGGAGAGACAGGGTCAGGAAGGCTTGAGAAAGCACTGAGGAACAGACAGGCAGAGGCAGAGACCTAGATGGGGTGTGGCACCTGGAATAGGATATACATAGGAAATATTTGGAAGGAATTCTTTACTGGATTTAGTAGCTCATGGACTGTATGGATTTATTTACTCAATCACCCAATATTCATAAAGTACCTCTATATTCCAGACACTGTTCTAGTCGACAGAGATAATACAGTGAGTAAGACAAAGAACATGACTTCAAAGAGTTTACAGTCTACCAGGAAAGGCAGACAACAAATAAACAAATAAATAAATAAGATGATTTCAGATATCAGTAAGATGAAAGTACAACAGGACAATGCTATTGAACA
Source organism: Leptonychotes weddellii (assembly GCF_054177405.1). Taxonomy (NCBI): domain Eukaryota; kingdom Metazoa; phylum Chordata; class Mammalia; order Carnivora; family Phocidae; genus Leptonychotes; species Leptonychotes weddellii. The sequence goes on along the minus strand of NC_138378.1, from coordinate 75,566,522 downwards.
CGGATCAGCAAACTACAGCTCATGGGCCAAATCCTGTTTTTTGAATGGCCTACAAGTTAAGAATGGTTTTTATATATTTTTTTTTTTTTAAAGATTTTATTTATTTGACAGAGAGAGACACAGCGAGAGTGGGAACACAAGCAGGGGGAGTGGGAGAGGGAGAAGCAGGCTTCCCGCGGAGCAGGGAGCCCGATGCGGGGCTCGATCCCAGGACCCTGAGATCAAGACCTGAGCCGAAGGCAGGCGCTTAACGACTGAGCCACCCAGGCGCCCCATGGTTTTTATATTTTCAATGGTTGGCAAAAAGTCAAAAGAATAATATTTTGTGACACATGAACGTTATATAAAATTCAAATCTCAGTGTTCATAAATAGACTCACTGGAGCTTGGTTATACCTGTTTGTTTACATATTATCTACAGCTGCTTTCATGCTACAACAGTAGAACTGAACGGCTGTGACGGACTATATGGCTCACAAAGCTGAAGATATTTAATATCTGGCCCTTCACAGACAAAATTTGCTGAATCCTGGGTTGGAAGATGATGTGATCAGGTCACTGGGAAGGGGCTAGCCTGGACAGGGTGGCAAGAAGACGTCTGAGCGAAGACCTGAATGGGGAGAGAGGCTAGCTATTCAGTGCTGGAGGAGAACTACTGAAGGCAGAAGGAACAGTTAATGCAAAGGCCCTGAGGCAGCAATGAACTTACTGTGTTTGAGGAATGAACAACTGCATCATGAACAAGGGCCAGAGTGGCATGAATTGGGGTTGGAGTAGGGTCAAGACTATCTGTGGGAGCAGGAAGGGGTATTTCTTGTTTGTCCAGAATGTGCTAGGGGAAGCCAAGAGCAGGGCTCTTTGAGACTTAGCCATGATTTTGTCTGGAGGCCCTGTTTCACATCATATGAATGATCAAAATGCGCCAATATCCCTCATTAAGTATAATTTATATGTGAGTTGGGTTGAGTTTCTGCTAATTGGTAGACAATCTAGCAGACCCAGTTTAAGGAACAAGGGCCCTCCCTTTGTTTCTATATAGTTTTGGAATATGGTAATCCTCCCTTATCTGTGTTTTTGGGCAACGGCAATCCAGAAGCAGGTGATTCTCCTTCTGACATCAAGTCAATGGTAGCCTAATGCTACTTCACAACACCTACATCATTCACCTCACTTTATCTCATCACACAGACATTTTATCAGCTCATATCATCACAAGAAGAAGGGTAACTACAGGGGCGCCTGGGTGGCTCGGTCAGTTAAGCACCTGCCTTCGGCTCAGGTCATGATCCCAGGGTCCTGGGCTCCTTGCTCAGTGGGGAGCCTGCTTCTCCATTTCCCTCTGCCCCTCCCCCCGTTCGTGCTCTCTCGCTTGCTCTCTCTCAAGTAAATAAATAAAATCTTTAAAAAAAAAGGGTAACCACAGTACAATAAGATATTTTGAGAGACCACATTCATATAACTTTTATTATATCATTAGAATTGTTTTATTTTATTATTAGTTCTTGTTGTTAATCTCTTACTCTGCCTAATTTATAAATTAAACTTGATCATAGGCATGTACGTATAGAGAAAAACAGCATAAATAGGGTTCCATACTACCTACAGTTTCAGGCATCTGTTGGGGCTCTTGGAACGTATACCCCATGGATAAGGGGGAGTTGCTGTAGATGACAACAAGTAAGGAGGCAGGGAAGAGAACCACGTCTTCCAAAAGCCAGCCTTTAACATAAATACTTCCAATCCTTTTGACCACATCAAGAAGTGGAAAAAAATGCTTGCACAAAACCTTCTGGAAATACTGAGAATCTTATTCAATGAGCTAGAAATAATTTACTAAAGGGAAAAAAATGTATCATGCTTGAACACACGGTGCTTTTAGCCAATTATTTTGAAACTTGGACAGCACACAGCTTTAGTCCATTTACATAGAGACAGCTGTTGTATATTTGTTATTTACTAGCACCAAGCAAGTTTCTCAATAGGTTATAGAAATGAAGGCAGGAAATGGTACTCCTTGATCAGATATCAGATAACACATGTAAAGTTGACCCACGCTCACGCTTACTGGCACAGTGTCTGGCACCTAGTAAGGTGTCAGGAACTCTTGGCAAGGATGGGTGGGGAGTGGAAAGGAGGGGAAGGAATCACTCGGACCACCCCCTGGAACAGAACTGTCACAAGAAGGCATTGGTGCTTCAGTGGTAGAATTCTCGCCTCCCAGAATTGCCACAGGCCTCTTCTTAACTGCACAAAATGATCGGCTCCCAAAGAATGCCATGCCCTTCTTCTGGAAGCTCAACCTCTAAAAGTCCTCCCACATTCTCCTCCAGCCTGAAGAGCCAAGGATTCTTTATAGGAACCCTTCTCTGCCACAGCTTCCTTGATCCATTCATTCTTTCTCTCTGAAGGCCAGCCTACAAGTCCACAAACCGAACAGTATCCCCAGGTTCCTAATGACTCAGACTTTGTGTGGGGGTTTCCAAAGCTTCTTGGCTGCTCACAGGTGGGGCAAAATAATTAGCAACTGTGCCTCAGTTTTAGGAAAAAGGCAAACCCACTCAGGTTTGGGCACGGCTCCAATGACCTTAAAAGCATCAGGGGCTCTTCAAGATGGGAAGATGAAGACGGAAGGGCCCATATGTGAGTGATGTCTAAAAAACTCTAAGGGTTATGCATTCTGGAGTCGGGGTGAGGGGGGGGGGACTGCAACTTCTTTATCATACCTGAACTCTACAACTAGGGCTCACAATAGGGCTCCTGAAAATGTTAAGACACGGTTTTAGAGCAACTGAAAGAAAGCTGGGAACACAACATAAGAGACATATCCCAAGAGCAGTTACATAGGGAATACTGAGTTATAAATAAGTTCAACTTATTGCAGGAAAGATTACAAAAATTTGCACAAGTAATTAATGATGGCTTCATAAAAAAAATTAGATGTCGAGAACAGATCGATACTGTTTTCTGCTTAGGTGTACAAGAAGATCATTTTTACACCGTCCCACAAACTGCCCTATTGTAACACTGCTAGAAATGACCTCAAGTAGAAAGTTCCTTATGTCCTTCGGGCAGCTACATGGAACAAGGAACTCGGACTTCATGGAATATTTAAGGAGGCCATACTGGAGGGGGCAGTGTGGTGGACTCCTCCCCACTCACCCAGAATTTGGAAAACAGGCCAATTAGATGGTTTCCTGCGCATCAGACTGGTAAAATCTGCAAAACAACCATCAAAACAAAGATATGCAAATTCATTTATGAGAAAGAATGGCTCCTGACCTATGGCCAGTTTGCCGAAAGCATTAGCATATTTAAAGAAAGATGGTGTGTGAGCTCCACATAAAATCCTCAGAGAGGCTTACTTTGAAATAGTCATCAAAGCCCTGTCCTAAGGAAAGGGTGGCTTGGCCCTAGATCCAATGGCCCAGGATCAGATATTTCCCATGGCTGTGTCATCTATCTAATACCCTTTGTTCTGATTCCGTGATTGCCAAGCAACCCCTGGACTAGAGTTTGGCTTCCCACATGGACCTGTCTTCAGAGTACTGGAGCATAAGGATTTTTGTCTCAGTAACAATTACATTTTTTTTTTAAGATCTTATTTATTTATTTGAGAGATAGAGCACAAGCAGGGGTGGGGAGAGGCAGACGGGGAGGGAGAAGCAGGCTCCTCGTGGAGCAGGGAGCCCGGGGCTCATCCCAGGACCCCAGGATCATGACCTGAGCCAAAGGCAGACACTTAGCTGACTGAGCCACCCAGGCGCCCCATATATTTCTCAAGGTAATAAAGATATTATCAGCATGTGCGTGGTGAGCCTGTAAATATGAACCTGTCCCTGAGAGCTGAACCCCTTCCTGGTGTGCTAATGAATGCAATTTCTCTGGTCCTGCTGGATGTGGCACCATGTTGAATTTACCCCAGTACTGGATGCTCCCCTTGGAACCCCAACATAACTTGGTGGCCTCCATCCAGATTCATGACATTGACCCTGGTCCCAGGAGGGGCAACCGGAATGTTCATTAGGAAGGGATTTGCTGTCCTTGTGACACATTCTTACTGAGTCCCTCTCTTCCCTGGAAGATCACATGTGAGTGAGTCATTCACCATTTTTCTCTGGTACGCAGTTTCATTTTGCATCCCACGGGATGACAAATTTAAACTTCTAGCCTGTGGATTCATGGAGGGTGTGCCGGGGCCCCGCCCAAGCACTTCAAAACTGTCTATGAAATAGGAAAATGAATGCAACCCAAACTCCTTGGAGCTTAGATCCTTCGAAAAGTAAAGGAAGTTTTGTTGCCGTGATGGGGTTTGAGTCTGGAGAAATAAGCATTTTCAAACATTTAATCAAAGGCCAAGTGTATAAGGCAAAGGAAGGCTGACAAATTTGGAAACCTGACTGCTAAGAATCTTAGGGAAGAATCTATTCCAGCCCCGCACCTGGCAAACAACTTATTGACAGTCTTTTGTCCAAATTTTAGCCACTTATTCACAGCATGGTGGGGGACAATAATAATAATTTCAATCCATAAATAATTCTAAAACACGCGTTTCACATACAATTTAAAACATCCCCACTCCTTCTCTGTCGTTTCCACATCATGCCAAAGTCTATTAAAACCTTTTCTCTATGCCAAAGATTCCTTTGTCCAAAAGGCAGGGGGAAGGAGGGAAGGTACATTTTTTAAGTACTCCTCTACATTATCTTAATTGATCTATCCAATAACCTTTGGAGTCAGGACTACTACCTCCACTTTGCAAACCAGCTGGATGATATAATAATGAAAGCTGGCTACGGTGAGTTCTTATTACATTAAGAGATAAGATTAGAAAAATAAAAAGATAGCTGAGGTGGTCTAAATGCTTGCTGAGCAAGGGGCTGGGTCCTATACTCCCAGTTCAATGCTTGCCTTGCTAGATGTCTCTGTACTTCACATAATACCTCGGTTTCCCCAGGCACAAGCTTTGAGTAGGGCACAATCAAAGCATATTCTGATAAGCTTTGTAAATGTGTAGCTACCCTTCCTTGTTTCTCTGCATTCTGTATTCAGCTTGCACAGAATAGTGCTTCGGGTTTTCCTAAGTGTTATCTGAGCAACTCCCAGTACCACGTGTGGACTGAAGACTTGTGGCATTCTCATCGGCTGGTCTTTTGTTGGTAGCAGTGCTTTGTTTTGTTTTGTTTAACTCTTAATTGCAAACAAACTGGATTCCCCTCCTCTCAGGACAGTGACCATAGAAACAAGAAGTTGATGTACTGGTAATGCTGATTATTGCTCACAATCATGGGACTGATAGGATAGTTTCACTGATGTTTCATGCACATTTGTTCATTCATTCATTCATTCATTCATTCAACAAACATGATCGGAATGCCTGCCCCATGCCAGGCACCATTTTAGGTGCTAAAAAGCATACCGTAGGGGCAGCTGGGTGACTCAGTCGGTTAAGCAGCTGCCTTCAGCTCAGGTCATGATCCCAGGGTTCTGGTACGAGCCCAGCATCGGGCTCCCTGCTCAGCGGGGAGCCTGCTTCTCCCTCTCCCTCTGCCCTTCCCCCTGCTTGTGCTCTCTCTCTTTCTCTCTGTCAAATAAATAAATCTTTAAAAAAAATTTTTTAAAAAGCATACCTTAATTCCCACCTATATACCCTTCATGCAGAGAATATCCCCTATGCTCTGGTCAAGAGTAGTCTATCATTTAAAAAAGAAATCTTGGGGATGCCTGGGTGGCTCAGTTGGTTAAGAGTCTGCCTTTGGCTCAGGTCATGATTCCAGGGTGCTGGGATCAAGTCCAGCATCGGGCTCCTTGCTCAGCGGGGAGTCTGCTTCTCCCTCTGCCTGCTGCTCCCCCTGCTTGGGCTCTCTCCCTAACAAATAAAATCTTTAAAAAAAAAAAAAAAAAGAAAAAATCTTGGAGGCTGCTGGAGATAACTCCATTGAACTTGCTTCCCATTGCAAGGACCCTCTACCAAACCTTCCTGAATGGTCACCTCCAGCCTTTAGTCATCCTCCCTCTGGTCATGGGGCTCATCCTCCATGGGGCAGGCTCAGCATCAGGAAAGCTAGCCTTGTATTCCTTGCTCTATTCACTGGAGCTAGAGAGACTTTATTTGTAGGTAAATATTCATTGACCACTTAGTTGTATCGAGTGCCCAAGTGCTTTTATCCATATGGTATCATTTTGCCCTCTCACTGTCTAGTGATAACATAAGTTTAGAGGGGCACCTGGGTGGCTCAGTCATTAAGCGTCTGCCTTCGGCTCAGGTCATGGTCCCAGGGTCCTGGGATCGAGCTCCGCATCGGGCTCCCTGCTCCACGGGAAGCCTGCTTCTCCCTCTCCCACTCCCCCTGCTTGTGTTCCTGCTCTTGCTGTGTCTCTCTCTGTCAAATAAATAAATAAATAAATCTTTAAAAAAACCATAAGTTTAGAAAAGTTAGGCATAGTGCCCAAGGTCACTGCAGTAGTAGGCGGTAGGAGCTGTTTCTTCACGGTCTGTCTGACTCTGTAGACATTTATATCATACAGGCCAAATGCACACACGTGGCCACGTGCATACAGGCAGGCGACAATGCTAGGAGCTCTTAGAGTAATAATGGAATAAATATTGTAAACTGTCACATTTTTGCTGAGCTAGATGCATTCTTGTTCTTCATATCTTTAACAAGCTGGGTGCAAAACAAAATCAAACAAAACCACGACAAAAATATTCCTCTCCCAGACTTATCTGGCAGCAAGTGGCTACACTTTGGCAGACAGCTCCCAATCAAAAGTGTCGAATACAAGACTGTTGGCTCTCTGAAGGGAAAGCACATTTCGTTTTTCTTTTTTTAAGATTTATTTATTTATTTGAGAGAGAGAGAGAGCACGAGTCAGCGAGTAGGGGGTGGGGTGGAGGGAGAGAATCTTTCAAGCAGACTCCCCATCAGCAGGGAGCCCCACACGGGGCCCCATGGGGGGCCATCGGGGCCAATCCCACCACCCATGAGATCACAACCTGAGCTGAAACCAAGAGCTGGATGCCCAACTGACTGAGCCACCCAGGCACCCCATGAAGAAAAAGCACATTTCCAACCCACATGCCCCTGCCCTAGTTCAGCCATCCAGCCTCTCCGGTGCAAAACAATGTAGCAAAACAACGTAACACAGCTCCGTGATAACGTTTTTTGGAGCAGACACGGTCAGAGTAGTGCCTTCCCCAGGGAGAGACACAAGGATTCCATCCAAGCACATTCTGTGCCCATCTTCCCCACCCCCCATGTCAAGATCCAGCATCCTGAGCTGAGTATGGTGTGTGTGTGGGGGGGGGGGGTCATGGCTGATCCAACCATAATACGAAAGTGCCCACGAAGTGCAGCCTGCCTCAGAGACTGACTGATGCAGCATGCTCTTGGGGTAGTCTGAATCGAGTATCAAAGGAGGTTAGAAATAATGACCCCATTTGGTTATATGTATCATACTGCCAGCAATATTAAGACTACCCAGGGTATACCAGTAGGGGGAGAAAGAAGGAATGCCAGAAATAGCTCGTCTGGCTTATGCTATGAACCAAAAACATTACGGGCTTTCATTCAAAGCCTAAGATGGGTTTGGCACAGCTGTGACATGTTTTCTCAAGCCCTAGATGGCAGTTACTTATGCTCTGTGCTATGGCAGTGATGTTCTAGACTTAGAAGAAGTATTCTTTTTATCTTCCAGAGTTGCTTCTCCCCTGTGTCAGATCAAAATGTCCAGCAAAGCACAGGTGAGAGAGTAATTCCAAGGTTGAGATATAAGTGCCCCAAGAAAGCAGGAGTAGAAATGGGGGGGGGGGGACACTTGCTCCAGAAAGAGCTCATTTCTGCCAGTGTAGGGCCGTCAGGGTAGAGAAGACCTCAGAGAATGCCCAGCCCACCCCTTCATTTTGCAGATGGAATGCCCGTCTACAGGGAAGTGGTGGGTCTGCCCTGTGGGTCATATGCATGGTAATAATGCATTGGGTTCTCTCCCCTGACCTGAGGTATGGCAGATGCTGGTATCCCACGAGGATGGGAGAATCCATGCCATCCTTCTGACGAGAAACAGCAACAGGAAGATCCAAGCCTGAGTGTGGTGCAGCCAACCTCACGGTCTAGCTGCTAATTTCACATGATGGTGGGAACTCCTCCCTCAGAGACCATGTCATCCTTCCTCTACAACAACGAGGCTAGAGCCTGGAGCCCAACCAACTTGGGTTTATAACTCTCCTATATACACTTGTAGCTGTATGATTTGGGGCAAGTTATTGTTTCTCTGTACTTCAGTCTCCTCATTGGTAACATGGAATTAGTAACAAAATTACGTTATAGGGTTGTTGCAAAGATTAAACCAGTTATTGCATCATACAAAGTACTTAGAATAGTGCACACATCATGTACTCAACAAATGTTAACTATTCTTTTTATTACTATTCTCTCCAGGTAACCTTTGTCTGCCACATCTACATATTCTAGCATTACCTGTTCAGTGAGCTGTTTAAGGCATGGGTTACCAACTCCACCTGTATTAAAAACTAATCTGTGGAGTACAGAGTTCAGGCTTTCACATCTACCACCAACACGTCAAACCGGACTTCCCATATGGTGTTTTTGGCCACCAAGTCTGTGTGTGTCTGTACTCTGACAAGATCACTGTCCTCACACTACTAGGTATTTACCCCAAAGATACAAATGTAGTGATCCGAAGGGGTACATGCACCCCAATGTTTATAGCAGCACTGTCCACAATAGCCAAACTATGGAAAGAGCCAAGATGTCCATCGACAGATGAATGGATAAAGAAGATGTGATACACACACACACACACACACACACACACACACACACAGTGGAATATTACTCAGCCATCAAAAAGAATGAAATCTTGCCACCTGCAATGATGTAGATGGAACTAGAGGGTATAATACTAAGCAAAATAAGTCAGACAGTGAAAGACAATTATCATATGATCCCACTCATATGTGGAATTTAAGAAACAGAACAGAGGATCATAGGGGAAGAGAGAAAAAAATAAAAGACAAAATCAGAGAGGGAGACAAACCATAAGAGACTCTTAATCATAGGAAACAAACTGAGGGTTGCTGGAGGGGAGGGGGCTGGGGGATGGGATAACTAGATGATGGACATTAAGGAGGGCACATGATGTAATGAGCACTGGGTGTTATATAAGACTGATGAATCACTGAACTCTACCTCTGAAACCAACAATACACTATATGTTAATTAATTGAATTTTAATTAATTAATTCATTTTTAAAAAGATCATTGTCCTCACAGCTGTCTGAATGCTAAGACAGCACCTTCCTTGGACTCTGCTCACAGGATTTCCATCCTGGGCCCCCACTTTCCAAGGACTGGAGGTAGTGATGAGGCAGAGGATACTAACTGTAGAGGAGCATGAGAGAGGTAACTTTAGGTGGTGTTAGAGATGTTCCTTAGCTTGATTCTTGATTGGGGTAGTAGTACCCAATTATATGCATTCGTCAAAACTTATTCAAACTTACTCAACTCCCCTCACACCCATTAGGATGGCTCCTATAAACACACACACACACACCCGCACGCACACACAGAAAATAACAGGTGTTGGGGAAGATGTAGAGAAAGTGGAACACTTGAGTACTGCTGGTAGGAATGTAAAATGGTAGAGCCACTATGAAAATCAGTAGGTCAGTTCCTCAAAAAAATATAAATTGGATAATTACTATATGATCCGGCAATTTCACTTCTGGCTATATATTCTAGGCATATACACTTCTGGATACATATATATTCTTTCAAAAGAACTGAAAGCCAGGACTTGGAGAGATATTTGTATACCCATGTTCAGGACAGTATTATTCACAACCAAAAGGTGGAACCATGTACAACCCATGTGTCAATTGACGGATGGATAAAGAAGATCTGGTACATACATGCATAAAATGGAATATTATTCAGCCTTAAAGAGTAAGGCGTGTTGATGTGTGCTACAACATGGATGAACCCTGAGGACACTGTGCTAAGTGAAAAAGTCACAAATACTGTATAATTCCTCTCAGAGAAGTCAAATTCATAAGACAGAAAGTGGAATAGCAGTGCCAGGGGGTAGAAGGGAGAAAGAATAATTTAGCACGTACAGAGCTTCAGTTTTACAAAATGGAAAGAGTTCTGTGGATTAGATGGTGGTGATGGTTACAAAACACTGTAAATGTGCTTAAGGGTACTCAACTATACACTAAAAAATGGCTAAGATGGTAAATTTTATCCTAGGTGTATTTTACCACAATTTTTTAGAATAGTTTTTTTTTTTAAACGTGAACTCCATAAAAAAAAAAAAAGCACCAAACTAACAACGTAAGATCTGTGCATTTTATTGTATGTAAATTATACCTCAATAAAATAATACACATCTATACAGCTTAAGAGGTCAAGGTCTCAGCTTTGTAGGTTGGTAATGGCCTCTTAGGGGAAGCACGTTGCTATTATCCTTCATTGAGCAATACCTACTTTTTTTTTTTTTTTTTAAAGATTTTATTTATTTATTTGACAGAGAAAGACACAGCGAGAGAGGGAACACAAACAGGGAGTGGGAGAGGGAGAAGCAGACTCCCTGCCGAGCAGGGAGCCCGATGCGGGACTCGATCCCGGGACTCCAGGATCATGACCTGAGCCGAAGGCAGTCGCTTAACCAACTGAGCCACCCAGGCGC
>NC_138378.1:75525673-75555318 GCF_054177405.1 Leptonychotes weddellii | reverse complement strand
TTTTTTTTTTTTAAAGATTTTATTTATTTATTTGACAGAGAAAGACACAGCGAGAGAGGGAACACAAACAGGGAGTGGGAGAGGGAGAAGCAGACTCCCTGCCGAGCAGGGAGCCCGATGCGGGACTCGATCCCGGGACTCCAGGATCATGACCTGAGCCGAAGGCAGTCGCTTAACCAACTGAGCCACCCAGGCGCCCGGTGAGCAATACCTACTTTTAAGGCAAAACCCAACTCAGTGAACCCCAAATTCCATATAGCTTTTGCACAGCATCATGGGTAAAATGATTGTTAAACTCCTCAGGTTTAACAATTATTTAAAGAGAAAATCTGTCTCTCATGGTTAGGCTTTGCCACAGGTTACATCATGTTTACTGACCCATTTTCGGAGTTATTTTAGAATCAGAGGCCCTCAAGGAAATGTGAAAGGTCACTTTATTCCATGTTCCTTCTTCAGAAATACCGTAAGTAAACTATTCCAGACAAGTGAGAATCTAATGCAGAAACTCCAAGTAACTGATTACAAGCTACTGCACTGATCTCCAGTTCTAGTTTGTTCAGCATCATGTTTTCACGTGCCCATCTGCACTTGGGTCACCCCAGCCTCTCCTTATGAATCACAAACTACAGGCTGCCATGTCCCAAGACCCAAATTCTAAGGTCTTGACATCTTCTCTTGTGTCAGCAAGCATGAGTCTTAGGGACAAAGCAAGAGAAGCACCTCATCAGAACCCTGAATCTAGCATCTAGTCTTTCTCCTCTATACCTTCCCAGAGAAAGTAAAATCCACTCCATCTTTCTTTACAAAATCCTTGTCATGCAGGAAGGGAACAGACAGCCTGGATCTGAATGAGAAACTGGAGCACAGGAAGGAAGGGATCTGCAGTGAGTCGGCGAGAAACCAAACATGTGGCCAGGCTCCCTGTTGTCCAGCTAGTTTTATTTACCTGTAGGTAGAAAAACACGTATTATGCAGCCCAGTCCTTTCCTTATCAACACCACCACTTTTTTTTTAAGGTTTATTTATTTATTTGAGAGAGAGAGAGAGCACACATGTGGGGATGGGGTGGGGGGAGGGGCAGAGAGAGAGGGAGAGAGAATCTCAAGTAGACTCCCCACTGAGCGTGGAGCCTGACACTGCCCCGATCCCAGGACCCTGAGATCATGACCTGAGCTGAAATCAAGAGCCAGCTGCTTAACTGACTGAGCCACCCAGGCGCCCCTCAACACCACCACTTCTGTTTGCCCAGGAGGGAAGAAAACAGAAAACTCTCTTCCCAGATGAACAGGAAAAGCAGCTGAATTTTCCTTCGTAGATTTACACTGGCCCAACCTTGGAGATCTGGAAGTGAGCAGAAAATAAACACTGCTCTCTTAAATGTCACATTTTCTCCTGCCACCTCCCATGCTCAGCAAATTGGCAAGTTCTAGCTGTGGGGGCATCTCCCCCTGCCCCTGGAGCAGCCACTCCCTCAGTACGCCAAACCTCGCCAGAATTCAACCTGACTCTGGCAGAAGAATACAAAAACAGAACTGTTAAAATTCTTCCACAGTGGAATTCTGATTCACGTAGGGAACTTGCTGTTTCTGATGCAGCCCCTCTCAATTTGTCATTAAAAACCTGACAAAGGCATGGGGAAGCACAAGAAGAAACTCATGACAAAACCGAAAAGACTAGGACTGACATGAGATTATGTCAGCAGCTGAGAGGAACTGAAGCTACTTTAAGACAGACAGAGAGTGGTTATGAGTATGTGCACGCGTGCATGATGATGGGGAGATGCGTGATACCTCCTCTGCAGCTCTGTCTGTTGAGAGGATCCATCCAGAAAACCTCATTCCAGTCCACCCATCTGAGCTGAGCAGCTGCGAGGGGGATCCCTTACTGGCCCTACTCACCCCCAAACCAGCAAAGAGGTCTTGGGATGGACACTGTGGTGGCAGAATGGATGCAGGAAAAGGTGACCAATGAGAAGAACCTTGGCAGAAATGCATGCTGGGAAGTATACTTTATGTATTTACATTTTATATATTATATATAAATTATAACTATATATAACATATAATTTATAATGTATTTATAATTTAGAATTATAACAAATACATATTACATATCTATAGCTCAGAGAACCAGCATCGGGGGTAGGAAAAGGTGCCACCTCAGAGAAGCAGAGAGGAACAAAGAGAAAACGAGCTAGGAACTGGGAATTGGACCAGGCACTGTACCAACAACTTTGTCACCTGCTTAAAGCTGATGCCAACACAAAAAGGTGCACGGGATGGGGTGCATCCTGTCTTTTGAAAGTCACAGCCTCTATGCCTGCCCTGTACAATGCCGTAGCCACCAAGCCCCGTTGGTTATTGAGCCACTGCAATTCAGCCAGTGCAACTGAGAAACTGAATTTTAAATCTGGTTTAATTTTAAATTTTCAAATTGATGCAGTATAAACTATTTTTCCATGACACACAACTTTTAGGTTTTGGTCAGCTACATTTCACTTTAAGCCCTGCACGGAGTACACACGTCAGGCATGCTACATCTTTTCTAGTGTTACACCTAATCCTGCCACCCATCTAGCTGGCATCAACACATTTGCTCACTCTGAATATTTTTCTTTGCACTGATGTAATTTTTTTCATGTGCTTATTTGAATGTTTTATAGACAGCACCAGCTACAGTGATATTTATGTAAATTATAATTTGTAATTAAAATTAAATTCTTCTAGGGGCGTCTGGGTGGCTCAGTTGGTTGGGCGTCTGCCTTTGGCTCAGGTCCTGATCCCAGGGTCCGGGGATCGAGCCCCACGTCACGCTCACTGCTTAGTGGGGATCCTGCCTCTCCCTCTCCCACTCCCCCTGCTTGTGTTCCCTCTCTCGCTGTGTCTCTGTCAAATAAATAAATAAAATCTTTTGAAAAAATTTAAACTCTTATTTTAATTATAACAAAGTATTTTTTAGTTAAAAAAAAATAAGTAGGGGCGCCTGGGTGGCTCAGTTGGTTAAGCGACTGCCTTCGGCTCAGGTCATGATCTCAGGGACCTGGGATCGAGTCCCACATCGGGCTCCCTGCTCGGCGGGAAGCCTGCTTCTCCCTTTCCCACTCCCCCTGCTTGTGTTCCCTCTCTTGCTGTCTCTCTGTCAAATGAATAAATTAAAAAATCTTTGAAAAAAAAAAAAAGTATGGGACTGTGTGCTCTTCAGCCCCTCTCGGGCCAGTAGTCTACCGGACACCCTCTCCTGTGTCTCCAGGTCTGACTCTTCTCTTCCTTTTCCTCAACCTCAGGTGGAACAGTTGCCAAGATGCAGAGTTTTGTGAAAGCCCTTCTGGAGAAGACCATCATTCTTAAGATTGAACCCTCAAATACAATAGAAAATGTAAAGGCCAAGACCCAGGATAAGGAAGGAATTCCTCCTAATCAGGAGAGACTGATCTTCGAGGGAAAGCAACTGGAATGTACTCTGACTACAACATTCTTTTTTTTTTTTAAGATTTTATTTATTTGACAGAGAGAATGAGAGTGGGAACACAAGCAGGGGGCAGTGGGAGAGGGAGAAGCAGGCTTCCTGCCAAGCTTCGAGCCCGATGCGGGGCTCAATCCCAGGACCCTGGGATCACGACCTGAGCTGAAGGCAGACGCTTAACCGACTGAGCCACCCAGGCACCCTGACTACAACATTCTAAAGGAGTCCACTCTTCATCTCGTGTTGAGACTTCGTGGTGGTGCTAAGAAAAGGAAGAAGTCTTACAGCACTCCCAAGAAGAATAAACATAAGAGAAAGAAGGTTAAGCTGGCTGTGTTGAAATACTGTAAGGTGGATGAGAATGGCAAAATCGTTGCCTTCATTGGGGAGCACCCTTCAAATGAATATGGTGCTGAAGTGTTTACGGCTAGCTACTTCGACAGACATTATTGTGGTAAATGTCTGACCTATTGCTTCAACAAACCTAAAGACAAGTAACTCTATGCAGGTTAGTAAAAGACATGGACACGTTTTAAAATTTAAAACCAAGGCATGTTATTGATGTGGAATTTAGTGGAGAGGCAGAGGCATGATGAGCCACACAGTAAAGAAAAAAGGAGACTGAACTGGCAGAAGTTAGTGAATTAACTTGGGCAAATGCAGTTTTATTTTATTTTTTTAAAGATGTATTTATTTGACAGAGAGAGAGTGCACACCAGCAGGGAGAGTAGCAGGCAGAGGGAGAGGGAGAAGCGGGCTCCCTGCGCAGGGAGATGTCGGGGCTTGATCCCAGGACCCTGGAATCATGACCTGAGCTGAAGGCAGATGCTTAACTGACTGGGCCACCCAGATGCCCCAACAGATACAGTTTTAAAAGCATTATGCTTTTAGTTTCAAAGTCAAATCAAGGCTTCTAAAAAAGATGAACCAGTTTTTCCAATGTGGATGCAAATATTAAAGGAAAATTATTTTTTGGTACTCAATTCAGATACTGGAAAACTTCTAAGTATATTTAAAATAATTTGGGTATGTGAATCTACATAAAAACCAAATTTTATGAAATCTAAATACAGATAAAATATTTCTGATGAAAATTTAGCATTCAGGGCGCCGGGTGGCTGTGGTTAAGCATCTGCCTTTGGCTCAGGTCATGACCCCAGGGTCCTGGGATTGAGTCCCGCATTGGGCTCCCTGCTCGGCGGGAAGCCTGCTTCTCCCTCTCCCACTCCCCCTGCTTGTGTTCCCTCTCTCGCTGTGTCTCTCTCTGTCAAATAAATAAATAAAATCTTAAAAAAAAAAAAAGAATGTTGTAGTCAGACAGAGTAGGTTGCAGTTGCTTTCCCGCGAAGATCAGTCTCTGCTGATTAGGAGGAATTCCTTCCTTATCCTGGGTCTTGGCCTTTACATTTTCTATTGTATTTGAGGGTTCAATCTTAAGAATGATGGTCTTCTCCAGAAGGGCTTTCACAAAACTCTCTCACTGTGTCTTTCTCGGTCAAATAAATAAAATCTTCAAAAAAAAAAAAAAAAAGAAAGAAAGAAAATTAAGCATTCAGATTCAGATGTTCTGTCAGTGTAAAATATTCACACCAGATTGTTAAAACTTAGTTTGAAAAGAAGACTGTAAAACATCTTAATATTTTTTTTCTATTGATTAGATGTTGAAATGATAATACTTTGGATCTACGGGGTAAAGTGTAAAATAATCTATATTATTAAAGTTCATTTCACCTGTCTCTTTTAACTTTTTAAAATGTGACTACTAGATAACTCAAACACATTTGTGCCTCGCCCTGTCTTTCTATTGCATACCACTGCTCTCGACATACTTGGCCTTGTTTAATAACAATGATTGTAGCTATTGTCGAGCACTTATTTTACCATGTGTCAGATACTGTTCTAGACACTTCATGTGAATGACCAGATGATCTCTTTTAAATCTCACAAAAAAACTTGCTCATCTTCTTAGTGCTTTCATTTCCCCATTTGTTAAAAAAAGAAAGAAAAACACAATATAGCCTAGGACAAAATGCTAGAGAAGAGAAAAGGAATTAGACCTTCAGAATATTTAAAGGGAAAGTTTATTCCTGGAAATAATCCGCTTAATTGTTCACAAGAAAAGTTCAGGGAACTATCGGGCATCCTCACTATTTGGCAAAATAACACACATTCTAAATAGGAGGGAGGGGCACCTGTGAGCTCAGGTATCATGATCTCAGGGTCCTGGGATGGAGCCCTGGGTCAGATTCCTGCTCAGTGGGGAGTCTGCTTGTTCTTCTCCCTCTGCACCTCCCACCACTGGTGCTCCCTTTCTCTCTCTTTTTCTCAGATAAACAAACAAATAAATAAATTAAAATCTTTAAAGATT
The DNA here is from genome assembly GCF_054177405.1 of Leptonychotes weddellii. Lineage (NCBI taxonomy): Eukaryota > Metazoa > Chordata > Mammalia > Carnivora > Phocidae > Leptonychotes > Leptonychotes weddellii. The sequence goes on along the minus strand of NC_138378.1, from coordinate 75,549,488 downwards.
AATTAATTAATTAATAGGAAGGGAAAAATGACTAGTGTAATAACATCAAGAAATCCTCTGAGACTAAAGAGTTTGGCTTAAATATTCTGTACTCATCATATCAAGGCCCAGGTTAATTTTCTATGAACATCCTTTCCCTCCCTTTATTTAATCAAGTGACAAGACATTTCAGATTTGTAAAACATACATACGTATTTAAGAGGGCTCACCAAGTCATATCTAAATATCTTTCTTTTCACTACAGTTTGGTTTCAACTAAATTGTTTTTGTGGGTTTTTTTGTTTTGTTTTGTTTTCATAAAAATAGAATCCTCCAGCAGGAATCCTTCTAAAAGAAATGGAGACTATCTGCAGAGATCATAAAAAATTTAGTGTTACCACCTCAGGAAATATCACAGGAAGGATAAAACAGAAAATACTGGCTTTTTAAAAATAACCTTTATTTATTTCTGAATATCAAAGATAATAAATGTACATGACAGAAAATTTATTTGATTTATTATAATTTTATTTCTGTTTTAGCAATAGAATATAGCAACAGAAATTTAAATTTGGTAAATTTAAATTAAATTATAATGTAATATAATTTATATATTAAAATTTATTATTTGGCTTATTTATTATAATTTTATTTCTGTTTTAGCAACCTCCGGATTTTATGGCAGGTAACAATACAGGGCAGTTAGTGCTACTTTTACCTGTCATATTAGCCTCTCCTTCCCTCCAGTTGTTATGAAATTGCCTGTGCAAGCTGATAAACTTGTTTCTTAAACCCAGCAGAATGTGGGTAGAAGTAAAATTTTCTGTTGCAATGCTGAAAATTATGGATCTTTCCACTGCCAATGAATGGAAAAGATTAACTTTCAGGGAACTGTAGAAACTGTGAGGCCTTAAGCAATCCCCTATTTCCCTCTTTCATTTTATTTCGTAAATTATTTAATCAACTTTAAGCACTGAGAAGGACATTTTAAAACAACGTAAACTTACCATCTACTGTTATTTCTTTTTTTTTTCTTCATCTACTGTTATTTCTATTTGTGCCAATATTTTAACTGTAATCACAGTATGTATGTGATTTTGTGTTCTACTCTTTCCTCTTAATTTTTCACACTGCACGCCATCACCATATAGATCACTGTACTAAAATTATACTCTTCCATTATATTGATATCTTATAACTTATTCAATGTCCCTACTACTGGTTGTTCAGGTTTTTTAACACCATGGCTACAATCTTTATATTTAGCTTCATAAGATATTTTATTCTTCATTTTGACGTATTTCTTGTGATATCTGATACTTATATTTCCAGTTGTCCTCCAAATTTACAAGGACGTCCAAAGCCCAGCCAGCCATAAGTTTGCTTGCTTTATTTCTTTATAATGTAATATTTGGGTATAATACTAAATCTTATTATTGATTTAACTTGCTTTTTAAAATTAGTAGTAGGAACACTGACTCCCTTTTTTCAACTCCTGTCCTTCTTTGTGTATTATCTGTTTGCATTTTTCACCTATTTTTAGCATCTTGGTGCTTTACCAAAATTTACAGAAATTATTCCTATATTATAAATTCTAATATTTTATATCTAAAATGTATTATTAAGTATTTTACCAATTTAATATTATCCTTTTAATTCAGTACAGCCAAAATTTGGAAGAGAAATTTTCAATCATATCTGGCCATCTTTTCCTTTGTACTCCTCCCTCTTATTACTTCAATAGTTGGAAAGTCTCTTTTTTGGTGAAATATTAATAATTGTTGAGCCAGGTGATGAATAAATACGTAGAGGTTCATTTTACTACTCTCTCACTTGGGTATATGTTGGGAAATGTCCGTAAAAACAACTTTCTTTAAAAGTATCCCTTTCCCGGGGCGCCTGGGTAGCTCAGTCGTTAAGCGTTTGCCTTCGGCTCAGGTCATGATCCCAGGGTCCTGGGATCGAGCCCCATGGTCGGGCTCCCTGCTCAGTGGGAAGCCTGTTTCTCCCTCTCCCACTCCCCCTGCTTGTGTTCCTTCTCTCGCTGTGTCTCTGTCAAATAAATAAATAAAATCTTAAGAAAAAAAAAAGTATCCCTTTCCCATTGCTAGAGCAATCACTTTTACTAGTTTCTCTCCCACCCCTTTTCATGTTCCAGTTGAGGAAATTCTTGCCCAGGATGTTAAAGTAACTCATTTACCATAGGAGTCATTTTATTTCCCACCCACTAAACTTAGCCAAAACCTCTTCTTTTCTAGGCACCCAAAAATACCCAAAGGCACAGCTGTTTGGAAAGGGCTAGAATTCAATTTAACAAAGTTTCCCTGGAAGATCCCAAGCTTTATTCCTACAAACTTACTCCAACCCTGCCCCACCAATAAGACATGGTAAGACCAGGGATGCCTGGGTGGCTCAGATGGTTAAGCGACTGCCTTCAGCTCAGGTCATGGTCCCAGGGTCCTGGGATCGAGTCCCACATTGGGCTCCTTGCTCAACAGGGAGCTTGCTTCTCCCTCTGCCTGCCGTTCCCCCTGCTTGTTCTTTCTCTTTTTCTTTCATAAATAAATAAATCTTAAAAAAAAAAAAAAAGACATGGTAAGACCAGGAGTTTGCTGATAAACTTAACAGTTGGCTCTCCATAGAAAGAAAACCCTGATTTGTAGCTATTTCTTTGACATAAATATTTCCAACATGACTGATTTCAAATCACCAATATGATGTCACTGAACTCAGAACCAGGAATAGGTAGGCAGTGGTACATACACCATTATACCGTATTTACAGACAAAACAGACGTAAGTAACCACAAGAGCGTATATAATAATACAAGGTAGTAAAATAATTAGAAAGTGATGTTATTTTAAATACAACTTATTTATAAATATCTATATTTTAATATAATTTATTTACTCCTAAGTTCATATAATTGAATTGAATAAGGTCACAGAACCCCTGAAAATTTAACACTTTTTTTTTTTTTAAGATTTTATTTATTTATTTGATAGAGAGAGACACAGCGAGAGAGGGAACACAAGCAGGGGGTAGTGGGAGAGGGAGAAGCAGGCTTCCCGCCGAGCAGGGAGCCCGATGCGGGGCTCGATCCCAGGACCCTGGGACCATGACCTGAGCCGAAGGCAGACGCTTAACGACTGAGCCACCCAGGCGCCCCTAACAATCACTTCTAATAGGCCGATATAAGGACACTCCAGCACACCACCAGGGGACAGAACAGTAAAGAAAGCAAGATTTTTTTCAAATTGTGATAAAATAAACATAAAAAAGTTTACCATTTTAACCAGTTTTAAGCATATAATTCAGTGGTATTTTTTTTAAAGATTTATTTATTTGAGAGAGAGAGCATAAGCAGGAAGGATAGAGAGAGAGGGAGAGTAGCAGACTCCCTGCTGAGCGGGGAGCCCAATGTGGGGCTCGAGCCCATGACCCCGAGACCCCAACACCATGACTAGAGCTGAAACCAAGAGTCGGACATTCAACTCACTAAGCCACCCAGGTGCCCCATTCAGTGGTATTAATTACATTCACAATGTCATGCAACCATCCCTGCTATCCATTTCCAGAACTTTCCATTATCCCAAACAGAAACTCTGTACCCATTCAATAATTCCCCATTTCTCTCTTACTGCAGCCCTTGCTTACCATCATTCTATTTCTTGTCTCTGAATTTGGCTAGGAGGTATCTCCTATGTGGAACCGTATCATATTTCCACTTTGTGTCTCAATTATTTCACAACCATGTCTGGCCTCCACCCTCTCAGTTCCAAGGAATAAGCCTTCCATAGATTGACCAAAGCACAGAAAACCCAGGGAATCCAGTTTCCCCAAATCATAGCCCAGCTGTGGAGGCCCCAGGGCAGCTATAATAGGGAGCTCAAGAGAATCTGGAAAGGGTAGAATGTGCCATGTGCACGATTATGTTTATCTTTTCAATAAACAGCAGGCCAGTATTTCAACCTAAAAGAAGTTCATACAACTCAGTCACCATACACTGGAAACTTGTTAAAAGTGCACATTCTTGGGCCCAACACCACACCTACAAAACTCTGAGGGTAGGGCCCAGCAATTTGATTTGTAAGAAGCCCACAAGGTGATTCTGATGCGTTCTCAAATTTGAGAACTACTGCTCTACAGTAATGATTTCTAGATTCCAACTACTGATGCTCAAAAAGGTCCTCAAAATGCTCCATGGTCATTCCTAAGTGTGGATTCCCATTCATGATCATACATCAAGTATAAGGGAATGGGGATAAAAAACAAGAAAAATTCTATTAACGGGGAGAGTCACAACACTTTTAAAATATTTGTATAAATATGACTCAGGAAATGTGTTTGGCAAAGATTATTTAAATAACAGAGTTCTCAAAACCATTCACTACAAACATGCATTACTCCTGCAAACCTGATGTTATTTTATGACATCTGTGAAACTCTGAATTCAGTTCTCTTCCCACATGCTGGCAGAAGCTGTAATGGAGATCATTCCATGCTGAACACAGCAGGCTGGGAATCCAGGACAAGGGCCAAATTCCAGTCTCTGCTCTGCCCTCCAGATTTAACCCCACCTAACACGGCTACTCTATCCTGACATAAAATTGACATAGTAGTGACTACTGTGCAAAATTTCTGAGAGGATTAGTAATAATGTCAATCCCCATCATACCTTCCTTCCTCATTAAGAGAACTTTCATGAGTTTCGTGGTTGGGCTTGGAAAATCAGGAAGGTAGGACTCATCCCAGGAAGAAATAATGACTGGTCTGAGGCAACCCCATTTCAATGGCAACAAATGGTTTTCAAGTGGCCAAGTGACCCACTTCAGGCCAACGAGAAATAAGAACAAGCCTACCAAGAGGCTTCGGAGAAAGACTTCCCCCAGATTATAAAGACAGTTATCCTGCCAACCTTCTTCTCTCTTCTGGCCTTGGATGATATCAGGACACCGAGTCTGTAGCTACGGCTTCAAAAGGATCCTAATTATAATACAGACTGTAAGACACTTAACACGGTATCTAGGAAAAGTTCTCAAAGTTTAGTGTGCACCAAAAGCACCTGGGGAGTGTTTAGAAATACAGATTTTTGGGATGCTGTACTCCAGAACCTGAATCAGTAAATCTTGGGTGGGGCCCAAAGACCTTACTGAATCCATTTTCAATAAGGACCCCTGGGGATTCCCCTCACATCCTGTTCCAGGCCCTGATTCTCACACAGGTGGTCCCTGCATGAGACCCCAGTTCCAAAAATGCTGCTCACCATGTGCACAAGCACTCACAGTCCTTACTTAAGTATTGATTTTGCCTCATCAGGTACCAGGCATTGTGACAAACAAAGATGGAGGAAACAGTATCTTGCTGTCAGGGAGCATGCAAGCTAGTAAGAGAGACAGTCAATCCAAGACAAAGCAGCAGGTGCTAACTATTGCAGAGTTGAAGGGCAGGAGAAGAGAGACTAAGCTCCCCGCCCCTCCCCGCCCCACCCCTAGTCAAATGTTCTCATTTGACTTAGGCCTCCAAGGACAGATAGGATTTCAATAGTGAAAGGTTTTGCTGGCGGAGAGAGAACTGTAAAAATGAAGCTTCAGCTATGATTTAGAAAATACTTCGTTTGCAGTGGGGCTGGAGCTTTAGACTCTGAAGAGAGCGGTGGGAGACAAAGTTCTAGAAAGGTAATTTTCACAAATGGGTCATTTTGTGGCAGGTTGAGCTTGGAGACTGGACTCAATTTTCCAGGCCGTGGGAAATCATACATTCATTCAGCACACATAGTAACACACACGATGTGCTAGGCCAGGGGATGGGGCTGTGTAGTTCCTGCCCTCAGAGGAGCTCAGGGCTGAGGGGGCGGCCCAGGCCTGGAATCAGACACAGTAAGGCGTGAGCATTTCTGTGACAGGAGAATCACAGAGAAAGAGGAGCACGCATACTGGAGAGGTCCCTCACCCAGATTAAGTCAAACAGGGAAGGAGACTATGTCCGTGCTGAACCTTGAAGGGTTGGCCAGGCGTAGGACAGGGAAACAGGGAGTCTTGTTTTCCAAGGCTAAATCTCTGCCTTGATTTCCTTCCTGGTGCCCAGCACTTCCATTTTATTAAAAAAAAACATTTATTAGACAAAGGGGCTAAGCACTAGAGCAGATACAAAAGAAAATGAGGATCTACCATCCAGGACAGTAGTTCTGACTATGGACCCTCTAGGACCTGTCCCCCAAGACCAATTGGTCCTTCCCCCACAGGCCCACAGAATGACCTTAATTTCTGAGGGCCCTCCCACTCTTCTGTCTGGGACTAGCCCTGCTCTGATCAAGAGGCCACACCTCCAGTGAATAATGGTCTTGCTTTGTCATCCCTGTGCCTGTACGTAAACCTTTCTCCTCTCGCACCTCCAGGAAGCCTTCTCTGACCACCCATGATGGACTTAGGCACACCTCCTCTATTGTTCTATGGCAGTCTTGCAAAGTGTATCAAATCATTTATCATGCAGTCCTATGAGTTTTGAATTATTGATCTGCTTATCTCCCTAAGGAGAGGGTCTGTATGTTTTATCTTCAAAGCTCTAGTGCCTGTCACATTATATGATAAATGGGTGAACCTGTATTCATTTGGCAGGGGCTGCTGACATCCTGCCTCGCACCTGAAGACTCTTCCCCAAAGTGCTGGGCTGTCTCTCCTGCCTTTAAATGCTGCCCCAAGTCTTGCTACCACCTGGATGGGCCTACGGAATCAAGAGTAGCACATTGTCTTGGTCCGCAACTGCTGCACTCCTCACTCACCTATCATGCGGGACCCCCTGGATATTTAGAATGACCCAGGTCAGCATCAAGTTCATCTCAGACAAGTGGTACGGACACAGCTTCTACCTCTTCCCCTCTGAAAGAGGCCAGCCCCACAGCCGGCTTAATCCCCCAGCCCTGCCTTTTCAGGCCGATTCCCCATTCTTAACCCATTATATAGTATAACAGAGTGGTAGAGCACAGGATGTTGAATCAGACTGCCAAATTCAAATCCTGGCTCTACCACTTGCACTTAGTATGTGACCTCCAGCAAATTACTGAGCCCCTTTGTGCCTCAGTTTCCTCACTTATACAATGGGGATGATAATGGTAGCACCCGATTATGGATGAAAATTTAATAAATGACATGCCAGTTGTTTAGCACAGGGTCAGGCTCCTAGGAAACACTGGTGAACATTAGCTGTTAATATCTGTGACATGGAGGCTCCAATATGCAGAGGCGGGGGCCTCACTGGCCAAGGCCAGGCCCCTCAGTGCCCAGGATCTGGTATCATTGCTAGGACTTTGACCTAGGCCCTGCCCTAGCAGGTCTATCTGGTCGACAGGCTGGGACTTAACCCATCTACTCCTGTCTCTGCTTCTGCAGCTAAAAACACATGGAACTCATCAGCCCATGTACATACAGAGCTTTCTCCACCATGCAGTTCAAGGCACCTTACATTCTTTTTGGAACTAGCTGGAGCGTACCCAAATGAAAAATTAGCCCAATTGAAATGTATGAGAAGAATGAGTGATTGCTATCATATTTCACTGGAGACCGAAGCATAACTGCATACTGGCTCCTTGTATACAAATAAGAAAATATATGATCTTGTATTAATTTTGAGGTTGGAAAATTTAAAAAATACACATGTATTTTTCATTTCTACTTCATTCTCCCTCTTCACAAGCAATGTTAAATGGGTAGGTGATAGCTGTAACTATTTTAAAAAAATTGGTAATATGTGAGTATGATTAAAAAATTCAAATAATACAAAAAGGTATAAAGTGATAAGTCTGGATGAACTTTACCCCTCTACCTTGTTTTGGCAACCACTTTTTTTTGTTTGTTTTTTAAAGATTTTATTTATTTGACAGAGACACACACAGCGAGAGAGGGAACACAAGCAGGGGGAGCGGGAGAGGGAGAAGCAGGCTTCCCGCTGAGCAGGGAGCCCGATGCGGGGCTCGATCCCAGGACCCTGGGATCATGACCTGAGCCAAAGGCAGACACTTAACGACTGAGCCACCCAGGCGCCCCGGCAACCACTGTTATAATTTTCCTATGTATACTATCAGAACTGTTTAATGCATTAACAAGCATATAGACAATAGTCTCCATCATTCTTACAAAAAAAGGAGTAGAATACCATGCAAACCTATATTTTACTTTTTTTAAAAATGTTTTTTAAAAGATTCTTTGATATCATTCTATCTGTTCTTGTCAACCTGCATCACTTTTTAACAGGTGCACAGTACTACAATGAATAGATGTTCCATAATTTAACCAGCCCTTTGGTGACAAATATTTAGTTCATTTCCAATCTTTTGCTGCTACAAACAAGCTGCAGTATATATATCCTTGCACACATGCCTCTACACACATACCCAAGTATATCTTTATGATAAATTCAGAATTCAAATTGCTAGAACAAAGGCAAATCCATTTTTAAATTTTAACAAACTGCCAAATTTCAGGGCAATTCCATCTATGTACCTGCTAGGTATTCATGACTGGGTTTAGACAGCTGTCCATAAACCCCTGGAAACTGTAAGAACAATGTCAAATATGTGTTTCTTTTTCTCAAGAGACAATTCATGGCTTTAACCAGATTCTCAAAGGGGTCTGTAACTAACAAGGATGAGAACTACTGAGTCAACAGATTCTTGTATAGCCTCCAAAAGCATCAATAGCAAAAGTTGAAACAAAGCAGGACCCAGAAAATGCCTTCCTGAGCCCCCTGGAGAGGAGCGAGAGGGAAGATGCTGGGGACTGATTATACCACCGGGCTTGTATCTATTAAAGACCTCCTCCAGGGGAGATGACTCAAGTACACATAAATCAGGAGAACTTGTTCCCATCACAAACCTTCTATGTTACTTTCTGGTAATAATTTAATGTTATCTCTGGTGGGAGGGGTGCAGGGGGGATGAGTGCCTTAACCCAGAGAAATGAATCCACAGCGACTGGGCAGGGAGGTCTTTCTACTGACCTGACAAAAGGCCACTCTTGGGACTTCCTGTTGTTACAAGTCAGGCCGCTCATGCTGTAGGCCTTAAAGGGTTAATGATGGAGAGGTGGGGCTGGTGGAGGTCTTTTCCAGAGCAATTTATAGTCTGGCCTACAGCTGCAATTTATCCCTCCTGCTGATTGTGGTTCATTCTGGTGAAAACATTCACTCAGGTTCTTATGTCTAGCAATCTGGACCAAGAAGCAATATGGCAATTTACTGACCTCAAATATCTTGAACCTTTAAACAGAATTCTTCAAAGGTGGTGGTTCAGGTTCCCATAGCAAAAGCTCTTAGTCCAGTGCAGACACAACTGAACAGTAACAAGCTAGTCCCAATAAAACAAGCAACAGACCTAACAAATCCTAAATTTCTAGGTAAATTATTCTTAATATAGTAATCCATCTCAGGTTCAATTAAGTTTAAAAATAAACAAAACCCCTTTGCTTTAGACCCTCTATTTGGCGTAGGGGTGTCAAGCACTATAAAACTATGGGGTGCATTTGATGTGATAGGTATAATAATGAGCTGTCCTTGAGAATGGGGACAATGTCAGCTTTACCACATTATTTACAGCATAATGACAGGCCTAAGTTCCTTGAAGTTCCAGGTTTTTGTAATGCTTGACTTTATTTATCAAGCATGCATATATTCATGTAAGTGTTTCTAAAGCTTAGTTTCTCAAAGCAAGGTCCAAGAAACATCTGAATCACAATCATCCAGGGAACCTATTAAATATGCATTTTCCTGGGCCCAACCCTGTCATATTGGATGAGAATCTTGGGGATTGGGGCAAGAATCTCCATGTTGTGCAAGCTTCCGGAGGAATTCTGATGTACCCTGAAGTGAGGAAGCTATGGCTTTGGAGGTCATCTTAGTTTAACCTTCTACCCTTCACAGCCCCATCCAAAAGGGGCTACAAGGCCCCTGCCTAGACACCTCTGCTGAGAAAGCTCTCCATCTCCAAGTCCACCCAGCCTAGGGGATTCAAAAGCCACACCTTACATCCAGCAGAACCCGCCATCCAACACAGCTCTGCCCAACCACAAGGAATGAGTTTATTTTCTGGTCCACATGCCAAGCCCCTCAAGAATTTAGGGCCATTAACGTGTCCCCACACCCACCTCATCTGTAAAACAAGATTAGGAACCCTACCTCAAGTTGAAATCACTATTAAATGAGTAACCAAGGGCGACTGTTATTCAAAGTCCCTCCAGGTAGGACATGGCAGCCCCCATCAAACTGCCTCCACAGTAGCCCTAACTGCAGTGAAAGCAAACCTTCAAGGGCTAGGTATGGGCCAAATCACAGCCCAAACCCCAAGCAAAAAAAAATTTTAAGTTTCTTGTTTTATATTAAAAAGGTACAAATTTGGGGGCGCCTGGGTGGCTCAGTTGCTTAAGCGACTGCCTTCGGCTCAGGTCATGGTCCCAGGGTCCTGGGATCGAGTCCCGCATCGGGCTCCCTGCTCCGCGGGGAGCCTGCTTCTCCCTCTCCCACTCCCCCTGCTTGTGTTCCCTCTCTCGCTGTCTCTCTCTCTCTGTCAAATAAAATCTTTAAAAAAATAAATAAATAAAAAAAAAAAGGTACAAATTTTGAATTCTACTCTAAAATATATCTGGTTGTTTCAGCAGATGGTTTTAATCTCAAAGATCGAGGTATAATTGACCCCCACCCCCCAGGCCCTTGGTTTATTCTGAAGCTTCAGGTATTCCCTGGCAGTGCCCTGTACTCACTCTTGAAGAGTGGGCTTCATGGACAAGCAGAGGATCAAGATGGGGAAAAACAAATGAGTGGTTAGACATAAAGAAATGGGCCAAAGGATATGAGTCTGAGGATGGCCATGGGGCTCATTCCTCAGATGCTGAGGGCTGGTGTGTTTCGATTTGACTGCATGTTACTCTCCTACTTGCTTTCAGAGAAAAAATATCCCTAGCCAAATATAAAAATATTTAGGAGGGAAATTCATAGACGCCCTTGATCTAACAGTCACGTGTGTGTGTGTGTGTGTGTGTGTGTGTTTCCCCCAAAACAACAGAAATCTGGCCTGAGCTGAATCTAAGGGATCTGGCCTTGACCAGATAGGGCTGGGCTCTGGGAAGGAAGCAGGTCTTGGGTGGCTGTGATTACCCATCTCATTCCTGTTCCCTTCCCCTCCTGCTTGCTCTTGCACCTCTGTGTCTTCTGAGAACTCCCTGGTAAGGAAAGAGCTAGGGGTTGGCTATCAGAAGTGTCACCTGCAATGTAAGGAGGAGGTGGGATGCATAATTTGGAGGGGGTGACCCTATCCCTTCTTCCCAAGGTCAGCTGGAGAGAGCAGATGCCCACTTGTCATGAAAGGTGTGGGTTACTCAGTACAGCTCGTGGACTTGCATCAACCCAGGGAGCACTTACAGTGGGGCAGACTGTTGAAGAGCAAAAGTCTCTTTGGCCCCAAAGTCTCCCGCGAGTCAAAGCCAAGACAAAAGAGTGAGACTGTGCCGCTGGCGGACTCAAGTCATAGATCTCATAATAACAGGTTCCCATGTGCCAGCCGGCCATTCTGCCGAGGCCATTAGATACGTGAGGAGAGACAGGGTAAGAAACTAGGAAAAGCGAGTAAGTTTCTTAAAAGGAGAAAAGAAAGAACGAAAAAGAAAACTTAGGTATTAGACTGAGTCAGCTGCAGGGAGCATTAACTCAATGCTTTCTTGTTAATGCCCGAAGCCAGCGCAGCTCTTGACACAAGAACTCAATAGAAAACTGCTGCGGTCTCCGACCGGTCTACATTCCGAGCTGTATCAACGGCTCCTTCCCGAAGGTGCCGGTGGATACCCGCCTGCGCGAGGCCCACTTCGGGCAAACCCCGGGCGGCCGGCGCCCGCTCCACCCGGTGGCCGCCCAAGCCCCGCCCGCAGGCAGGCGGCGGGCACCCCCTCCTGGGCGCGGCGCAGGGCTGTCCCCGTGAGGCGCCCCGAGGCTGCTGCGCCCCCTTCCCCGTGCCCGGGACCTCCGGCCCGGGGCCCCTTACCGCTCCTGCCGAGACCGGGTTGAGCTCGTCCCCGGCGGCCGCGTAGATCACACCCTTACCGGGGCCCGGCAGCGGGTCTTATCCCGGGCGGACCCGCCCCACTTCGGGGTGGAGACTGAGTCCGAGTTCCTGGTTGTCCCTCTGCACACGGGACCGGAAGATCCTGCGGGAGGGGGGGCGAAGCGCACCTGGGGCCCGGGGCCGGGACCGCCACGCCTGGCGGCCAGCGGGGGATCAGTCTCGCTCCCAGACCTGGGGCTGCACCCGGCACGTGCCCGCGCCCCTCCGGGGACCCGGCCCGCTGTCCAGGCTCCGCGGCCCCGTCGCCCGCCCGGCCCCGCCCGGCCCCGCGCCTGCCTCCGCAGACTCCGAGCACTTGGACTCTCCGGGTCACAGGCGCCCGGGCGCCCCTACGCTCTCGGAGCTGCGAGCCTCTCCCGCACCCGCCCTGCGCCGGCGGAGGCCCGGAGGCCCGCCGCGAATCACCGCTCTCCCCCCAACCCCCCCGCCGGGAAACCGCACTTTTTCTCGCCCAGTCTGCGGCCCGAGCAGTGGGAAGTGAAATCACGCCGGCACATTGAAACAAATACCCCCGAAAAGTTCCCAGTAGTACCCCATCTCCCTTGCGGAAAACGGAGTTCCCTTTCCGTGGGGAGACCTTTGGGAATAGGAGTTCGGAGCCGCCGCGGATCGTTCTCTCCTCCCCAGGAAATTACCAGGGTTTGGTACTGGTCGGCAGCCCCTAGGGTCGGCCCGGGAGCCGCGCTCACGCCAGGTGAGACCGGTTTATGCGTTCGTTGCTGCCTCCCCAAGACTCTGGCCTCGGAGGCACCGAGTCTAGGTCGTCTTGGCACACGCGCCTAGTACCGGTTCCAGCACATGATAGGTGCTTGGTGCTTGCAGAATGAATCCTTTGAATCTACCGGCAAATTCGGGTTTTATTTAACAGAGGGTAGGTAGCTTGGGGGAGTGTGTTTGCTATCCAATAGAACAAAATCCAAGTGGCTGTTACACCCTTAAAGCCGGAGAGGTGACATTAAATCATGTCATTAAGATGTAGCAAAAGAAGGTGGTTTGACATGGTAAAGAACACGGGTTTTAGGATCGGACTGGTTTAGATTCTAGACCTCGTTCTGCCCCTTTTCTCTGCTTTGATAAATTAAAGTTTCTGAGCTTCACTTTATGAACTCACCTAGAGGAAACAAAATCAGGATGAAAAAGAATGAAATAGGAAAATTCATGTCTTCAGAGTGATTAGAGAGACTATCGCATTCCTTAAAAATTAACAATTAGGCTACTCTTAACAATAAACAAATAAAAGGTTGGGAATGGAGCTGATGCACTCTGCCAAAATCACCTTTACCAGGCAGGTACACCTACCTAGCTCACAACTGCCCCTTTCTCTAATAAATGCCCTCACAGCAGGTTGGGGAGCCACAGTCCAAAGCCAAGTTTCTGGGGTACAAAAGGCCAGGAATAAATTTGTGATACCCTTCCAATTCCAGAGCTCCTGTGGGCTTGGACTGGAGCTAAATTTCTGTAGAAACCACATCTGTGCTCTGCTTCTTCCTTTGCACTCTCCTGCTCTGTCTCAAGTACAAGTGTTTCCCAAGAATGAGCCCTTACTAAGTAAGGCACTTACACAAGAACCTCTGCTTCTAGGGAGCCTGATCTAAGACAGTATTAAAAAAAAACCAATGCCGGGGCACCTGCGTGGCTCAGTCGTTAAGCGTCTGCCTTCGGCTCAGGTCATGATCCCAGGGTCCTGGGATTGAGCCCCACATCAGGCTCCCTGCTCAGGGGGAAGCCTGCTTCTCCCTCTCCCACTCCCTCTGCTTGTGTCCCCATTCTCGCTGTGTCTCTCTCTGTCAAATAAATAAATAAAATCTGAAAAAAAAAATTAATGCCATTGTTGAAATTAAAGACTCAAAGGAGCCTTTATATTAAAGATAGCAGATTGGGGCGCCTGGGTGGCTCAGTCGTTAAGCGGCTGCCTTCAGCTCGGGTCATGATCCCAGGGTCCTGGGATCGAGCCCCGCATCGGGCTCCCTGCTCAGCGGGAAGCCTGCTTCTCCCTCTCCCACTCCCCCTGCTTGTGTTCCCTCTCTCGCTGTGTCTCTCTCTGTCAAATAAAAAAAAAATCTAAAGATAGCAGATTAAACGTACGCCATTCGTGTCAGTTCTCTCTTGAAATTCAAGTAAAACAAAAGCAGATTAAACAAAAAAATCTCACAAGAACAAGGTAACAAGAGAGGAAAAAGAACGAAATTTCGGAAGCTAGAAAGCAGAGAGACAGGTGATCCTTGACTTAGCAGACCTGAGAAAAGGGGGCTCCTGAGCCCAGAGTAGGTCAAGCCAGGAAGCAACATAGTATGGCAGAATTTCTCAGACTATGCAGGTCTTGCTACACCAGGTGCTTCTGAAAGTGGTTATATATACTTAATAAAAACACCGGGTTTTTTCTGTGTGTAGAATCCCCAGTACTGCACTGGGGCCACCGCCCTCTCCCACTTCGGCAGACGATTGAAACCATATTCTCCGGAGGGCATAAAGCAGAGGATCTCTTGAATGGGGCATTCCGGGTGTAGTCACATTGTTCTGGTTATTTAAGTCTCCCTCGCAAAGTACCTCAAAACTTCGTGACTTAAAACAACCATCATTTTATGGTATTTATGATTTTGTTGGTTGGCAATCCTCTGTTCCACACCACATCAACAAAGGTCACTTAGTGGTATTCAGCTGACAGGCCAGTCTGGAGGATTCACTCACGTGTCTGGTATCATGGTAAGGTGAGCTGGGAGACTGGTCTCAGCGGGCACTGGCCACCAGAGCATCTAAGTAAGCATGCTCTCTCCACATGGCAGTTTCAGGGTAGTCGTATTTCCTACCTGGAGGCTCAGGCTCCCAGATCGGATGCTCCAAGAGATGCAGGTAGATGTTACTCGGCTTCTTAATACCTAGGCTTAGAAGCCCCTGAATGTTATTTCCATTACATCCTATAGGTCGTGCAAGTCACTAAGGTGAGCCCAGGTTCAAGGGAAGGGGAATTAGTCTCCATCCCTGAATGGGGGTACTAACAAAAAATTGGCAATGTTAAATAACAAAAATTCAGCCAAGTAAATTCTAAAGATCCCGTTGTCTTTATTAATCGATTCATGAATCGGGCAGCATCCTGTCTCGGCGAGTAGAGGGGAACTCCAAAGGGCTACAGAAAGGGAAAGGTTGTTAAAGGTAGGGAGAGAGTGGAAAAAAGGAAATTATTAGCAAAGAATCCATTGTTTTAGACAAGGTTGTCCTCCTAAGGGGAACAGACGGGGTCTATCAGTAAATTTCCTAGTGCTGATCAGGGAATTCCATGGCTGGTTAAAGGTTACATTCCTGGGGGGGGGGTGGGGGGGCGGCGTGGAACTGCAGTCAGGTTAGGTATTAAGTCTTGGTTTAATGACTTGGGGCCTCATCCTAAGTGATGCCATTTTGGGCCTGTGGTTTTCTGTTTAAACAGCAATTGTACTGAAATTGAGTATCTATATGAAACTTAATGATGAATCCTGAGCTGGTCAGTATTCTTCCTTATGTGGTTTCTCTAACACAGCAGCCAGAACATGGAGTTTGGAATGTTCTTCTTTGGGGAGAGTAAAGACCTAAAGAGATCATCAGGTACTCAATGAACTAGAGCGACCCTTTAGTGAACTTATCCTAGTGAAGTCCTACCCACCTGCACATAGCGTCCAGGCAGCATTTAAGATCTCACTTTTAGGGTTGCTAGATAAAATAGAGGACACCTAGTTAAATGGAATTCCAGATAAACAATAAATAATTCTTTTTTAAAAAATATTTTTATTTATTTATTTGACAGAGAGAGAGACCGCAGGAGAGGGAACACAAGCAGGGGGAGTGGGAGAGGGAGAAGCAGGCTTCCCGCGGAGCAGGGAGCCCGATGCGGGGCTCAATCCGAGGACCCTGGGATCACGACCTAAGCCGAAGGCAGACGCTTAACGACTGAGCCACCCAGGCGCCCCTAGAATACTTCTATGCCATAAGTATGTCCTAAATATTGCACAGGATGCACTTATACTAAACATTGTTTATCTAAAATTCAGATTTAACTACATGTCCTGTTTTGTTTTGCTAAATCTGGCACTCTTCAATAAGAACAGACAGCTGAACGTCATCAGAATTTAAGAGAAGAATCTGACATAAATCAGAACAGGAAAAAAGAAACTTCAAAGAAACAGAGTATGTGGAGAGAGGAAAACTTAAAAATCCATTATCAATTTCCTTTGAGAAATAAAAAGAATTAGAATAAAAACCAGAACAGAGTCTCTAAAAAATGAACACCCAGAGAACCAGAGCTCTTGTAAATTAAAGATATGATAACAAAATGAAAAACTCAGTACAGTGGTAGGAAGACAAAGTTAATGAAATATCCTAGGATGTGTAGACAAAAGGCAAAAAGGAGAGAAAGAGGTAAGAATATTTGAAAGCCAGCCCAAGACACCTGGGAAACAAAAAAGAAATCAATTAAATAATCCAATTATACATTTTTAGAACTACAGGATATTGCTACCCGAAACCGGCTTTGCCTCTCGGTGATTGTCGAGCCAAAAGACACAACCAAGCCCGAAGACTAGGAAAAGGAAGTGTTTTACTTGCAACATGTAAAGGAGAACACCGGATGGATATTTCCCAAAGTAGTGTCTCCCAGAACAATGGGGGGGAAGTTTTAAGTTACAGGCTCATACATAATTCATGAAAGGGCTTATGCAATGAGGAATTAGGCAGGGATTTGGGGTAAAAGTCATCTTAAGGGAATGGAGTCCAACATCTGAAACTAAAAATGTACTATAAGTTGGCTACTTGAATTTAAATTAAAAAAACAAAAAGGTAATAGATTCCAGGTCAAAGTCACAAGAGCTGGCAAGGGTCAGCATCATTAATTCTCTGGCTCCAGTTGGTCTGCTATCTGAGCGCTCAAAGAAATTTAAGATCCTGCAAAGATAATTTAAGAATTACAACAAGTCAATCTTCACTTTTGAATTAGCCCTGGGAGTTTTACCACTTATTTATTGTCCCTGATATGATTAGGTTTATCTCCTGGCCTAATAGTGGCTGTTTGATCTTACATTCTTTCACAAGGTGGTGGGGGGCCTAAAATTACTTTTCTTATGTCGAGAAATCTATGTCTGTCTTTTTCTGAAGACCCCTAATTCTTTCTGCTTACAGATTGAGTTTCCACATTGAAAGTGCTCATTGAGCCCAGCACAATGGACAAAAACAGAATCACATCAAGGTATATCATGATAACATTTCAGAAGACTGGGGAAATAGAGAAGATCTGACAAGCACCCAGAGGGAAAAATGAGGTTGCATACTGTCAGGGGAGAAGAATTTCCTCTGCCCTTCAAGGTCTTTCTAGTTGGACTAAGATTCAAATCGACATGAGACAGATTAACAACAGAAAGTCAAATTTAATAGCATTCATACAGGAAATCCACACAGACATGGAAATTCCAAAGACAGTGAGGCTACATGACACTTATATGAGCTAAGAAGAGGGGTAGGGGTCTGAGGATACAAAGGGGAGAAAGACCATTAGCAGGAAGGTGAGAGGAGATGTTTGGAAAACAAAAGTTGCCCTATTATGTAGGTAAGTTTCTTAGGTAAAGAGGAATCTGTTAATAGCTCTCTTCCTGGTACAGGCAGGCAGCTGAGGGAGAGGTAAAGAGCTTTTCTTAAATCAGCTGGGTTTTGATTGCTTTGAACTCAAAATAATGTTCCTGCCAAAGCAGCCCATCTTGGAGCAACCTGCCATTGGCCCCTACAATACAAAGGATCAAGAACCAGAATGGCATCAGATTTCTCCATAACAACACATCAAACTGAAAGACTGTGGAATAATGCCTTTACAATTCTGAGAGACAATTATTTCCAGCATAGATTCTCATAGCCACTCAAGCTATTGGTCAAGTATAGGGGTAAATAAAGATATTTTCAGACACGCAAGATTTCAAAAAGTTGATCTTCTGTGTGCCTTTTCTTAGGAAGCTTTCAGATGGTATGTTCCATCGAAGCAAGTAGGTAAACCAAGAAGATTTTTTTAAAAGTTATTGAATAGTAGAATGGACAACTGAAACTGAATGGCAGAGAAAAGTGGTCAGTGGACACTATCTTTATTGATCCCTAATTCTCTGTAGCTGTAGAGTGTCGCTAACATCCATATAAGCACTTACTATGAGCCAGTCACTATTTCAAGTACTTTAGATACACAGTTTTAATCAATAAATCCTCACAACAGCTCCATCAGTTAGATATTCGCATAAAGTAGGTGTCAATAAGTATTACTATTGATGGTATACGGTCATTTATTAATTCAACAAAATTGTGTCAAACTTCCTGTGACAGAGTGTATTTTTCAAAATTGGTCACAACAATGTATTCAGTCTCATGTGCTTCCAAAATCCAGCCCCCTACCCCCACCCCTAGTCAAGAGATGGCCTCTTTGAAATTGAATGGGCTCCTTGGGTGAGCTTCTGGGACTGCACAACAAAAGTAACACACTATGTGCCTTTTGAGGCTGGGTCTTAACAGATGACACAGCTTCCGTCTAGTTCTCTTGCTCAGAAGGGATGCCTGTGGAGCCTTGAGTGGCAAGTAGATCTGCCCTGAAGCGACCATGTTGCAGAGAGCACATGGACAGCACACATGAAGGTAAAGAGCGAGGCGGAGAAGCCCCAGCTGTTCCAGCCCTGGCAGTTTGAACTTCCCCAGTCCCAGTGCCAGACACGTGGATGGAAAAGCCTTTGAGATGACTCTTTCATCTTCTCTGTCTCACGGAAGCCAAATGAGAGACCTTGCATGAGAACCACCTGGCTGAGCCCAGTCACTCACCAGAATCAGGAGAGGTAACAATAGTGAGTGATTGCTGGGATTACTTTATAGAGCAATAGATAACCAGAACACTTCCAGAGAAGAGTGGGGGTTTAGCCCAATCTTCTGACTCTCCCTTCCCAATGCTTATTGAAGCGGCCTAAGGCAAAAAGGGAGAATTTTTACTCTGAATGGCAAGCTCCTCTCTGATATCCAGTTTGGCTGTTTGCCAGGAAGGAGGCAAGGACAAAGGCCAAATAACTTTTGGCCCCTTGGGACAGTGGCTTTGTAAAACATTGGGAAGAAATCTTGCAGAGGTGACATTCCTTGCCAGCTGGCTCCCTCCACAATCTTCTCAGGCTGCCGGAAGGTAACCAATCCTTCAGCTTAAGATATGAGAAGAAGGTTCTAACAGCATCCAAATAGACAGGCAGGGAGCCAAGAAGAATTAGCTCATCCTGTTTGGGAACAAATGCAAAGCATACATAAAACTTTTAACATTCAAGGATGAGTAAGCATAAAAAAGTATATAGAACTATGAAAAAAGTCTGGAACATAGAAACAAAAACATAGCCTCTAAGAGGCAGAAGAAACTTAAAAAATTTTTTACAATATGAAGCAGAAATAATTATTTAAGGATTTTATGTATTTATTTGAGAGAGAGAGAGAGAGCACATGAGCAGGGGGAGGGGCAGAGGGAGAAGTAGAGAATCCCAAGCAGACTTCCTGCTGAGCGTAGAGCTCGACTAGGGGCTCGACTATCACATGACCCTGAGATCATTACCTGAGCTGAAATCAAGAGTTGGACGCTCAACCAACTGAGCCATCCAGGCGCCCGGCAGAAATAAATTTTCAATGGTCTCTGCTATGACTTTGACAGATAAACTGAAAAACATAGCAGTAATCTGAACAATATTTTAATGACATAGAATTAATAGTTATGAAGAAAATTGGACTCCACATTCTACAGAGAAAGCACCTTCTTTTCAGTCATCTACTGAATATTTACAAAAACTGACAGAATATTTATTTGCAAGGAAATCTTCATTAAATTCCAAAATAAAAATAGGGTTTGAATCTCAGCTCTACCATTTATTAGCTGGAGACAGAAAGAAAGTCACTGATCTTTTCTATGTCTCAGTTTTCTCATCTGTAGAATGGGAATAATGATAGTGCTTACCTGTTATGTGTAATAAGGATTAAATGACTTAATATATGTAAATTTTTAAGAGTTATTGGCCCATTGTGAGCTCTATATTAGTGTTGGCTATTTTTCTGATCTCAGCTAAATAAAGATAAAATTCAATAATAAAACTTTTAAAAAAATTTTTATTTATTTGAGAAAGAGAAAGTGAGAGAGCATGAGTGGAGGGGGAGAGGCATGGGGGAGGGAGAAGCAGAGTCCCTGCTGAGCAGGGAGCCCGATGTGGGGCTCAACCCAGGACCCTGGTGTTGTGACCTGAGGTGAAGGCAGATGCTTAACCGACTGAGCCACCCAGGTGACTCTCAATAATAAAACTTTTAACCAATCACTCCCTTCCTCAATCAATAGTATTTGCTATCATCTAATATATATATAAATGCCATGTTTGGGGGCTCTAAAGGAAACTAACTTTGACACCATCCTTCAAAATATTTCTCCATTGTCTCCTAGAATCCACTGGTATCAAAGAAAAATCTGATGTTAAACTGATTCTTGTTCCTTTGTAGGAACAATCTAGTTTTTCTCACTAGAAAAATTTAAGATTTTTCCCCCTTTCCCTATGCATTTAGGAGTGGGACCTGTTTCTCTAAACCTGGTTGGCATTCTTAGGTCTGTTCACTCCAAAGACTTGACTCTTTTCTGAATTCAGAAGTGCTCTTCTTTTATATTATCTCTCTTCTGTTATCTCCATTCTTTTGGTCTGGAATTTCTGTTTGATGCTGAAGGAACTTTTGACCTTATCCTCCATGTCACTTAACTTTTCTTTCATTGGTTGTTTTTGTTTCTTTTTGTTTTTGTTTTTGCTTTAGCCCTTTACCTCTGAGTTTGAGAGACTCTTTAGGATTCATCTTACACATTCATTCATTCCATTTTTACTTGTGTCCATTTTATTCATCCCATCTACCACATTTTTTAAAAAGATAGCTTTATTTTAATCACAGTTGCAAATGCACAGAATTATGTTTATTTTAATCGAAGTTGCAAATGCACAGAATTTTAAGAGGCAAATAGTTCTACAAGGCTCGTTGCAACAAGAATGGCAGTGCTCCATCTCCTCTCCTCCATCTTTCTGCCAGGCAACTAGTGCTGCTTTAGGCACAAACCCATTGGGGCACCATAGAATCCAGTGATTCCTGAGGTTTTGTAATAGGGCATCCCAATCACAAGTCACAGCAGTGTATTAGGCTTGCATAAAAAAAAAAATCTATGAAAGGTTTATAAGAGGGATTCTCACGTAGTAAACCTGTGTTTTCTAATTTGAAAAGATATATGCACCCCATGTGCATTGCAGCGTTATTTACAATAGCCAAGATATGGAATCTATAGATTCAGCCAGTAAAGAGACAACAAGCCCAAATGGATTTAGACAGTTTTATTACTCACAGCACAGCAGGCAGCATGGCCTCCATCTTGCCTCCAAGTCCCAGGGCCACACAGGGGTACGCTGAGGTGGATACTGGGCATACTGTGGATCTGTGTCACAGCTGAGGAACAGTGAGCATAGGAAACCCCTAATCTTATAAGGGAACTGCTAACAAACATGCCTATCCCCCCAGAGAGCGGTATTATCTTTTATTACACTAAAATGTTAGCAAATAATGTCCAGGGAAGGAAGGGCAAGGTCTCTAGCTTTATTACCCTGGAATATCTCCAGGGAGAGCTATCTCCAACTCTCTGCAGGAAGCCTCTGTCTTTATGTTTCCAAGGCTGTCTGTTATGCAAACATCCTTGAACAAAATGGTCTATGTCTTTTGCTCAGAAAACCCAAAACCCATGGAGAATTATCTCCCAACAATTATAACACCCTTTTTATAAAATTCTGAAAATTCCAAGATTTATTCACACCCCAGTAGGAAAGTATAACTTTAATATGATGAAAATGTCAGTGTACATAACTATGTACATGACATACAAAAATTCCTAAACAATGTACAAAAAAAATCATGACTATATTAAGTGACTTTTGTTTTTGAAATTCTTAACTTTATACTGAAGTTTCTTGAGAGTGGCATTACTGACATTTCAGCTGTATAATTTTTCATTGTGGGAGACTGACCCGGGCATTGTAGGATGTTTAACATCATCCCTGGCTTTCACCCAAGAGATGTCACCAGCACTAACCCCAGTGTGACAAACAAAAACGTCTCCAGACACTGCCAAAATTGTCCTGGGAGCAAAGTCACCTCCCACTGAGAACCACTGCTCTATGCTATTCTCTGCTCATGTAGTTCCATAGTTCAAAAATTGTTAAACATCAAATATCTAGGAATAAATCAGTGAAAGCGATGCAAAACCACTACACCGAAAACAGTAAAACATTATAAGGGGAAATAAAGATCTAATTAAATGGAGGGAAGTACTATGCTCATAATTTGAAGATCCAATATCGTAAATGCCTCCAAAACAATCTATATCTATAGATTCAAAACAATCCAAATCATCCTATCAGAGGTTTATGGGGTATATGTGGAAATTGACAAATGGATTCTGAAATTTAAGCTGAAATGCAAAAGGCCAAAAATAGCCAAGTCTATCTTGAAAAAAGATCAAAGCCAGAAATATAAAGATATCAAGAAGTCAGTATGGTCACACAAAGATAGACAAATGAACCAACGTAACAAGAGAAGGCAGAAAGAGACCTTCACCCATATAGTCACCTGATTTATAACAAAAGATGGATTTTCCATAAATGGTGCTAGGTCAATTTGATATCATATGAGAAAATAATAAATCTTGACATTTACCTAAAAGAGAATCAACTGTATATCCAAACATGAAAGGAAAAACAATAAAGCTTTTAGAAGACCTAAGTGAATACTGTACATTAAAAACATTGTAGGGGCACCTGGGTGGCTCAGTCGTTAAGCGTCTGCCTTCGGCTCAGGTCATGATCCCAGGGTCCTGGGATCGAGCCCCACATCGGGCTCCCTGCTCAGCGGGAAGCCTGCTTCTCCCTCTCCCACTCCCCCTGCTTGTGTTCCCTCTCTCGCTATGTCTCTGTCTGTCAAATAAATAAAATCTTAAAAAAAAAAAAAACAAAAACATTGTAGAGAGGGTGCCTGGGTGGCTCAGTTGGTTAAGCGACTGCCTTCGGCTCAGGTCATGATCCTGGAGTCCTGGGATCGAGTCCCACATCAGGCTCCCTGCTCGGCGGGGAGTCTGCTTCTCCCTCTGACACTCCCCTCCTCATGCTCTCTCTCTCTCATTCTCTCTCTCTCTCTCTCTCAAATAAATAAAATCTTAAAAAAAACCCCACAAAACATTGTAGAGAAAAAGAAACAGAGTATGTACCTACTGCATTACTAGATATTTACTAACTACAAAGGGAAAAATAGTAACTTTAAAGTGGAGACACCTGGCAGACACCAGCCTAACCCAGTGTCAAAGTTGACATCACCACTGATAAAATATATTGACATCATGTTCCTCTTGCTATCATGCACTGAGGATACAACATCACTCCTTCAAAGATGCATAACCTGAATTTAATCCTGAGGACATTAGACAAAAGCAAATTGAAGGCATTTTACAAAATAACTGGTCAACAATAGCCAAACTGTGGAAAGAGCCAAGATGTCCATCGACAGATGACTGGATAAAGAAGATGTGGTATATATATACAATGGAATATTATACAGCCATCAAAAGGAATGAGATCTTGCCATTTGCAACGACGTGGATGGAACTAGAGGGTATTATGTTGAGTGAAATAAGTCAAACAGAGAAAGACATGTATCATATGA
>NC_138378.1:75467724-75525173 GCF_054177405.1 Leptonychotes weddellii | reverse complement strand
TAAACCAAAAAATGTAGTGAGATGATCCCTGAGAGAAGGGTAAATAGACACCATGGGTGGAAAATATGTTGATGTTAATTTTTGGGTAGAATGGGTAGTCTTGGCGGTGTATTGGAGCACAAATCAGGCCCACCAGCCATTGGCAATACACTGAAATTCACCCTGATTTTTCTTTCATCAATAAATCGCTTAGACCGTCTGCACTGTTATTTTTTTTTATTTTAAAGTTTCTTAAATTAAAGAATGACATGTGTACAGTAAAAGGAATAAATTATACATTTGATAAATATATATATAAGGTCATGGATTATCATCAAGTGAATATATCCAAATAACCATCTACCATCCAAGCCAAGAAAAAGAATATTACCTTTATCCCAAAGATTTCCTGTGTCCATTTCTTTGTTTTTGTTGTGGTGGTGGTGGTGATGGGGGTGGTTCTTTTCTGCTAACAGTTCATTGATTTTTAAGTAAATTTATACTGTTGTGTAGCCATCACCATAATCCACTTTTAGAACACTTCTAGCATCCCAAAAAGTTCCCTCTTGTCCATATGGTCGGTTCCTACTCTTGCCATCAGCCTCAGGCAACCACTGATATGCTTTCTGTCTCTGGTTCTGCCTTTTCTAGAAATTTCATATAAGTGGAATCATGCAATACGTTGTCTTCTTTCCTTAGCATGATATTCTTGAAGTTCATGCATTTGTTGCATGCATCAGTAATTTCTTCTTTTTATTGCTAAGATATATATTATTGTATAGATAAACCACACTGTTTATTCATCAGTGGATGGACATTTGGGTTGTTTCCAATTTGAGGCTATTATGAATAATGCCGCTGTGAATATTTGTGAGGCAGTGTTTCTTTGGGAATGTATTTTCATTTCTCTTGGATACATACATAGAAATGGAATTGTTAGGTTATATTTATATTTAACTTAAGAAACTGCCAAACTTTTCCCAAGTAACTTTAATTTTACAATCTCCAGGAATGTCTGAGAGTTCCAATTGCTGTATAATCTCACCAATGCTTACTTTCAGTCTTTTTGCTTATAGGCATCCTAGTGAGTCTGTAGATCTCTGTCTTATTAACTTTCATTTCCCTAGTGATTAATGATGTTGAAGATTTCTGCATATGCTTATTAGCCATTTGAATATCTTCTCTGATGAAATGTCTACTCAAGTCTTTGCCTATTTTTTTTTCCCCTGGGATTTACAGTTTATTAGAAAATGCAAATATCAGTCAAATAATCCCCAATAGACATACCTTAAAAACAGTTTTCTGAAGTAAAGAACAGTTCTGTAAGCATGTATATACCACAGGAAATGTGATCAGTATTGGGGGTCAGAAATTGAAGTCTGGGGCATATAACTAGTTTACTCCCAGGGGTCTTTTGCCTATTTTTTACTGGATTGTTTGTTTTACTGTCATTATGTTGTAGGAGTTCTTTGTGTGTTCTGGGTATTAGTCCTTTATCAGATATGTGATTTGCAAATATTTTATCCCAATCTACCTTGTATTTGCATTTTCTTAGTGATGTCTTTTGAAGTGCAAAAATCTTAATGTTTTATTTATTTATTTTTAAAGATTTTATTTATTTAGAGAGACAGAGAAAGAAAGCAGGAGTGGGGAGAGGTACAGAGGGAGAAAGAGAGAATCTCAAGCAGACTCTGTGCTGAGTGTGGAGCCCGACTCAGGGCTTGATTCCACAACCCTGGGATCATGACCTGAGCCAAAATCAAGAGTCGGACACTCAACCAACTGAGCCACCCAGACGCCCTCCAGATTTAAACTTTTTAAACTGATAAATAATTCACATGCCATAAAATTCACCTTTTTAAAGTGTACAATTAAATGGAGTTTTGGGGGTTGTTTTTTAGAGAGGCAGGAGGGGGGGAGGGGCACAGGGAGAGGGAGAGAAAGAATTTTAGTCAGGCTCCACGCGGGGCTTGATCTCACAACCTTGAGATCATGACCTGAGCCAAAATCAAGAGTCAGACTCTTAACCGACTGAGCCACCCAGATGCCCCTAAATGGCTTTTAGTATAGCCACAAGGTCATGTAACCACTGCCACTATCTAATTCCAGAACATTTTCATCATCCCAAAAGAAAACCCCTTACCCATTAGCACTCACCCCCCCATTCTTTCCTTTTCCCACCCCCTGAACCGCTAATTTATATTCTGTCTCCAGGGATTTGCTTATTCTAGACATTTCATATAAATGAAGTATTATAATATGTGGCCTTTTGTTTCTGGCTTCTTTTGTTTAGCATATTGTTTTCAAGGGTCACCCATTTTGTAGTATATATCAATACTTCATTCCTTTTTATGGCTGAATAATACTCCATTATATGGATATGTCACATTTTATTTATCCATTCCTCAGATAATTGACATTGGGGTTGTTTCCACTTTTTGGCTAATGTGAATGCTGCTGTGAACATTTATGTGCGAGTTTTTGTATGGATAGATGTTTTCAATTCTCTTGTGTATATATATACCTAGGAGTGGAATGCTAGGTCATGTTTTAACTCTCTGTTTAACTTTTTGAGGAACTGCCAAATTGTTTTCCACAGCAGCTGCAACATTTTATAGTCCTAACAGCAAGGTGCAAAGCTTCCAATTTCTCCACATCTAAGCCAACATTTGTTATTTTCCACTTTTTTTATTCTAGTCATGTGTGTGTGTGGGGAGTATCTTAAGTGATTTTGATTTGCATTTTCTTAAAAAGTAATGATGTTGAGTTCACCCAGCCATTTGTCTAATCTCCTCTGGAGAAATATCTATTCAAGTCCTTTGCCCGTTTAAAAATTAGGTTGTCTTTTTACTAGGATTGCAAATATCTTCTATGTTCTAAATGAGCTAGTAACACACTGGTATATGCAGTTATTAAAACTCACTGAACTGTACATTTAAAACTTGTGTCTTTTAAGTGTAATGTAAATTATGCCATCATACCAAGGGCCCTACAAAAGGAAATAAGTTATACTGGATAGTTAGAATTTTATGTACCACTTCAACTTAAAGAGTGTTCTGGGGAGAAAAGCCGATTAGCTTGGGTAACAGGCCTGGCGTCAGTGGAATAAAGCAATGTGGCTTCAGGGGCCTTGAAGAAAAACTAAGTTTTTAGTCAGATGCGTGGAATAAAAGAGAAAACAGCTGTAAGAGGAAAGATGCAGCACCTGGCGATTCCAGGACAATAGAAGAAGCAGGCATCAGGTATTTTTTGGTTCAACTCAGAAGCAAGATCCCCTGACTCAGAAAATAATTTTGGCTGATGCTCTGTACACTGAGGCCTCTGTTGCCCGTTTTATGATGCAGGGATAATGATCAAAAGCCTCTGCCTGTGTCGGTGAAGCGGGCCTGCCAGAGCGGACGGCACGATGGGCTTCGTGAACGTGGGATGAAAGGCGCTGGGGAAGCACAAAGGAGCGCTGATGGGCGTCTCCCAAGCGCGAGCCTCGAGGGCGTGGCCCGGCAGAGAAGGCAACTTCACCAAATGGATGGAAGTGTTTCTTGTTTGTTTGTTTTTACGATTTTAGTTATTTATTTATTTGAGAGAGAGAGAGAAAGAGAGAGCACGAGCTGGGGAGGGGCATAGGGAGAAGCAGCCTCCCCGCTGAGCAGGGAGCCCCATGCGGGGCTCCATCCCAGGACCTCAGGACCATGACCTGAGCTGATGACAGATGCTTAACCGACTGAGCCACCCAGGCGCCCCATGGATGGAACTTTTTAACGGGCATGTTCATATTCACATGAATGTGGGAATACTCATTTTGTGGCTGCCTCTATGCCCTCAGGGCTTCCGCACCTGCTACCAGCCGGCCTCCCAAACTAATAGAGGCCCCTACTCCGTGGCCTCTACCACATGACACTGCTTTATCGCCTATGAAGCACGTACCTGGTTTCTATATTTGTTTATTTGTTTATTATCTGTTTTGTCTTTGCCAGAGTGTAATCCTGGGGGAGCAGAGATTTGACCGTATTATTCTTGGTACACTGCCTGGCCAGTAGTAGGTATGCAGTAAATGGCTGAATTAATGATTCAAAAAATGTTTCTTTAAATCTCCACTCAGGGGGCGCCTGGGCGGCTCAGTCGGTTAAGCTTCTGCCTTTGGCTCAGGTCATGATCTCGGGCTCCTGGGAGCAAACTCCCTGCTCAGCGGGGAGTCTGCTTCTCCCTCTCCCTCCTCCCCTGCTGGTGTTCTCTCTCTCTCTCTCAAATAAATAAATAAAATCTTTTTTTTTAAGATTTTATTTATTTGACGGAGAGAGACACAGCGAGAGAGGGAACACAAGCAGGGGGAGTGGGAGAAGGAGAAGCAGACTCCCCGCTGAGCAGGGAGCCCGATGCGGGGGCTCGATCCCAGGACCCCGAGTTCATGACCTGAGCTGAAGGCAGACGCTTAACGACTGAGCCACCCAGGCACCCCAATAAATAAAATCTTAAAAAAAAAAATCTCCACCCAGGCACCTCTTTTAATATATCAACTGGAGAATTTCACTTAAATGTCTCAGACACTTCAACCTTGAAATGACCAAAATGCAATTATTTTTGTCCCTGTCCTCCCCTCCAGCCAATGGCTAAACCAAGAACTTGGGAGCCATTTTCCACCTGGATCTCTCACCTGGATTCCTGTAGCAGCCTCCTGTTGAAACTGCCTCCTGTTGTGTTCTCTCAGATTCATCTCCTGAGTGACCTGCTGAAACCCAAGTTTGATCATGTCACACCACTGCTTCAAACTCTTGGGCAGCTCCTCACTGACCTCATATAAAGGCCAAATTATCTTAGTAGGGCAGTCAGGCCTTTGCTGATGTGGCTCTTGCCCACCTCTCTAGCCATCCCACATGTCTCAGCTCTAGCTACACTGAGCTGCTTGCAGTTCCGAGTGTAGCTGCTATTACACTCCTCAACCTCTGCAGCTCTTCTGCTCCTGTCTTCCTGGTGAATCCCCTTCTTTCCTGTGTCACTTCATCTATGAAATTTTTTTTGACCAGTATTATATTTCTCAGGACTCTTGATTTTGAGGAACAGAAACCCAACACAAACTAGCTTCTGTTAAAAGGGGATGTATTAACTCATATAAGGAAGGACTGGATGCAGGCAGCCTCAGGAATGGCTGGATCCAGACACTCAAATGATGCTGTTATCGCTCTCTCTGTCTCTGTCTACACACACACAGAGACACACACAGGCGCACACACACACACACACACAGGGATTTTGGCTTCTTCTTATGAGTTGATTTCATTCTCTCTTGTTAAGGGAAAATGTGGTCAAGGGAGTTCCAGGCTTACATACACTTTGGTCACCCCAGGGGAGAATGAAGTCTTCTTTCCCCTGGTTTCAGCTTATAACAATTATAGGAGAATCTAAGATTAGCTTGGCTGTAGACATGTACCCAGCCATTGACCCATGGCTGGAGGGAAAAAGTTATGATTGGCCAGGCCTTGGACTGTTCCTCTTAACCTGGGGAGGAAGAATGTGTACTCCTTTTGTTGGGGAACCCTTCTCCAATAAAAGAGAGTACTGTTATCAGGAAAAGAGAGTAGACCACTGATGTCTACTATAACCACGATCTCATCCCTCCCCCCCACTCCTTTCGTGTTCCCATTGTCCTCTGTGCAGAGGCAGAGGGACCAGTGGGGGACAAAACAAGTTTTTGAGTCAGACATAGATTCAATTATTGGCTTTATGATGACTATGTGACCTTGAGAAAGTTTTAAGCCTCGTTGTGCCTTTACTTTCTCATCTATACAATATTTTAGGATAGCTGTGGGGATTAAAGACAACATAGGTAAAGTATCTGGTACAAGATGGTACCAATATTAATAATACTCATAACAGTCAATTATCTGATCTGCCTATTTCTTCCTTCTAGACCATGAATTACTTTAGGCAGGGCCTTATTTTAGGTACAGTAAAACTCAGTTACAATAGCAGAGCTCAGAGACTGGTGTATCCGTTTGCTAGGGCTGTTATAACCAGTACCACAGACTATGTGGCTTGAACAACAGAAATTTATTTTTTACAGTTCTGGAGGCTAAAAGTCTGAGATCAAGACGTCAACAGGGTGGGTTTCATCTGAAGACTTTCTCCTTGGCTTGTAGACGGCTGCCTCCTCTCTGTCTTCACATGGTCTTCCCTCTGTGTGTCTCTGTGTCCTAACTACCTTGTCTTGTAAGGACACCTCTCATAGTGAATTAGAGCCCACCCTAATGACCTCATTTTAACTTAGTCACCCCTTTAGAGACCCTATCTCCAAATACAGTCACTTTCTGAGGTACTGGAGGTCAGGACTTAAACATGTGAATTATGGGGGGGACACAATTCAGCCCATTACAATTCATTTCTGTCCAAAACTTTAGTGAAAAGTCATGCAGGATAAGGCAAATTTTGAGGATAAGGGAGTCATTTAGTTCTGTCTTTCTCAATATTGGCTTTATAATAATGGTTCACTGCATTTATATAGTCTTTTTTTTTTTTTGACTCTCCAAAGCACCTTCATGTCTCTTAACTTAATTCTTAATTTTACTGTGTTATCCCAGAGGGCCCTGAATTAGATTTCAGGAACAGAATTACGAAGGATCCAAAGACACAGGGTTAATAAAAAATGGTCAGCAGGGGGCGCTGCGAACAAGCCCGGGGAAATCCAAGGGCTATAGTTCTGAACCTAGACCTGGAGCCGGCACAGCATCCTACCAACTGACTCAGGCCCCTCTGCACATGAGCGCCTGGCTATTGGTTGGGCCCAGGCTGAACCATGGTTGCCCTCCCAGGGCATCTCATCACAAATTATGTCCCAGTTCTGGGATCTGGCCCAGTGTAAACACTCTCCCACGCATATGAGCTAAGTGGACAACACAGGAAGTTCAGTGGGAGCTCAGCCAGCCTTTCAACCCTGCCTGAGTCCCAGGAGATAAACTAACTACTAATATTCGATAAGGCCTGTGCCCACAGGGGTGGCAGTGGGCCCAGCAGTGGACACACTATGGACAGCAGGCTGGCTCTGGAGAAGGCTCGAGTGTTGTGAGAGGTCTCCGCCACATGCCCCTACTTCAGCCCCAGGGTCCGGTCTTCTTATGCTTCCTCCTGCTTTGATGGTCAAGAGTAGGGGCTTATATTCTACAGACTTGTTTATATCTGAAGTCCTGTGGTGGGTGCCTTAGGTTCTCACAGCATCCCCCCTTCCCCCTGGAAACAGAATACTCCCCTCCTTTAGAGAAAGTCAATTACCCAGTCTATGGGATTTGAGGGGGGCTGCCAATCACAACGTTCTCAAATATCCAGCCTGACCTCAGCCCAGGTCAGAAACATGCTCAGAATCTAGGCCCAGATGTCACCCACCAGGCACTGCTTTCACTGGGACCTATTTGGGACAAAGATGAGGACTGAAGACTGCCTATACCCCATTCTGTAGTGGAAGACAGAGCAGTGGAAAGTAAAAGTTCTCTGAAGTGTGATCCTGTTCACTCTATATTAAAATTTCCCTTTCTCTTATTCAAGGCAAGCAGCCAGGCCTTTGTGTTCCTTCATCAGGTGAAGTCTGTTCTGTAGGGTAGAAAGCAAAAGCTGCTGAAACTCTTTTAATTTGTTTTGGGGGGGGGGGGGTTGTATGTGTGAGAGAGAGAGAGAGAGAGAAAGGCTGAACTCCTCAAAGTCCTAAACCCCTTAAAGAGTTAGTTGCTTCAGGAGGCGAGGGGATACACGTGATGCCTTCAGGGAAGGAGTGGAAACAATGGAAGGTTAGATACCAGGGCTCCACCCTTGTCCCAAAGCTGGTTGCTAAACATTTACCCGCAAACCACCGCAAGTAAGAGTGACCTTTTCCCAATCTCCTTCAGGTAAATGGCTCCTATCTTGGGGAGAATGAAAGAAGGGGCAGGAGAGAGCACAAGCAGTGCTTCCCTCCTAAAAAGCAGACTGGAAAGTTCTTCATGGAAACAAATGAAATGGAAATAGGGGGTGTCCTCCTACTGTCCTTCCTTCCTTTTTTTTTTCTTTTTACCTCATATATACTGGAAATGTCAGAAAAGAATAGGAGGCCACATAGTATGGCAGTTGAGAGCACAGAATTTGGGTTCATAACCCAGCTTGCACACTCTCTAACTGTGTGGTATTGTGTAAAGTGGAGTAAAGTTGGAATGAGAAGTATCACGATAAGTTTTTGGAGCAGAAGCCAGGCCGCTCTCTTCTTCACTTCTCTCAAGAGAATCTTGAAGGGCCCCAAAGAGTCCTGCCCTCACTTTCTCTGAGCTACTGTATTGAATGGTGGTAGTGGTCTATAGAAATATGGATAGATCTAGGTGATATCCTGATAAGGTGCAGAACTCAGGCCTCAACAGCCTAAGAAGCTCTCTTGTCCACCTCGTCCAGGCACATCTAAAAACAAAATGCCTGGGGTGCCTGTATAGTTCAGTCAGTTAAGCATCTGACTTTTGATTTCAACTCAGGTCACGATCTCAGGGTCATGAGATCGAGCTCAGCTCTGCGTCATGCTCCTTGCTGGGCGTGGAGCCTGCTTAAGATTCTCTCTCTCCGGGGCGCCTGGGTGGCTCAGTTGGTTGAGCGACTGCCTTCGGCTCAGGTCATGATCCTGGAGTCCCGGGATCGAGTCCCACGTCGGGCTCCCTGCTCAGCGGGGAGTCTGCTTCTCCCTCTGACCCTCCCCCCTCTCATGTGCTCTCTCTCTCTCATTCTCTCTGTCTCAAATAAATAAATAAAATCTTTAAAAAAAAAAAAAGATTCTCTCTCTCCACTCCCTCTGCCCCTCCCCTTCCCCCTTAAAAAAAAAAAAAAAAAAAGGACCTTTACAAAATGCCAAACTGGAGATCTGCTGCTAACATCTGTCTTTTGGTTCTTCTTTATGAGGGAGTCAGTAGATCCCATGGCTTTTCTGAATTTCAACTTCCTCATTCATAGGATGGAAATAAAAATACAACTTCATTGCCTTTTATGGATACAGATTAAAAGGCGCAGAACGTTTTAACCATTGCAAATTTGTTAACATTTTTCTAGAGTTTCCCAGTTGGATTCAATTAGGATCATGATGGTATGGTTGCCTCCCCTAGTCTGAAAGAGAAATGCCACCATTAACTTTTAATTATTCACAAATACAAAGGAAAAGTCCTTGGCCCAGGCCCTAATGGGACTATTAAAGCTATTTTCCTACTCAGAGTTTAAAAAGCTGGGAAGTTGGTTTACATAACCTGGTACTTTTTTTCTATTGCTCTTCCCCATAGAATGTGAAGGACCAAGAGTGAACCCTCTCTACTAATGCATGTTAGGCAGGTGCCAAACTTCTTTATCTTCTTGTTTTCTTGGTTTACTTTTTCCTCCTACTGTTCTCATCTGGTTGTACTGTTGGGGTGTGTGTGTGCATATGTACACACACATGTATGTGTGTATAGGAATGCATGTGTGTGGTCTGGAGGGAGACAGACTTTGGAAGCACAGAATGGTAACACATGGTGTGTAACACCCCCCCACCAACACACACACCTGACACACACACTCCAGAAAAAGGAAAGACCCAATAGAATAAAGAATAAAGAAATGAAAATAAATTGAGACAAAAATAGCAACACAAAAAAGCCCACGTACAAGAACCAAGTCTTTCCTTTTCTCAATTTCATGCTCTCTTTTTTCCTTTTTTACTGAATTCAGATTTTTTTTTCTATAGGTTTCTTTTCTCTCTCTGTGCCCTTATTAACTCAACCTCATTAACACTACCAAAACCAGAAGTCATTATCCTGACACCACCCACTGCACTCAAGTTCTACTTCTCTCTCTGAATTCCTCCAACTGTTCTCAGGTTCCACTTCAGGTCAGCTGCCTAAAAAAAAAAAAAAAAAAAAAAAAGCCACTCAGACTCATTCCTTATTTTTAAAATCTGCTTTATCAAGATATAATTTACATATGACAAAACCTCACCCATTTTAAGTGTATGGTTTAATGCATTTTTAACAAATGTATGCAGTCATATAACCACCACTATAATCAAGATATAAAATAGTTCATCACTCCAGAAAGTTTTCTTTCTATCACCATAGTTTTGCCTTTCCTAGAATGTCATATAAATGGAATTAAATGGTAGGTAGTTTTTTGTGTCTGGCTTCTTTTCTCAGCACACTGCTTTGGAGGTTTGTCTATGTTGTTGCATGTATTGGTAGCTCATTCATTTTTATCTGCACTGTACAGAAACATCACAATTGTTTGTTTATCCATTCATCTGTTGATGGACATCTGCGCTGTTTTCAGTTTGGGGTTATTATGAATTCAGTGCTATGAATATTCACATATAGGTCTTTGTGTGGACATATATTTTCACTTCTCTTGGGAAGTTTCATTGCTAGGAAGGGAATTGTTGAGTTGGATGGTTAAGTGTAGTTTAACCTTATAAAACATGAATAAACTGTTTTCCAAAGAGGGTGCATCATTTTCAGTCTCCCAGCAGCAATATATGCAACTTTCAGTTGCTCCATATCACTGTCAACACTTTGTACTGTCAGTTTTTAAAATTTTAGCCATTTTTATGGATGTGTAGTATTACCTCATTGTCCTTTTAATTTCTATTTCCCAGATGACTAATGTTGTTGAACATACTTTCAGAATGTGGTTATTTGCCTTAAGTATAATTTCTTTGGTGAATTGTCCACATTCCTTGCCCATTTAAACATTGGGTTGTTTGTTTTCTTATATTGATTTTGTAAGAGTGCTTTACATATTCTAGATATAAGACCTTTATCAGATACATATTTTGCCTATAGAAATAGCCTGAAATTCAAAGAGTCATGAACAAGGTTTTCCTATTGTTATTTACAATTATGATGAAATTGGAAACAAGTTACAATCTAATAAAAGGGAAACTGTCCACTTCCTTATGATTCAAAGGGATATTTTACAGTCACTTAATATTAAACATTTAAAGATTTGGAAACCTACTTTTGATATAATTCTAAGTAGAAAATAAAATTATGTATAATATCAGCCATGTATTAAAAAAGCCTGGAAGTATATGCTGAAATAGTAAGAATGATAATATCTAAGAGGTAAGATTATGGCTGGGGTTTAAATTTCTATACTTTTCTATATTTTTTCTTTTTTTTTTTTTTTAAGATTTTATTTATTTATTTGACAGAGACACAGAGAGAGAGGGAACACAAGCAGGGGGAGTGGGAGAGGGAGAAGCAGGCTTCCCGCCGAGCAGGGAGCCCGATGCGGGGCTCGATCCCAGGACCGTGGGATCATGACCTGAGCAGAAGGCAGACGCTTAAGGACTGAGCCACCCAGGCACCCCTCTTTTTTTTTTTTTTTTTTAAAGATTTGTGTTTATTTGTCAGAGAGAGAGAGAGAACGAGAACAAGTAGGGGGAGTGGCAGCCAGAGAGAGAAGCAGGCTCCCCACTGAGCAAGGAGTCCGATGCGGGACTCAATCCCAGGACCCTGGGATCATGACCTGAGCTGAATGCAGGCACTTCACTGACTGAGCCACCCAGGTGTCCACTTTTCAATATTTTTCAAGATTTATACAGTAGGCATGTCTTAGTTAAAAAAGGAAAAGCATCTCATAAAAAAAGTACATGGTTAAAGTAGTGGTTGATGCTTCCTTTACAAGTCCACCTGAACTTTGGCATGATTTGTGATACCATTAGTAACCAAGTGAGTTCATTAATTCCTCAACAGACCATCCAAAAGCTTTGAACTATAATTCCAGCTCTGTCCTTGAACTCCAGGCAGTTTTTCTTCCTGTCTAAAATGGGATTCAGAACTGTGAAGTACCTAGCAAGGCTGCCATGAAGCTTTCTGAGAAACTGCTCCCCAGGTATGTGCTCTAAGATATGCAAAAGCTCCTGAGCTTGTGTTCAGTGACTTGGGAAGACCTTGAGAAGTCAGACATGACTTTAATACTTAGAAGAGAGAATATCTGTTTTTCACTCAACAGAGAATGAGGCCAAAGAGACACGGACTCAGAGAGCTGGAGGGAAAGCAGTGTGTGCAAAGAGAAAAGGCTTGGGTTGAAGAAGATATTGGAACTGAGAAGAGGACAGATGGGAGGGAAAGAGGAAATGGAGGAAAGAAGGGAGAATGGAAGCAAACAGGTCTCTGGACTGAGAAAGGTCAGACTTTGAATCAGAACTTTGTAGATAAATTCTGCACCTGTGAAGTCTTAGCCTACAAATAATTTGTAACCTTTTACTCATTTTTATTTCTAGTTCTGAAGTTATTTGTTATCTTATGAAGACTGGAAAGAAAGTACATTTACTCCTGGGTTTATTGAGAGGAAGGAACTCAGAGGTCCCTATAGGGATTACTCTCAGAAGGCGGCAATTTCCTAAGGTAAAATATCTGGAGAAGGTCAGTGATTCAGCTGATAGCAGAGATATTTTTGAATCTGGTCAATTACTTTACCTAAGGCAGGCACAGTATATATGTTGGCTGATGAGTCATCTGTGAAACCAAGATGTAGCATTCAAATGATTACTCAGAAGAGCCAGTAGAGGTTTTTTGTTTTGTTTTGTTTTTTAATTTGTTAGCCAACAAAATCCAACCAAGATTTTTTTCTTTGAAGCTTGATAAAATGGAAATGCAAAGGGCCAAGAATAACCCACACAATGGGGAAGAAGAACAAAGTGGGAGGACTTCCTCTACTGGATATTTACACGGGCTATAAATAATTTTGGCATAAGGATGGACATATTGACCAGTGGAATAGAATATAAATCTGGAAAGAGATCCATGTGTATATGGATATTTTATTTATGACCAAAAAAAGGCACTGCAAAGCAGTAAAGAAAACTTTTTCAACACATGGTGCTGGGACAATTAGATAACTGTGAGGGGAAACATGACCCTTACCTTACACCATACATAAAAATTCATTCTAGATATATCATAGACAAAAATGTAAAAGGCAAAATAAAGCTTATAGAGGGCAATATAAAACAAAAGCTTCATGACTTCAAATAGGGAAAGATTACTTAATAAGTACTAGCCATAAAGAAAAAGATTGATATATTTGAGTACATTAAAATGTAAAACCCCATTAAAGTAAGGAAAGATTTTTAAAAATTATGTATAATTTATTTTTTTATTTTATTTTTAAGATTTTATTTATTTATTTGACAGAGAGAGAGAGAGCACAAGCAGGGGGAGCAGCAGACAGAGGGAGAGGGAGAAGCAGACTCCCCACTGAGCAAGGAGCCCCATGCAGGACTCAATCCCAGGACCCTGGGATCATGACCCGAGCTGAAGGCAGACACTTAATGACTGAGCCACCCAGGCACCCCAGATTTTTTAAATAGGACACAAAAGAACTAATCATAAAGAAAAAGATGGATAAATTTGACATTTATTTAACATTTAAATTTAATATTAGTATTAAGAACTTCTATTCATTAAAAGATAAGGGCCATGGAGAAGATACTTGCAACATCTATCACCTACAAAGAGCTCAAGTATGGAATACATAAAGAAATTCTACAAACCGGGCGCCTGGGTGGCTCAGTTGGTTAAGCGACTGCCTTCGGCTCAGGTCATGATCCTGGAGTCCCGGGATCGAGTCCCGCATCGGGCTCCCTGCTCGGCAGCGAGTCTGCTTCTCCCTCTGACCCTCCTCCCTCTCATACTCTCTATCTCATTCTCTCTCTCAAATAAATAAATAAAATCTTTAAAAAAAAAAAAAAGAAATTCTACAAACCAATAAGAAAATGACAGCCAACCCAAAAGAAAAATGGGCAAAAGACTTGAACAGATACTTTTGGGGGGGGAAATGGATATCCAATGGATAATAGACATATGAAAAGATACTTAATCACTAGTAATCAGGGCAATGCAAATAAAAACCATAACCAGACACCATTATATACCCACCAGAATGGCTAAAATTAAAAGACCAACCCTACCAAGTGTTGGTGAGGATGTGGGGAGAAATACGTTCATATGCTACTAGAGGAGTGCAGATTAGTATGACACTTTAGAAAATTCTTAATAGTATCTAATAAAATTGAAGTTATATATAACTTATGTAACTTATAAAGAACAATACCATTTATAGGAAATATACCCAACAAAAATACATATACATATTGTCTACAAGACATATACAAGAATGATCATAGAAGCTCTATTTGTAATCCTCTCAAACTGGAAACTGCCTCAAAGTCCATCAACAGCAAAATGAATATAGAAATAGTGGTATATTCATACAATATAATGCTATTAAGCAAAGTAAAAGAAAAACATGAGCTACACATAATAACCTGTGTGAATCTTGAAAACATATTGTTGAAAAAAGAGGCCAGATCCACAGGAATATATATGGCATAATTCCATTTTATATAAAGTTAAATACAGGCAAAAAATTACTATTTAGGGTTCCATGCTTAGGAGATAAAACTATAAAGAAAAGCAAGAAAATAGTTATCACAGAAGTTAAGGTAATAATTATCTTTGAAAAGAAAAGAAGTAGTGATTAGGAGCAATGACTTTGGGGATTTCTGAAGTGTTGGCAATTCTGTAACTCTTGACCTGGGTGTTGCTTTGTGAAATGTCATCAAATTGTTTTGTAAACTTTGTAATACTGTGTATCCTGGGATGGAGCCCCCTGTAGGGCTCCCTGCTCCTCAGGGAGCCTGCTTCTCCCTCCCCCACTCCCCCTGCTTGTGTTCCCTCTCTCGCCTGTGTCTTTCTCTGTCAAATAAATAAATAAAAAATCTTAAAAAAAAAAATACTGTGTATCAGACAGGCCCAAGAAGATACAGAAAAATCGAGTAAGCCAATAACCATAGAAGATGGTAGCCCAAGATCTCCTTCCTAAGAGGAACCAGATCCTGTGACTCTATGCTTAGATGCTAACAAAATTTCGAGGAACAGATATTTCCAGTTTTATACAACTGTTCCTGTGCTAGCATAATCTTATAACAGAACTAAATAAGAAAAGCAAAAGAAATTAAAAACACAAGTTAAACTCACTTATAAAAATATTCCAGCATTCTAATAAAGTACAGTTAGTTGACCCTTGACCAACATAGGTTTGAGCTGCATGGGTCCACTTTTACAGGAACTGTTTTCAATAAATATACCTACAGTACTGTAAATGTATTTTCTCTTCCTTTTGATTTTCTTTTTAAAGATTTTATTTATTTATTTGACAGAGAGAGATAGTGAGAGCAGGAACACAAGCAGGGGGAGTGGGAGAGGGAGAAGCAGGCTCCCGCCGAGCAGGGAGCCCGATGCAGGGCTTGATCCCAGGACCCTGGGATCATGACCTGAGCCGAAGGCAAATGCTTAACAACTGAGCCACCCGGGCGCCCCTATTTTCTCTTCCTTTTGATTTTCTTTTTTTAAAGATTTTTTATTTATTTATCTGAGAGAGAGAATGGGAGACAGAGAGCATGAGAGGGGGAGGATCAGAGGGAGAAGCAGACTCCCCGACGAGCAGGGAGCCCGATGTGGGACTCGATCCCGGGACTCCAGGATCATGACCTGAGCCGAAGGCAGTTGCTTAACCAACTGAGCCACCCAGGCGCCCCTCCTTTTGATTTTCTTAATCACATTTTATTTTCTCTACCTTACTTTATTGAAGGAATACAACATATAATACATACAACATTCACAATATGTGTTTAAATAGACTGTTTATGTCATCAGCGAGGTTTCCAGTTAACAGTAAGTTATATTAGTAATTAGTTAAGTGTTTTGGGAGTCAAAAATTATATGCAGATTTTCCACTGCACAGGGGTTGGCAACCTTCATTCCCTCGTTCAAGGGTCAACTGTACTAGTAAGTCAAATCTTGCAATTCATTAACATAATAATAATTATGCTCACACAAGATTTATCCCAGGAATGAAAAGATGTTTCAACACCAGAATATCTAGAATGCAATCCACTGGAAAGGCAAAATAAAAGAGGAAGATGATATGATCACTCCCCCAGTAGATGACACAGAAGTATACATCCATACCACACATAAATGGGGTATTATTTCCATTTATGAGATTTACTCAGCCATGAAAAAGAATAATGTATTGATACATGGAACCTTGAAAATATTATGCTAAGTGAAAGAAGCCATACACAAAAGGCCACAAATTGTATGATTCTATTTATATGAAATTTCCAGAATAGGCAGATCCATTGAAACATAATTTTTCTACATCAGCTATAATGAAAAACATACCTCAAGTAAGTGTCATGTCAGAAATGCAAGTATGGTTCATTATAGGGATTTGTTTTAATATGCCATGATATTAATAGATCAAAGGAGAAAAAAATACAATCATCTCAGGATGAAATGCCACTTAGCAAAATCGAACATCCATTCCTGATTAAACAAACAAACTGAAATCAAAACAAAACCCAGAACATCTTAGTATCCTAGGAATAGATTTTTTTTTTTTTGCCATCATAAAAATCTGGCATCATACTTTAATTCCATTAAAGGAAGAAGATATCATAGTTTAATAATGTTCTGAAAATCCTAACCAGTATAATTAAGTAAGGAAAGAATTTAAGAGGTGAAGTACCTCTTTTTTTTTTTTTTTTAAACAGAGTGCAAGAGAGTGGGAGGGAGAGAGAGCATCTTAAGCAGGCTCCAGCTCAGCAGGGAGCCTGATGTGTGGCTCATGACCCTGAGATCATGACCTGAGCTGAAACCAAGAGTCAGTTGCTTAACCAACTGAGCCACCCAGGTGCCCTGAGGTAAAGTACCACTTAAGGTAAGAAAGATTTATTATTTGAAATGATATCAAAGAATAACTAGAGGGGCACCTGGCTGGCTCAGTCAGTAGGCCATTCGACCCTTGATGTCAGGGTTGTGAGTTCAAGCCCCAGGTTGGGCATGGAGCCTAAAAAAAAAAAAAAAAAAAAAAAAAAGAATAACTAGAAACCTGAAGAGAATAGACCAAGGAAATACTAGAAAGCTGTGGGAAATTGCAAGAATGGTTACACTATTTTGCAGCTCTTCTCAGAGGTGGAGTTTATTTCTCCATACTTTGCATCTGAGTTGGACCACTAACTTAGGATAATGGAACATTAGGAAACATGATGCAAACAGAAACTTGCAAAGTACTTTTGCAATGGAACTGGCCCTCTTTTTTAACCATTTTAAGAAATTTGAAACCACTACTCTTTTTTTTTAAATTTAAATTCAATTAGCCAACATATAGTTGTACATCGTTAATTTCAGATGTAGCGTTCGGTAATTCATCAGTTGCATAGGACACCCAGTGCTCATCACATCACGTGCCCTCCTTAATGCTCATCACCCAGTTACCCCATCCCCCTACGCACCTCCCCTCCAGCAACCCTCAGTTTGTTTCCTATAGTTAAGAGTCTGTCATGGTTTGTCTCCCTCTCTGATTTCTTTCCATTCCGTTTTCCCTCCCTTCCCCTATGATCCTCTGCGCTGTTTCTTATATTCCACATATGAGTGAAACCATATGATAATTGTCTTTCTCTGCTTGACTTATTTCACTCAGTATAATACCCTCCAGTTCCATCATGTCAATGTAAATGATAAGTATTCATCCTTTCTGATGGCTGAGTAATATTCCAGTGTGTGTGTGTGTGTGTGTATCTCACATCTTCTTTATCCATTCATCTGTCGATGGACATCTCTGCTCTTTTCCATAGTTTGACTATTGTGGACGTTGCTGCTATAAACATTGGGGTGTATGTGCCTCTTTGGAGCATTACATTTTTACCTTTGGCAAAACCACTACTCTTGAATTGAGCCCACGTTAGCCTGCTGGATGGTGAGAGACATGTGGCTAAGTCACCCCACAGCCCCAGCTGACACAGAACCAACTACTAAATATACATGAGTGAGGCGATCCCGGACTAGCTATGTT
Source organism: Leptonychotes weddellii (assembly GCF_054177405.1). Classification (NCBI taxonomy): domain Eukaryota; kingdom Metazoa; phylum Chordata; class Mammalia; order Carnivora; family Phocidae; genus Leptonychotes; species Leptonychotes weddellii. The sequence continues at coordinate 75,507,317 of NC_138378.1, read as the reverse complement.
AGCTAAGGTGTCAATTGACTGAAGAGATAAACTGAGCTGGCCTAGACCAGAAGAACAACCAGTTGACCCACAGAGATGTGAGAAATAACACATGCTTGTTATTTGAAGCTACTAAATTTTGGGGTGGTTTGTTATGCAGCAAGAGCTAACTGGAATAGAAATTATACAAGGATTTATTAAAGTGGCCAGTTGCTTTTTGTACAATTAATGTGCAAAATTGATACATTGTTAGCAAATACAATGGAAGAAAAGATCTCATTTGCAATAGCAATACTACCACCAATTTACCTGAAGATCAACTTAACCAGAAATAGGCAGGACCTCAGTAAAGAAAATATGATATCTCTATGAAGGGATATTAATTCTTGCTAAATTAATCTATAAACTCAATGTGATCTCAATCAAAATATCAAAACAATTTTAAATATTAAAAAACCAACATTGGGTTTATCTGTAGAAATAAACAAAAATCTGAACAGAAAGATATTGGGAAGAGGGTGTCAGATTAAACATTTAAATGCATTTTAAAGTTACAAGAATTAAAGAGTTGGGTTCTAGAAAAAATTTAAACAGATCAATGGAATAAAATAGAAAATCCAGAAATAGACTGAAATACACATGCGACTTTAGTAGATAATAATGGTGACATTTCCAGTCCATGAGAGGAAAGATGGATTATTTTTAAAAAACAGTGTTGGGACTACTTGGGGGAAAAATTAAGCTGTATAACCCTACTCCTTTCATCAAAGTAAATTCCCAAAGGAAAGTAGTAAAATGTTAAAAGGGAACTATAAAGGTACTAGCAATAAAGAAGCCAGATACAAAAGGCCACATATTGTATGATTCCATTTATAGAAAATGTCCTGGGAATCCATAGAGACAGAAAGTAGATTGCTAATTTGCCAGGGGCTGGGAAGACAGGGAAATGGGGAATGACTGCTTGATGGATATGAGGTTTTTTGGGGGGTAAAGAAAAAGCTCTAAAATTAGTGACAATAACTGCACAACTTTGGAAACACTAAAAACCACTGCATTGTACACTTTTAAACAGTGAACTTACTCAATTATACTTCAGTAAAACTCGTATTTGGAGAAGAAGAAAAAGAAGAAGAAGAAAGAACCCAGAGGCTGGAGAGTCCAGAGGGGGACTCTGATCCCAGAAGTTAGCTCAGGGACAGTGGAGCTGGGTCTGGAAGGGTGTTTTTGAGAAGCAGATATTATAATTTGTAGGTGAGAAAGGTAGAAAAGGGATTAACCTCTCTTGCCTCTGACTATTCCATTACTCTGCATTTTCCAAAGACCTTAGGACTCTGCATACCCTGGATAATCATTTTAAACTTGCTAAATCGTTTTTGGGTTTAAAAAAAAATGCTAGAAAAAAACATAGCTGAATTCATTTATAATCTTGTCATAAAGACAATTCTTAGCATGACACAAAACCCAGAAGTCAAATGAAAAATGACTGATGCATTTGCACAGAAATTAGTTTTTATGTTAAAAAGTCACATGTAGGGGCACCTGGGTGGCTCAGTCGTTAAGTGTCTGCCTTTGGCTCAGGTCATGATCTCGGGGTCCTGGGATCGAGCCCCTAGTCGGGCTCCCTGCTTGGTGGGAAGCCTGCTTCTCCCTCTCTCATTCCCCCTGCTTGTGTTCCCTCTCTCGCTGTCTCTCTCTCTGTCAAATAAATAAATAAAATCTTAAAAAAAATAATTTGGGGGGTGAAGCTTGGTAATGAGTACATGGGATATTCTTCTCTCTGCTTTTTTATGTTTCATTTTTCCATAATAAAAAGTAAAAAATAAATAGCATGAAAAAAAATCTATGTACAAATTTCAAAGATGAACTGGAAATAAATATTTGCAGCCTAAGATATCAAAAGGGCTAATTCCTTAATTTATAAAGAGCTCATAAAAACCACCAAGAAAAAGACAAGCCAAATGAAAAAGGTAAGTGAAAAGATCAACAGGCAGAACAATGCAAAGGAAACAAAATAGCCAATAAACTTGTGAAAAGATGATCAAGTCAACCATACTCATACATGCAAAGGAAAGCAATAATAAGATGCTATTTTGATAAAAAGCAATATTGGTAAAGGAAGGAGACAATTGGACTGTCCACTATGGTGGGAGTGTAGGTTGGTACCACCTATTAAAAGACAATTTCATGATATATGTCAACATGTTAAAAATATATAGCACTGTACATATGATGGACTATTATTCAGCCTTAGAAACGAAGGAAATGCTGCCATATGATACAACATGGATAAACCTTGAAGACATGATGATAAGTGAAGGGAGCCAGACACAAAAGGACAAATGCTGGATGATTCCACTTAGATGAGGTACCTAGAATAGTTAAAATCATAGAGATCGAAAGTAGAATGGTGATTGCTAGGGGCTGGAGGCAGGGGGTTGTAGAGAGTTCCTGCTTTGTTTGTTGGTTGGTTTTATTGAAGTAGAGTTGACACACAGTGTTACGTTAGTTTCAGGTGTACAGCATAGTGATTCAGCTTCTCTATACCTTATGCTGTGCTCACAAGCACAGCTCCCATCTGTCACTATGCAATGCGATTATAAAACTTTGACTATATTTCCTGTGCTGTGCTTTCGTCCTCATGACTTCTTCATTTCATAATTGGAAGCCTGTGTCTCCCACTCTCCTTCACCCATTTCACCCATCCTCCCATCCCTCTCCCCTCTGGCAACCATCAGTGTGTTCTCTATATTTATGGGTGAAAAGCACCTTTTGATGGGTAGAGAGCTTCAGTTTTACAAGATGTAAAGAGTTTGGGAAATAGATGATGGTGATGGTTGCAGAACAATATGAATGTACTTAATACCACCGAACTGAACTATATACACTTAGTCTTTAAGAAAGTAAATTCTACACTTTGTGTATTTTACCTCAATTTTAAAAAATGGGAAAAAAATACATACCCCTTGACTCAGCAATTCCACTTCCAAACATTTACCTTATGTTAGAAAGTAAAAATATGCCAAGTATTTGATTCCCATTGTAACAGCAAAAATTTCAAACAACCTGAATGTCCAACAATAGTTAAGTTGGTTAAATAAATGATGGTGAAGTGATAAGACATCCCTGAAGAGATTTCGGAAAGGTGAGTTGAGTTCTGAAATATGTTACTGTGTAATCAAGGCAACAGAGTTCCACAGAGTGTGTATTGTATGGCCCATGTGGAGACATTTTTAAAAATCTGTGTGGTCTGGGCATATTCATGATAATTTTTATATGACCACAAAATGTTTTGCTGCAGTTACAAATAAATTATTAGTAATGGGGAGAGGAGTAATGATGGTGGTGGTGACAGTAAGACGTCATGTCAGGCCTTTTGGCAGTACTTGGATTTTTTTCCCCTATTGGAATGTATTCGTTTTTGGTTTTTCTAAGTATAAAGGAAATGTAACATTTTGTACTCAGATGCTGAGCCTCGGTATATGGTTTACAAGATGTATTTCCATTTGAGTGTCTTATCTAACCATCCTTATTTAAAAAGGTCAAATTTCAAAATCATAACGTTAAACGTTACTTTGACTGTCTACACCTTTCTTCTGTTTTTCCTTCTCTCCTTCCACTCCTCCCGGGTGCTCACTTTCCTGCCTAAATCCAACCACCACCTCGCGTGTGGCTGTTAGACAATGCGTCGGGACGTCTTTGGAACTGCTCCCTCAAACTTTTTGTAGTTCTCCTTGTACCTGGTTACATGCACAGCATGTACTCAAAGTTCAATACCGCTCCGAAAGATACATTTTTCTTGGTAGTGATTGATGCCCTGGCTTTGAAAGCCTCCAAGCAGCAGTCCGGACACTTTGTTCCCAGCACCTCAACCCTGCACCGCTTTTCCTCTCTCCATTTTTAGTAGAGTCATGTTCGTGGCCAACTGGTAAGCCTGTAGTTGTTTGTGTATGGCTGTCCTCTAACTTTTCACAGATGATTTTCCACATCTTTGGTCCTTAGCTCCCTTCTCGGGGTGAGCAGAGTAAAGAGTCCTGGACCCTTGCGCCTGCAGACCAAGGTTTAGTCCCACTGTGGCCATCAATTTCCTGTGCAACTCTATGAAATGAAGATGAACTTTGGACCCCCTGACCCTCCACCACCCCCCATTCTCACTGCCAGTTCAAGTCTCAGCCAAGAACTTCACACCCTCCTCTTCACTCACAATGTATATCTTAGATATATCTTATTTTGGAGGGTCTTCCCCACCCCCACCCCATCCCCAGCATCTTTCCCTTAATTCATTAGCTCTTTAAGATATCAGCACAGTATATTTTCCAGACTTTGTTGTTTAGCATTTTCCCCTTCCTTTCTCTCTTTATCCTCTTATTTCCTTCTGAAGGATGCTGATTCCTCCACTCAACATTTCGAGTCATAAAAACAAATCTAGTTTCTATCTTTTCTTTCCACTCCTAATTGAAATTACAACTCAAAACCACCCCTTGCTGAGCATTTGTAGTTTACATTACAGTGTTGAGAAGCAGGGATAAAGCTTGATACGGCAGAAAGAGCATGAGTCCTAGAGCGACAAGGACTAGAGTTGATTCCAATATGACCACTTACTCTCTTGACCTCCTTGGGCTTCAGGTCCTTCAATGTGCAGACCTTCCTCAACTTATGGTAGGGTTATGTCCCAATAAAACCCATCATAAATTGAAAATATCCTGTCGAAATGCATTTAATACATGTAACCTACTCAACGACATAGCTTAGCCTAACTTAAACGTGCTCAGAACACTTACATTAGCCTACAGTTGGGCAAAATTATCCAACACAAAGCCTATTTAAAGTATTGAATATCTCATGAAATTTATTGAATACTGTACTGAAAGTGAAACACAGGATGGTTGTGTGGGTACAGAATGGTGGTAAGTGTGTGGGTTGTTGACCCTTGTGATTGCGTAGCTGATTGGGAGCTGTGTCCTGCTGCTACGGCCCAGTGTCCTGAGAGAGGACCTTACTGCCTATCACCAGTCCAGGAAAAGATCCAAATTCGAAATTCAGTAGGGTTTCTACTGACTATGTACTACTTTTGCACCATGGTAAAATTGAAAAATAAAAATATCGTTCCTTGAGGGGCACCTGGGTGGCTCTGTCGGTTAAGCCTCTGCCTTCAGCTCGGGTCGTGATCTCAGGGTCTTGAGGTCGAGTCCCACATCCGGCTTCCTACTCAGCAGGGAGTCTGCTTCTCCCTCTCCCTCTGCCCCTCCCCTCTACTCAGGCATTCTCTCTCTCAAATAAATAAATTAAATAAAAAAAAAATTGGTCATGAACCATCATAAGTCTGGGACCATCTGTATGATGGGCAATAAATAGTCATGCTTGCCCATTGCCCAGTCCTGTCCTGCCCTACCTGATCTCAGTTTGTCCCTAGGATCCATCCTCTCTACAGGTGACACCCCCGGCTCCCAGGCCCTCTGGTACTCCTTCTCCTCTCCCACTAACTGCACCTCATGGCTTACTCCACTCGAGCCTGTCCTCTTAGCAAACCAGGGCTCTCTGTGGAGCAACAGTGGGGAGAGGCAGGTGGAAGGCAGCTGTGAAGGAGATGGATGGGGGAGGTGAAGGGTAGCTCTTCAGCTCCAAAACATTCAGTGTGAAGTGGCTCCTGGCGGGGGCGGGGGGGCGGGCAGTGGGGGGAAGTGTCTGGTCCTCAAGCCCCCTTGTATTCACTGTTTCCCTGGGGGACACTTTGAATGATCTCAGAGATAGGATTGCTGGTTAGCTGGAGATTAATCTAACAGGGTGACGTGAGTCATGCTTTCATTCCATTGTCTGAGAGGCCAGTGGCCACTCACAAGAGGACGCCAGCTCTCCTGGGATCGTTTCTTCTTAACTTCGTGGCTTCCATCCAATCAACAGGGAGAGCACTCGGGTGTTATTTTATTTCACACTCATGGTGCTGCTCTGTGCTGTTTACACTTTCCACAACTTTCTTCTCTCCCCCACCTCCAAAAATAGCAAATGACATTGCTTGCCCAGATTTTCCACCTGAGTTTGTTTTTCATTTTGAGAGAACTCAGCATGGTGCTGAGTGCTGCCTCAGCACCAACTAAATACTGGTATTTAACCCCAGGACAAAGTCAAAGGTCATACATTTCTGCTATGCAGCTGCAAGGCTGCTTTTATTCTTGGCATGAGAAAAAAGGATATTGTTTGTGATGTGAGAATTATATATGGGAATATCTTGGATGTGCGTGGATTTTTGCATTAAATATGTTCCTGAAATTTAATGTGTATATAGATTTTTTTTTTTTAAAGATTTTATTTATTTATTTGAGACAGAGAGAATGAGAGAGAGAGAGCACATGAGAGGGGGGAGGGTCAGAGGCAGAAGCAGGCTCCCTGCCGAGCAGGGAGCCCGATGCGGGACTCAATCCCGGGACTCCAGGATCATGACCTGAGCCGAAGGCAGTCGCTTAACCAACTGAGCCACCCAGGCGCCCCTGTGTATATAGATTTATCTTGCAGCAAAGTTAAGCTTACCCAGTATGGCTGGTAAATAGGGTTTCCATGATAATCAAGTATCTTAAGAGAAGGAAACCCACCTTCTATAGGACACATGTGTAACCTGGTGTCTCCAGGCTACATTAGCCAGAGGATTCAAATGGGGGTCACAGGACCAGTGATAACTCTCTGGCAGGGTCAGCTTTGTGGTCGGGCAACCTATGCAGTTGCATGGCCTCCATACTCAGGCCCTATGCTTATAACTCCCTGCTGTGGCTGTCATGTCATGAAATCTTTTTTTTTTTTTTTTTTAATTAGTTTCAGAGGTAGAATTTAGTAATTCATCAGTTGCATATAACACCCAGATCTCATTCCATCAAGTGCCCTCCTTAATGCCCATCACCCAGTTACCCCATCCCCCCACCCACCTCCCCTCCAGCAACCCTGTTTGTTTCTTAGAGTTCAGTGTCTCTTACGGCTTGCCTCCCTCTCAACGTTCATCTTATTTTATTTTTCCTTTCCTTCCCCTATGTTCATCTGTTTTGTTTCTTAAATTCCACATTCGAGTGAAATCATATGCTTTTGTCTTTCTCTGACTGACCTATTTTGCTTAGCATCATAGCCTCTAGTTCCATCCATGTCATTGCAAATGGCAAGATTTCTTTCTTTTTGATGGCTGAGTATTATTCCATTGTATATATATATACCACATCTTCTTTCATGAAATTCTTAATGTGGGCGCCTGGGTGGCTCAGATGGTTAAGCATCTGCCTTCAGCTCAGGTCATGATCCCAGGGTCCTGGGATCGAGTCCCGCATCGGGCTCTCTGCTCCTTGGGAGCCTGCTTCTCCCTCTGCCTCTCTCTCTCTGTCTCTCATGAATAAATAAATAAAATCTTTAAAAAAAAAATACTAAAAGAAATTCTTAATGTAAAAACAAGGGGCCCACATTTTCATTTTGCCCTGGGCCTTGCAAATTAGGGAGCCAATCCTGTTCCCTGGCTCTGCTTCCATCTACTTTTGCTCCCTGTTGCTACAACCCCTTCTTAAAACCAACCCGAATTCTGTCCAGTAGCTCCCTGGGTTGGGGGTTTCACAGATTTGATGAAATCACCTGGTCACCTGCTTTGTGCCCCTGCATTTCCTTCCTCTCCTGTCCCCACAGATAGACACCGTGGCTGCGATGTGTGGCAGCTCGTGGGGAGCTACAGGCAGGGTGCCCGTGTCCTCTGGAGTCCCCCGAGGGCTGACATCATGCTGCATGTCCCTGCAGGAGTGCTCTCAGCTCTCTTTGTGATCCATCTTAAATTTTGCCCTGGAGTCCATCTGCTTGTGCCCCAAACACTTCACAGAGCTTAGCAAGAAAACAGCTTCTCTGATGTCTGCTTGTGGCTCTCTTGCAGGCCCTAGATAGGACCAGTTACCTCCCCAGTCTCCCTGCCACTGCCTCTCCTCCAAAGCTTTCCTTCTCCTCCAGCTATGTTCTGCCCTCTACCCCAGAGCTTTATCATCAGCCCTTTGACTCTGGCTCCTATTTTCCTTTGAAGTCCTCACTAAACATGGGTGAGCACTTTTCAAAGAACAGGTCCATTTACCAACTTTGTGCTTCTCAGAACACCATTTCTGGAGTATATTAATAAGCACAACAACAAAGAGGGGGGGTTTCCTAGGCAAATGAATTTGTGAAACACTACAAATTAGATGTAACTAATCACTATTAAGTATGTTGAAAGTTTAGGGAAGAAACTACTTATTTAACCCAGTGTTTCCTAAATTAATTTGGACATTCAACCTGCCCCCCATCCCTCTCTCTCTCTCTCTCAAACACACACACACACACACACACACACACAATTAAGGTAGCTTTCTGCAGACACTGTTCTTGGGTGATGCTAACTTAGAATATAATACATTGATGTAAACCAATTCTGAATATAATTTAATCTTTCTCTGAGGACTTATAAAGTTCTAGCATTTATCTTTTGATCTGTGGACAAACAGAAATTAAGCATACTTTGAATCACATTTAAATTCACTAAAGACATTTAGCCTTATACAACTAGGCACATGGTAGATACTCAGCAGACACTTATTGCATTACTGAATTTAAAGAAAATTTTGGGGTCTCAGCTTCTTATACTTGGAGGATTATTTGGTCCTAAGTTGGCTTCTATGATCACTTAATAAATATTCAGTATTTTTTATGCCAGGCACTTGGCCAAGCACTAAGGTGTAAAGAACAGGCTCCTCCTCCAAAAGAACTCCTAGTAGAAACAAGCAATAGACAAATAATTGCAATACAATATGATACTGTTATAAGAGATATATACTAAGTGTTATGGGAGTACAGAGAGGAAGTAACACTGAGTTGGGTCTTAAAGAATGAGCAGTTTATTAGGATGAGAAGATTTGGGGAAAGGGAATTCCAAGCTAAGGGCACAGAATGTATAAATGCTTAGAGGCCTAAAGCACTAAATTTTTCTGAGACATTTCTAGATCTAAATTCCTTGACTTTATAAACGTTGTAGTAAATTGCATAATGCAAATTATCATGCCCAAATTTATATTTTTATTTATTTTTTAAAATATTTTATTTATTTATTTGTCAGAGAGAGAGAGAGTGAGAACACAAGCAGGGGGAGTGGCAGGCAGAGGGAGAAGCAGCCTCCCCACTGAGCAGGGAGCCTGATGCGGGACTCAATCCCAGGACCCTGGGACCATGACTTGAGCTGAAGGCAGATGCTTAACGGACTGAGCCACCCAGGTTTCCCGCAAATTTATATTTTTAAATTCGGAGTTCTATATATCAAATCTCCTTATAGTGGTTCCATCTGAGATAAGAGTCTGGGCTTTTCTTAAGAAAAATAAGTTACTAGATAGTGACTAATCCTATTTCTCTTCAAGGTGTACAGATGCGGAGAAGCCAGCCACAGCGGCCAAGCAGCTCTGGCCCTACTCTCTGTTCCCATTCTGCTCACTTCTGTCCTTCTTGTGTGAGGTCTGGACAGCTCAGAAGGGTTACTCCAGACCCTCCACACCAGGCCTTCCCAGGTTGTACTCTACAGCTCTCTGGATCTCAGTGGCAGCTTCCAGGGGCTGGTGGCTGGTTCTAATGAAATAGCTTATAGTTGTGTGCGTGTGTGTGTGTGTGTGTGTGTGTGTGTGTAAAATTACTGAGGTTTCTCATATTTTAAGTTTGAGCCTATACTTTTTATTCTGGTTCCCTTTTCTCTTCTGTCTCCAGAATAAACTCTCATCTTTATCTTGTGGTGGGTCATCTGTTTTTCAGTGCAAAGACTATCCCAGGAAGTGGTAGGTCTCCTGGGCAGAGTATTTGTAAAAATTTGTATTTCTGTTACCCACATAAGGCAAACAAGCAAACAAACAAAAACAAAAAAAACCTTGCCATATTAAAAGGCAAGAAAAACTGCTGCTACATCCTCCATCCCCAACATTCATAGGTATATACGATTTACCATTATTGTTATTATCTGTTACTTTGGGATGTTTGTGCCCAACAAGATCCAGGATAATTGTGAGTTGCTTTGTTTGTTTTATAAGCAATACTAAAGCACTATCAACGAAAACATGGTGCTTAATAAAGCAACCAGTGATGTCCTGATATATGCGCATCTGAAGTCAAGGCCTCATGTTACCCAGGAGAGGTGACTCATTAGGTTGGTAAAGCTTTTGCAGGAGTTATTTTTAAATGAACTCCTCAGCATGCATTGCCACCTCAAAAAGAGCAGGGTTTTAAGGGGATGGACTGAAAAAAAAAAGGCTTAACTTAGATGCCTGAGAGAATTGTTTGAAAAATATAGGACATTTGCTCAGGCTAGAGTGTCCCAAGGAAAAGGGTATTGGAACTGGACAAACAGCACAGGGCTTCTAAACAGGTGGGAGAGAGAAATTGAGGGCAAATTTCAAGGGGTGCCTGAATTTTATCTCAGCAGACCATGCTCCGTGTTACAATGCTTTAAATTTTTATTTCGATTAAATGTGTCTAACATTCAAGTAACAAACCCTGTGTTCGATTCCCACACTGGAGTACTACACAGCTGTAAAAACAAAGGAGGACTATAGGGAGCAATCCTGGGAATACACAGTTAGTGAAAACAAAGCAAGGTAGAAAGAAGTATCTATAGAGGGCTCCTGTTTTATCTAAGGAGGGAGTATTCAATCTATGAAAGCATTTGCTTATTTTTTTTAAGTGAAAGAATAAACCATAAAACTTGGTTTTTAAAAAAGATCATCAGGGATGCCTGGGTGGCTCAGTCGGTTAAGCATCTGCCTTTCACTCAAGTCATGATCCTGGAGTCCCGGGATCGAGTCCCGCATAGGGTTCCTGCTCAGCAGGGAGCCTATTTCTCCCTCTGCCTGCCACTCCCTGGGCTTGTGCTCACTCTATCTCTCTCTCTGTCAAATGCATATATAAAATCTTAAAAAAAATAAAAATAAAAAAGATCATCTATGTGGGAGAGGAGGAACAGGTGGAGAGGCCTGGGGTAGAAGACACACTCCTCTGAATGCAGCTGGGATTGTAGATTTGACTTTAGACACTTGTAAATATTTTACATAATTATATATATATATATTTTTAAAAGATTTTATTTATTTATTTGACAGAGAGAGACACAGCGAGAGAGGGAACACAAGCAGGGGGGAATGGGAGAGGGAGAAGCAGGCTTCCCGCCGAGCAGGGAGCCCGATGCGGGGCTTGATTCCAGGATGCTGGGATCATGACCTGAGCCGAAGGCAGACGCTTAACAACTGAGCCACCCAGGCGTCCCAAGATACCTCTATAGAAGTACTCCAACTAATAAATGAAGGAGTGATAGAATTGGAATACCACCATCTGCAATGCCTCATGAATTAACGGACCTAGACACACAGCAAAAAGAGAGCCAGACATTGTTCCCTAATGAGAAATATACAAAACCATCCATGAAGGGTTCCTGCCCCTCCAAATCAAACATGGATCTAATCACAGGAAATATAGGGGACAGAGGAACATGTTAAAGACATCATGATAATGTGGTCAGAAAAATCCAGATTGGAAAATGCTCAAGGACAGATGACTCAGCACCTTCAATGAATAAATAGAAAAGGGAAAAAATAATAAAAGGAAACCTATGGATTGGAGGAAACACATTAATCAATTGTAATGTGTAGACCTTAGTTAGATCCCCATTTGAGCAAATTCAAGGAAAAAAATTCATGAGACAATTCAGAAAATTTAAATACTGACTGGATTTTAGATGATCTTAGGGAATCAATAATAATTTCTTAAGTGTGATAAAGGTATTGTTGGGTATATTTTCAGAGTCCTTATATTTTAGAGAACATACCAAAATTCATGGAAGCAGTGAGGTGATGTCAGGTTTGGTTTCTCAACAATCCAGAGTAGGATGTAGGTGTGAGTGTAGATCATAAAGATCAGACACAAATTGATAATTGTAGAAACATAGTGATGTATTCATGATATTATTCTTTCTACTTTTTAATATTTGATTTTCCTTAATAAAAAGGCTTTTTAAAGTGCACTATATGGGGTGCCTGGGTGGCTCAGTTGGTTAAGCATCTGCCTTGGGCTCAGGTCATGATCCCAGGGTCCTGAGATTGAGTCTTGCATCGGGCTCCCTGCTCAGTGGAGAGCCTGCTTCTCCCTCTGCCTCTGACTGCCACTCCCCCTGCTTGTGCTCTCTCTCCCTCTACCAAATAAATAAAATCTTAAAAAATATATAAAATATAAACCACCCTTTTTAAAAAAAAAGATTTTATTTATTTATTTATTTGGGGGTGGGGGAAAGAGGAAGAGGGAGAGAGAATCTCCAGGAGACTCTGTGCTGAGTGCAGAGCCCCACTCAGGGCTCCATCTCACGACCCTGAGATCACAACCTGAGCCAAAATCAAGAGCCGGATGCTTAACTGACTGAACCACCCAGGCACCCCTGTACCAGCCTTCTCATATGAGTCAAGCAAAGCCAGGAGTGGGGGATGCCTCTTTGCATGTACCCAGAAAGAGCAATGGATCAAAAATCAGGATATCAGGGTATCCGGTGGCTCAGTCAGTTAATCAGCTGCCTTTGGCTCGGGTCATGATCACAGAGTCCTGGGATTGAGCCCCACATCTGGCTCCCTACTCAGGGGGGAGCCTGCTTCTCCCTCTGTCCCTCCCCCTGTTCGTGCTCTTTCTCTCTCTCAAATAAATGAATAAGATTTTTTAAAAAATCAGGAAATCATAGACTTCAGGGAGACTCTATTCCTTCTTCCAAGGCTTGAACCACCTCTACAGTGCCCCTAAAGGTTGTTGCCCACTTTCTGCAGGGTTACCCTCAACCCATTCCCCTGTGACAGCTTTCAAAGTTCTTTCTTATATATTTTATTCATTCACTCATTTATCTATCTATCTATTTCCTTATTCTCTATCTATTTACTTATTTTCTTATATTGAGCAGAAATCTGTCTCCCTATATCTTTCTTTTACCCCTAAATTCTAGGCCTAGACCTTCCTCACACAACAGTCCCTCAAATATTTGAAAACAAGCATTCACCTGTTCCTCCCACCCTAACCCCATACGCAGGGCCTTTGAGCTCCAGCCCTAATTCTGTCCACTGTTCCACAGACCCATGACTTTGGTCCCCTGCCATCCTGGCGGCTCTGCCCTGATCTCAGAACACTTTGACTTATAAGTTATGTGTTCTGGAATGAAGTGATCTGGGTGTGGCTTGACAATTGGAGAGAACAACAGGGCTATCGCCTCCCTTGTTCCAGTTACGCATTTCTTGTTACTATGGGCTGGAGCCTGGGTACACAAAGTTCCAAGGGCTGAGTGTTAAATTTTCAAGAATTCTTTGAGCCAATTGTTAAACGCAGCCATAATTAAAAGTTAAATTACATAAACTTACAATAACATATATTTTATTAAAAATAAAGGTAATAAATTTAAGAAACAAAACAGATGAACAGGGATGCCTGGGTGGCTCATTTGGTTAAGCGTCTGCCTTTGGCTCAGGTCATGATCCCAGAGTCCTAGGATCGAGTCCCACATAGGGCTCCCTGCTCAGTAGGGAGTCCGCTTCTCCCTCTGCTTGTGGCTCTCTCTCTCTCTCTGACAAATAAATAAATAAAATCTTTAAAAAAGTTAAAAAAACCCCAGATGAACATAGGGAGAGGGAAGGAGAGATAAAATAAGATAAAAACCGAGAGAGAGAGGTAAACCATAAGAGACTCTTAACTGCAGAGAACAAACTGAGGGTTGCTGGAGGGGATGGGGGTGGGGGGATGGGCTAAATGGGTGATAGGCATGAAGGAGGGTGCTTGTTGTGTTGAGCACTGGGTATTATACGTAAGTGATGAATCACTAAATTCCATTCCTGAAACCAATACTACCTTATATGTTAACTAACTTGAATTTAAATAAAAACTTTGAAAAACAGAAGGAAAAAACCAACAAAGGTAATACTTAAAACTCATCACTTCCTAATTATTTTATTACATATTACTATTATCTCTTCTCTTGAGCTTCTTTACATTTATTGTATCTGTGTGGTGAGAATACTATATAATGGTGTGCTACTGCAAATCTCTTCCAAACTGTGTTCGGTGACATCATGTTGGTAGCTTGAAATTGACCAGGATGGAAGTAATTACATGACAGAAATTGGCAAGTGCTATAAATCAAGGTGCTTTTTTCCTCCCGAGAGCCAGTTATTTCACACTTACCACCACACCACTGGCTATAGTAAAATCTTAGGTTTTTTTGGCAACCACATTGCATTTCTGACTCAAACTGGGCTAAAGCTCTTAGCTACTGCTAAATCAAGTATAAGCCATTCCTACTGATAAAATTAGTTCCTTAAGACCTTATATTAATTGCTTTTAAATGCATCCTTGTAAATTCAAGTCACTGATTCTCATTCTGTTCACCATACCTCTAACTTCAGGTTACCTATAAATTTGATGAGCACACCTTCTGTATATTTATTATGAAAGCATTTATGAGGGGCAGATGAAGGACACAGCCCTAGGACGCATCATTATATACTTCCTTGTAGTTTGGTATGAATTCGTTAGTCAGCACCTTGTGTATATAATCAACTGGTTACTAATTCATTCAGTATGCTAGAGTCCAACAATTCATATTTCTCCCTCTTTTTCAAAAGAATATCATGAAAAAGCTCATTAAATATCTAACCAATGACAAAATACTCTCTAGGTATGGGCTTTCCCAGAACTACAGGGCTCATAACCTTGTCAAGGAAGGAAGTATATAAACCAGTCCTGGCTTATCCTTAGTGAATTCATTCTGAGTCTTAATCATTCCTTCTTCATTAATGCCTGAAACTGTTCCTCTAGTAACCCCTTCTAGAGTCTTGCCCGAGATTGAAGTTGTAGACAACTGTCTACAATTTATCTGGCTCTGGCTTCTCTTTCTGAAAATTAGAATATTCCACTGTCTCCAGTCTTCTGATAGCTCTCGAATTCTCCATGATGCCCAAAAGATCACTGACAATTGTTTGGTGATCCCATAACTTTTTCTCAGGGCCCTAAGACATTATTTCTCAAAGTTGGGGGCTGGAACTCACTTAGAGCAGCTCTGGGCTTCCACATTCTATTACTCCATCTTGGGCTTTCATCTTCCCTTACCAAGGTTCATTCCATTTTTCTATTCCTCTTCACCGTACTCATTCCATGTGGAGATGAAATGTCCTTGCCCTGAAAGTCAGAAACAAAAGAAAATGGAAGAACTCTGTTTTTTCTATATTCCCCCATTGACAGTGGGCCCCAAGCTGCAGGTTCTGTCCTTTACTTGAAGTTATTCCTCAAACTTTCCTAAAAGGAATGGAAGACCCAAATGACAGCCATAACAGAAAACTGTTGTTTTGGAACAACTTGAGCTTATTTGCATCTTTAGTCTTTCTGATACTTACAAATGTGTCCCATGGATATCCCAGCACAGGTAATGGTAATTTGACAGTAGGATAGATATTTGGTAAGAGATTCATGACCTTTCAGAAGTTGTGAAATCACATCCTTGTTTGAATTTGCAATAAGCTCCCCGTCTACTAAAGTGCAGCATTGTGTGTATTAGTCTTGAAATTTTTAATTAACTGGGTCTGGAGAATTTTTCATCTTTAAGTTTTTTGACAAAAAAACACAAAAAATGTAGATAGCTCTGATACCACAAAATCACAATTAAGGGGACCTGCAAATAGGGAAGAACTCAGTATATTTAGGTGCTTTTCTTCTTTAATTTTACAGAGCTGATCTTTAACATAAAATAACCTCTTAATATAATCAACTCTTGTTATACCACATTCTTTTACATGGAACTCTCTAAGTTGCCCTTATGCATAGTTCCAAAAAATGTTAACAATGTTTATGGGTTTTAAGCCAGAGGCCCTGAACTAAGAATGTGAAACCTAGGTTTTCCACTTTGTTCTGATACTCATCAACTCTGCAATCTTGGCAGAAAAGTCTCCTTTTCTTTTCTTTTTCACATCTAATTATTGTTGTAAGTCCCTTTCAGATCTAAGAGAAATATCCAGCTATCTTACCTGTGGGTTCTTGGCCACCACCATCTACTCTCTATACTTGACATGAGGGTGCAGGTTTTGTATGGAGGGGTGGGTTAGAAAGATTTGAGTTGAGAGTCTTGGTAGGGAGAGGAGGAGGAGGAGGGGGAGGAGGAAGACAGCCCATATCATTCCTCCTAGGTTTTTCACAAGAGGTAATTTCAAAACAAAAGTAAATCAACCTATCAAAACAAGATAATGACAAGGGAGAAAGTAAAAGTTTTAGGCCAAATTCATCTCACAATCCTTCTTTCCTGCCCCCACAAAGCTATCTGAACTGAGATCTTGCTAGTGCACCTTCATTTCCAGTAAACATCACTCACTTAGAACAAAAACGGGAAGCTCCCACGTGTAGTCACTGGAAACATTCCCAGATGCAGGAAGAGGTTTGTATGACATCATCCAGAGAGTTATGCAGTAGGAAGGTCTCGGATTAGAATAGCTCACCGAAGAGTTCTTTTCAGTCAGAACTTTTATCCAGTATTTAGAAGTCCCAAGTTTCTTGGAAAATGCATTTATTGATATTGATTTGACCCATGTGTAGAAATGTATATAGCTTTCTGGACATTGCTCAAATGCTAAGGAAAATGTTATTTATGTGTCTACATATTTAAAGACCAGGAAAAAAATAGGCAAATATTATTGTCCCTCTGTATGTAAAAAAAGTTTTGTTCATGCTTTTAAAAATAAATTGGTTATTGTAGTAAAAATGATTCGTGTTCATTGTGAAATATTGAAACAAATCAGAAAAGAACAAAGAAGATAATAAAAATTACCTGAAGACTCATGATCTAGAAATAAACACTGGCAGATTTTTGGTAAAGTCTCTCCAGACATTTTCCTGTGTATATATATGCTTAATTTTACATGAGTGGCATGTTCTTTATTTCCTGCATTATATTCTTCCTTCCTCCTCAGTAATGTCATTAACATCTTTATGTGTCACTAAATACAGCTATGTTGCATGACTTTTCAAGGACTCCTTAGTTTTCCACTGTATTTTGTTTGTTCCATATACTTAGAGAATTCCATATGGATGAAAATATAGGTTGTTGAGAAGGAACTTTTTTAAGCTTCAAAAGAACTGTTATGTAAAAAATATAAAGTTATGTAAAGTAACACATTTGCACAAGAATCTGGTTTGGTTGTTCCTACTGCAAAAGCTTGAAATAGTGTATGGAAACAGTGAGTGTCAGACCTATAAGATATAACTTTATTATTACTGAGCCATTAATAAAATTAAACATTTTAAAAAGCAAGGATGAATTACGAAGTAAAACTCAATAGTTTTGACAACATAGATATGTAAA
Organism: Leptonychotes weddellii; assembly: GCF_054177405.1. NCBI lineage: Eukaryota > Metazoa > Chordata > Mammalia > Carnivora > Phocidae > Leptonychotes > Leptonychotes weddellii. Next base: position 75,489,967 of record NC_138378.1, on the reverse strand, counting down.
ATAGCATAAAGATAATTTAAAAATAAGAAACAACCTGAAAATAGCTATAGCAAATATGACAAAGGGTTAACATACTAATATATAAAGAGCTCATATAAACCAGTAAGGACAGTAACTCACAATAAAAAAATATGCAACTAATGATTTACAAATAATACTTAAAATGGCTTAAAAGTAAATTATAGCTCAACATAAACCAAGTATCTTAAAAATATTAATAATCTTTACTTAGTAATTCTACTTCTAGAACTCTCTCCTAAATAATAATTTGAAATGCAGATAAAACCTTTACACATAAAGCAGCAGATCACATTATTTATAACAAAAATTGTAAATGGCTTAAATGTCCAACAATGAAAGAATGATTAAGCAAAGTATGATGCAACCGTAAGTTAGAATACTCTGAAGACATTTAAAACTATGTTTATAAAGAAACTTAAATAACTAGTTACTAAAACATATAATATTGAGTGAGAAAAAGAGGGCACAAAATTTTATGTATAGTCATTTCAGCTACATATACAAAATAGCCTGGAAAAAAGAAAAAAACACCAAAATATTAACAAGTACCTATCAGAGGTGGGAGTATGGGTGATTTAAAATTTTTATATACTTTTCTTATTTTCTAAATTTTCTACAAGGATCATATATTCTCTTATAGCCAGAAGAATAATTTTTTAAAAAATACTGAAACTAATACATATTTAATGAATTTAAATATGAATTCAAACACAATAAAACATAACATTTAAAAATCTGAATCCATACAGTATTAAAAATCTTATTCATTTTTTACCATTTAGTAAAAATTGCCTGGATTTTCACATCTCTGTCATTCAGTAGGTGTGAGACTTTGCTACAGACTGTTTGGTTCCCCCCCAAATTCATACATTGAAATCCTAACTTGCAATGTGATGGTATTTGGAGGTGGGGTCTTTGGGAGGTGATTAGGTCATGAGGGTGGAGCCCTGGGGAATGGGATTAGTGCCTCATTTATATATTTTTAAAGATTATTTATTTATTTATTTTTGAGAGAGAGAAAGAGAGCAGGAGCAAGGGGAGGGGAAAGGGGAGGGGCAGGGGGGGGAGTACCGGGAGGGGAAGGAAGTGGGGTAGAGGGAGAAGCAGACTCCCCACTGAGCAGGGAGCTCAATGTGGGGCTCAATCCCAGGACCCTGGGATCATGACCTGAGCCCAAGGCAGATGCTAAACCCACTGAGCCACCCTGGCGCCTGGCTTAGTGCCTTATAAATGAGACCTCTCAGAGCTGCTGCTCGAATCTGCCATACGAGGACACAATGAGAAGTTTGTAGCCCAGAAGAAAACTCTCACTTGACCATGCTGGCACCCTGGTCTCTGACTTCTGGCCTCCGGGACTGTGAGATACAAATTTATGTTGTTTATAATGCACCCAGACTCCGGCATTTTGTTATAGTAGCCTGAACGGACTAAGATTTTGAACAAGTGAACTAATTACCAATTCTGGGCCTCCCACAATTTCAAAGTCTCCTTCAATTCTCATTAATCTGTAACAAACCACATCTGTTAAGTTTAATTTTTAATTTTGAGGTGAAATTACTTTATTCATTTGTTTCTGAACCTACTATTTTGAAACTCAATGCATCTTAACATTAATGTATTATTTACATATTATCACATTTTCAAAATGAATATGAGGCAGCAGATGTTATTACTTGGTAATTAACTTTGTTTCGTTTTTTAAAAAACTGCAGTAAAATATGCAAACATAAAATTTACCATTTTAACCATTTTAAAGTTCAGCGGCGTTGAGTACATTCACATGGTTGGATGATGATCACCACCATCAACCTCCAGAACTTTTTCATCTTCCCAAACTGAAACTCCCATTAAACAATAGCTCCCCATTCCCCCTCTCCTCCCAGCTCCTGGTAACCACCATTCTATGTTCTATCCCTATGGCGGACTATTCTAAATACCTCAACTTTATTCACTTTTAAGCCCTAAATAAATCTCTGCTCTATCTTGGTTGAAAACACTGCTAGTTTCAAAGAGTCAACTTAAAAAAAATCCCAGTGTTTTTTAAAAATGGAGGTAATATTTACATACAATAAAATGCATACAGATACTTAAAAATATACATATTTTTATCTATCTTATGTGAATGTATATGTGACAGTGTATTGTCGGCATGACTATGAAGTCATGAGACTTGTGTGCCATTTTATTTTGAAGTCACATTATACACCTAAACAAAATAGCAGACAAATCTATATGCTGTGATTCCACTATGTAAAAGGAATTCCTTTGTATGGAGAAAGACTGGAAAGGAAGACCATGGAAAATAAAAATAGTTTATTTTTAGGGGGGTATACTTTTTGAAATGCGATTTAAAAAAACTATCAACTGTGTTATCAAGTTGGAGAAAAATAGTTTTGATTATAAAAGGATGGCAGAAAACAGATATTGAATTCACAGGCTAATCATTTAGAGGAGAAACGGCTGATAGTATCTTATATCTTAATGTTTCTAAAAAATCAAGCTCTTGTGAAAACTTTCCAAACCGGTTTGAATGTTGAAAGCATATGTATTTTTTTCCTTCCTGAAAATAGACACAGAAATCACTGGGTATATTTGTAGAAAGGCTGACCCATAAAATGTCCATTATACTTCTGCACATGAGGTACATTTTCTTTCGTAAGCTTGCCCCAAAACAAGTGTCAATAGTTTGTTCTTATCAATTCATAATTCTCCATTTCTGTCACACTATGTTCCCATTGATTACACACACGGATAAAAATAGAAAACTCTGAGATGGTGCTCTGCCAGTTGCTCAGATGACTTTCTGCACAAGAAAGTTTTATATGGATGGATGGGTGTAAGAACTTGGCTGGAAATATTAAAAAGGCAGGAAAAGACAGCAGAATCTGCTTCTCATTGGCATGGAGCCCAGATTGCCCTGCTTATCTGAAATTAAGCCCAAATCCTAAAAATTCTGAATACCTGCTGTCAGCCTCCTGCAAATGGGCCAGGTTTCCCGGAGAATGTTAGCTAGAGTGCTGGCAGAGGTAGGCACCTCGACAGACGCTAGTGAACACCACCTCATCATGTAGCTATTTTCATGTCCTACTAGCAGCTCACAGAAGTGCTGACAATGGCTTGCATCGACTCAACAAATATATCTCGGACACCTCCTTTGTGCCAGGCACATAGTGTAAAAAGCATGGTGGAGAGCCAGTTTCCCTCCAGCCCCTAAGCCCCACTGGTTACCCTCGGGGACAATTCAGAGCAAGGACTATCAAGGTAGGCCAGATGCAGTCCACCCTTATGCCTTAGTCTGTAGGGAGGTAGAATCCCAGAAGGGTCCTCCCAGCTCAGTTGTGTTTGGTGCTAGGCTGAGCAAAGGAGAGAGATGGTGCCGAAGTCAGCTTCCATGGAGGGAAGCAGCAAGGCAGTGCTTTTCTCCTTTGCATGTTTGTCTTTGGAAAACATTTTTATTATGTATACCAACTAATTGCATAGAAAAAAAAAATAACACACTAAGCAACTATGTCCACTACCAGCTTTATCAAATCTTTGCACGTTCCCATAATTGCTATAGAAAAAAGAAAGTAATAACACAGTTGAAACAGTTTATTAATTTCTTCCTAAATCCATTTCCTTCCTTCTATCCCCATGGGTAACTGTTATTCTGAAAGTGGTGTTATCATTCACAAGTAAGCTTTTAGACTACTTCTATACATGTAGGTATTCACAAAAATATTTTTTGATTTTGCTGTTTTTGAAATGTATATATTTATAAAAATGAAATTAAACTGTTATTTAATTCTTGGAGACTTTTTTTTTGCTCAGTAGTATGTTTTATATTCAACCATGTTGATCCATGTAACTGCAGTTCATGAATATTCCACAATTTATCTCCAATCTATAAACAACAAGTTGCTTCCAACTGTTTTTGTTTGTTATTATAAACAATACTTTAAGATCATTTTCACATGTCTTATGGTAAGCTGTGTAAAAGTTTCTCTAGGACATATAACCATAAGAGTTGAATCACTGAGTCGTAATGTTTGTGCATCTTTAGCAGAAAATATCAAAATGTTTTTAAATTTGTCAGTCTCAACAACAGTGAATGAGTGTTCTAACTGCTCTCCATCTTCATCAACACTTGGCGGTTTCTGACGTTTTAATTTTGTGCCAATCTTATAGCTATGGTAAAATATCTTCCTTTGGTTTTGTGTTGCATGCCCCTGATTATGAATGAGGTCAATCATCTTTTTGTGTCCTGATTGACAATTTATATTTTTAAATGTTTTGTTATGTCTTTTCATTCATTTTACTATTGTGTTGTCTTTTTCTTATTGACTCATAAGAATTCTTTACATATTCTGGATCCTAAACCTCTGTTACTTGAGTTGCAGATATCTTGAATTTGTAGCTTGTCTTTTTTTGTCTCTCTTTATGGTGTCTTTTTATGAACAGAAGTTACCAATTTTAATGTAGTTAAATTTATCAATTTTTTGTGTCTCATTTAAGGAATTCTTTACCACCCCAAAGTCATAAAGCATTTCTACTCATTTTTTTCTAGATATTTTAAACATTTGCCCTTCACATTTGAGTCCATTCTGAACTTATTTTTATGATTAGTGTAAGGTAAAGGTCCACATTCATTTTTTCCCATATAGATAACCAAAATGTTCAGTACCATTTACTCTTTCCTTACAGATCTATCATATACCAGGCGTCCATTTATCTATAGGTCAGTTTCTGGTCTCTTGATTCTGTCAGTGGTCTGATTGTCTATCCCTGTGCCCACACTGCATTGTCTTAATTTCTACAGCTTTATCATTAGAGCAACAATGCTTCAGGCTTACTGTGGTCCAGCTGCCATCCAGTTTGGCATTTGTCTCAGATTTGTCATTTTTTTAAAACCACATACCATTATTAATAGTTGCATTACAATAGCTGGAATGAGCTTGGTAAACCGCCACTTTGTGTTTCAGCTTCTGCCATCTCTGGCCTGTGAGACACATATGCAGCAAACAGAATTCTCACTGTAACTCATGGTTAAAATTGAAATATAATCAGCAATAATCTGTATGTCTTCTTCCAATCCTTTCCAGAGTCAAGAGACCTATTAATTCCCTTTCAAGAACAACATGCTGGGTACTTCCTGAACAAATAAGGCAAGGACAGTGAGCTCTGTGATCTTGGGCGGTGGAGACAGAAGTATTAGAAGTTGCTGCCTCCGATGATTACTTGGTATACCATACAGCAGTGCCGGGCCTGCTGGGCCACCAGTCAGTAGGAAATGTGGGAAATTTGAGGTGAGATCACGTGGACGATGCACAGGAAATAGAAGCTGAAGAGTGCTGCAACAGAGTATACAGAAAGTAGACTGGACACTCTTGTCATAGTGATTTTGCCATTTATTTTATGGTGATAATAGACAATTCTTTATGTTGTTTGGTAACACTTTTGTGCAATAAGCCCTTTGACAAAAATGAGCTCAAGGGGAAAAAAAAAGTGCATATTTAATAAAAAATTAAATACTTAATTTTAATTTCTCAAGAAAATTTATAATGAATATATACCTCTTACTGGAGAAAGAGGAAGAGCCCTGGGAGAATGTACATCAAGAGAGACCATCTTTATAGGTAGGGGAAATGATCACATTTCCTTATGCTCATTTTACTTGGCTATAATTTCTTTGTTTCTTATACTTCTGCAGTAACACATAACAATAGAAGAAATTTTACTTCAAGAAGCAATTCTTTACTTCAAGATTAAATTCACAATATGAAATAAACTATGTTGAGTTTATTAAACAGATAAGCAAAACTTATAAACACAACTATGTATTATATCAGTGGCCCCAATTACGGGTTCCTTGTCTCCATATCCTTTGCCTTGTAACTTTGTAGGCCCCTCTCCCTCTGACTATGGGTTCAGCCATGTAACTTACCTAGGCAAATGGAATGTTAACAGATGTGAACAAGCAGGGGCTTGAAAAGCACCTGTGCATTTCTGCTTGCTCTCTTGTGTCCTGAGCTTGTTCACTTTTGAATCTCTGCCCCAGCACGAGAACTTGCCCCAGCTTGTCCATTTGAGGGATGTAAGAGACAAGTGAAGAAAAGCAGAGACCATCCTTGTCCAGAAAACAGCCAGCCAACCTCCAACATGTGGAGCCAAGATCAATGCAAGATCAGATAACGGCTCAGCTACCACAGACTGGTGAGCAGTGAGCATAAGGCTTCAGGTGGTTTGTCATCAGATTATGTATTAATGGATAACTGATACAACAAAGAAAAACTAATATGCTGTGTAGAGAGGAGAAAACCAAGAGACAAGAAGGAGAGTTTATATAAATTTTGCCACGGCATCTCCAGACATCGCATCACAGAATATTCTGTCCCTTTTTCTAAGGATAGGCTGGAGTACTTCTTAAATTAGACTAAATCTTAGTTTGTAACACTTTCATGGGACTTCTTTTTCCAACAGCTTTATTGAACTACTCACATAGCCCACAGTTCACCTATTTAAAATGTACAATTCAGTGGTTTTTAGCATATTTGTGGAGTTGTGCAACCATTACCACAATTAGTTTTAGAACATCTCATCACTCCAAAAAGAAATCCTGTATCTATTAGCAGCCATTCCCCACTTCCTTCCCATCGTCTTCTCCAGTTACTGCAGCCCTAGGAAACCACTAATCTACTTTCTGCCTCTACAGATTTGTTTATTCTGGATATTTCATATAAATCGATTCAATATGTGGTCCTTTGTGACTGGCTTCGCTTAATTAGCATAATGCTTTCAAGGTTCATCCATGTTGCAGTGTCAATACTTCATTCCTTTTTATTTTATTGTTAAATATATTATAAAGCATTTAAAAAGTTTATTTATTTATTTATATTTATTTATTTATTTATTTTTCTGAGAGAGAGAGAGAGAGCACAAGCAGGGGGAGCAGCAGAGGGAGAGGGAGAAGCTGGCTCCCCGCCGAGCAAGGAACCCGATGTGGGACTCGATCCCAGGACCCCGGAATCATGATCTGAGCTGAAGGCAGACGCTCAATGGACTGAGCCACCCAGGCGTCCCACTTCATTCCTTTTTATGGCTGAGTAATATTCCACTGTATGGATTATACTCTATTTTACTTATTCATTCATCAGGTAATGGACATTGAGTTGTTTCCACTTTTTGGCTAGTATAATATACTAATATATTACATACTAATTTATATAATATATACTAGTATACTACATATAGTATATATTACATAGTTACGTGTTGTTATGTATTATAATATATATGGTGATATATATTATATATGCTATTAGTATATGTTATATATGGTATAATATAGAATAATGCTTTTATGAACATTCATGTATATTTTTGTATATAGATGTATATATTTTGCTTTTATTTCTCTTGAATATATAAGTAGGAGTGGAATTGCTGTTATATGGTAATCTATGTTTCATGTTTTGAGTAACTGCCAGACTGTTTTTCACTGGCTGCACATTTTACATTCCTACCAGCAGTGGATGAGGGTTCTAATTCCTCCATGTCTTTGCCAACACTTGTTATTGTTTGTCTCATTTATTACAGCCATTCTAATAGGTGTGAGGTGGTATCTCTTTGTGGTTTTATTTGCATTTCTCTAATAACTAATGATGTTAACATCTTTTATGTATTTATTAGTCATTTGTGTATCTTCTTTGAAGAAGTGAAAATTCAGATCTTATGCACATTTTATTTTTTTATTTTTTAAGATTTATTTATTTATCTTAGAGAGAGAGAGAGACAGAGCACTGGGGGAAGGGGCAAAGGGAGAGGGAGAGAGAGAGTCTTAAGCAGACTCCACTTTCAGTGCAGAGCCCGACACGGGGCTTGATCCCACCACCCCGAGATCATGACCTGAGCCGAAATCAAGAGTCAGACATCCAACCGACTGAGCCACCCAGGTGCCCACATATGCACATTTTTTTAAACTTTTTTTTTTTTAAAGATTTTATTTATTTATTTGACAGAGACACAGGGAGAGAGGGAACACAAGCAGGGGGAGTGGGAGAGGGAGAAGCAGGCTTCCCGCCGAGCAGGGAGTCCGATGTGGGGCTCGATCCCAGGACCCTGGGATTATGACCTGAGCCGAAGGCAGATGCTTAACTAACTGAGCCACCCAGGCGCGCCCCACCCCCCATATGCATATTTTAAAATTAGGTTGTCCTTGGAACAGAATAGAGAACCCAGAAATGGACCCTCAACTCTATGGTCAACTAATCTTTGATAAAGCAGGAAAGAATGTCCAATAGAAAAAAAAGACAGTCTCTTCTTTTTTTTTAAGATTTTATTTATTTGACAGAGAGATAGAGAGCACAAGTAGGCAGAGCAGCAGGCAGAGGGAGAGGGAGAAGCACGCTCCCTGCTGAGCAGGTAGCCTGACGTGGGGCTCAATCCCAGGACCCTGGGATCTTGACCTGAGCTGAAGGCAGATGCTTAACTAACTGAGCCAAACAGGCGCGCCCCACCCCCCATATGCATATTTTAAAATTAGGTTGTCCTTGGAACAGAATAGAGAACCCAGAAACGGACCCTCAACTCTATGGTCAACTAATCTTTGATAAAGCAGGAAAGAATGTCCAGTAGAAAAAAAAGACAGTCTCTTCACCAAATGGTGTTGGCAAAATTGGACAGCCACATGCAGAAGAATGAAACTGGACCATTTCCTTACACCATACACAAAAACAGACTCAAAATGGACAAAAGACCTAAATGTGAGGCAGGAATCCACCAAAATCCTAGAGGAGAACACAGGCAGCAGCCTCTTCAACCTCAGCCGCAGCAACTTCTTCCTAGAAACATCGCCAAAGGCAAGGGAAGCAAGGGCAAAAATGAACTATTGGGACTTCATCAAGATAAAAAGCTTTTGCACAGCAAAGGAAACAGTCGACAAAACCAAAAGACAACCAACAGAATGGGAGAAGATATTTGCAAATGACATATCAGATAGAGGGCTAGTATCCAAAATCTGTAAAGAACTTATCAAACTCAACAGCCAAAGAACAAACAATCCAATCAAGAAATGGGCAGAAGACATGAACAGGCATTTCTCCAAAGAAGACATCCAAATGGCCAACAGACACATGAAAAAATGCTCAATGTCACTCGCCATCAGGGAAATCCAAATCAAAACCTCAATGAGATACCACCTCACACTAGTCAGAATGGCTAAAATTAACAAGTCATTTAAGGACAGATGTTGGCGAGGATGCTGAGAAAGGGGAACCCTCCTACACTGTTGGTGGGAATGCAAGCTGGTACAGCCACTGTGGAAAACAGTATGGCGGTTCCTCATAAAGTTGAAAATAGAGCCTACCCTACAACCCAGCAATTGCATTACTATGGATTTACCCCAAAGATACAAATGTAGTGATCCGAAGGGGCACCTGCATCCCAATGTTTATAGTAGCAATATCCGCAATAGCCAAACTATGGAAAGAGCCCAGATGTCCATCGACAGATGAATAGATAAAGAAGATGTGGTATATACAATGCAATACTATTCAGCCATCAAAAAAAATGAAATCTTGCCATTTGCAATGACGTGGATGGAACTAGAGGGTATCTATGCTAAGCGAAATAAGTCAAAGAAAGACAATTATCCTATGATCTCACTCATATGTGGAATTTAAGAAACAAAACAGAGGATCATAAGGGAAGGGAGGGAAAAATAAAACAAGATGAAACCAGAGAGGGAGATAAACCATAAGAGACTTTTAATCATAGGAAACAAACAGGGTTGCTGGGGGACAAGGGGGTGGGCGGATGGGGTAAGGGGGTGATGTACATTAAGGAGGGCACAGGATGTAATGAGCACTGGGTGTTACATAAGACTGATGAATCACTGAACTCTACCTCTGAAACTAACAATACACTATATGTTAATTAATTGAATTTAAATAAAAATAAATAAATAAAAAATAAGTATGTTTAGGCGCCTGAGTGGTTCAGTCAGCTAAGCATTTGTCTTCAGCTCAGGTCATGATCCCAGGGTCCTGGGACTGAGCCCCACATTGGGCTCCTTGCTCAGCGGTGAGCCTGCTTCTCCCTCTCCCTGCCACTCCCCCTGCTTGTGCTCTCTCTCTCTGTCAAATAAATAAATAAAATCTCAAAAAAAAATTAGTATGCTCCATTTCTCCATGTCTCAACTTTTCATTCATATTTTTTATTTCTTTTTTTGCTGCCTTCTGTGTAAGATTCTCAGATTTAGCTTCTAGTTAATTAGTACTTTCTCTTCAGTTGTATCTAATCTACTGTTTAACCATTTGTTTTAATTTTCTAGGATTATGTCTTCCATTTCTAAATTTTCTCTTTGGTGGTTCCCACATCCATCTGTTGTTTCTTCATAAGGTCTTTCCCTTAATCTTACAGGGTTTTGATCTCTTATGTCTAAATATTATAAGCATATTCATTTTATATTGTCTTCTGGAATGTCAGTCTAATATTTCAAGATTTGAGGGCTCTAATCCTTTTGTGTCTCCTGACTAAGCTCATGGTTTATGCTTTTTTATTTTATGTTTTATGCTTTTTTATTCTAAAACTGTTTTTTGCCTGGGTGACCTGAGGTGAAGGAGCATCCTTCCAGAATGGTTTTACATTTGTTCCTATAAGTGCCTCAGGGTTTTTCACTGGGATCAATTTTTATGCTAATTTCTTGATTTAGGGATTCCTCACTACAAGGGTAGTGTTAAGTCAAAGCCAAAACCAATGCAGGCCCAGGTTTTCAATGTTTCAGTGGAAAAATTTTTTCTTACCCAGTGTATGGGCAAAGAAATATATATTTTCTGGTCATCTCCCCATGTTGGTGAGTTTTTTTTTTTTTCACTACCTTTTCAGTGAGGGTGCCACCCTTTGAGAGTTCTAGCTTCTCATAGAGATTTCTGTTCCAAGTTCCTATCTGGAGCAAGTCTAAGACCATATTCTTGAATATGACTTAAAATCCAAGTCCCTAGCTTATGGCAACTCCCTCCACCCCCACATACCCCCAGAAATTGCAATGGTAGCTAGAACCTTCTCCCTCAGATTTCAGCTCCTGCTTCCTTTCTGTTATCTTCAGATTTCTCCTTCTTTCTTGCAAGCTCAGCTGTATATATGAAGATTTTTTCCTATATTTTATCCAGCAATTCTAAGTATTTATAATGGGAGATGCTCCATGTTTCCAGAACCACCACCCCTATTACTTGCTAAATTTTTTGAAAAATGTCTTGGGAGCACATTAACTGTGTGGGAAAGTTGGGGGAGAATGCATACATTGTAAGCTAAGGGGGTCATGGGCATATAATGTTAGGGGGATTAACTCAAGATGTTTCCATTTTCATATGAATTATATCCTAAAATTGACCTGTGATAAAGGTGTGTGTTGACCCTCTCCCACCATCCCTTTCAAAAATGCCCTCACTCACTTTACAAAAAGGAGGGCATACCTGTCACCATTTACTTCCCTGTGCAAAACCCTCCAGACAGCCGAACAAAAGGATGATGGGAAATACTGGTTTCTGGGAAGCATCTTTTAATTACTAATCAAGTCACCAAAACCATTCTTTTTTTTTTTTTAAAGATTTTATTTATTTGACAGAGAGAGACACAGTGAGAGAGGGAACACAAGCAGGGGGAGTGGGAGAGGGAGAAGCCGGCTTCCCGCAGAGCAGGGCCTGATGTGGGGCTCGATCCCAGAACCCTGGGATCATGACCTAAGGCGAAGGCAGACGCTTAACGACTGAGCCACCCAGGCGCCCCTAGGCTACTCATCCTTAGGACACATCATTAGCTGGAAAGAAAGGCATCTTCATACTGAATAAGCAGGACAAGCTTGTGACATTGACTTTTTTAAATGTAAGTTGAATGTTTTCTGGGACTACTACTGTATGACTTTTGATGAAAAAGCTTACTTGATTTTTATTTTTTATTTTTATTTTTTAATGTAGTGTTCCATGATTCATTATTTGCGTATAACACCCAGTGCTCCATGCAGAACGTGCCCTCTTTAATACCCATCACCAGGCCAACCCACCCCCCACCCCCCTCCCTTCTAGAACCCTCAGTTTGTTTCTCAGAGTCCATAGTCTCCCATGGTTCGTCTCCCCCTCCTCCAATATCCCCCCCCTTCACTTACTTGATTTTTAAAAAATTCAGTGTGATTCCATAAACTAAAATCTACTTTATAAATAATAAAATGAAATATTTATTTCATCCAATTAAAGGCTTAATATTTTCTATTTCTTATTAAAAACAGAAAATTAAAGTATATGCTAGGGTGGCTCAGTGGTTAAGCATCTGCCTTTGGCTCAGGTCATGATCCCAGAGTCCTGGGATTGAGCCCGAGCTGGGCTCCCTGCTCAGCGGAGATCCTGTCTCTCCCTCTCCCTCTACTGTTACCCCTGCTTGTGTGCTCTATTTCTCTGTCAAATAAATAAAATCTTAAAAAAAAAATCCTGTAGTCGTGTTGAAGAATGATGCCAATCTCTTAAAAAAAATAGAAATAAAAAAAAAAAATAAATAAAGTATATGCTAGCTTCCAGGCCAATTAGTTTTTATTTTTATTTTTATTTCTATTTTTTTTAAAGATTTTATTTATTTATTTGAGAGTGAGAATGAGAGAGAGAGAGAGAGCATGAGAGGGGGAGGGTCAGAGGGAGAAGCAGACTCCCCGCCAAGCAGGGAGCCCGAAGCGGGACTCGATCCCGGGACTCCAGGATCATGACCTGAGCTGAAGGCAGTCGCTTAACCAACTGAGCCACCCAGGCGCCTGGCCAATTAGTTTTTAGTTTGTACCTTTCTCTTTTATTAAATATACAAGGAAAGTTTGAACATGATATCTAAGAGTCAACAGGGCTATTTCTGACTTTTATACATGATTCTGATTCTAAAAAGCCAATGCTTGTATTTCATACATTCCACACATTTAACAAAAAGTATGCAGTACCTTTTATCATACTCCTTGCTTAATAAATGACTTACTGGGGTGCCTGGGTGGCTCAGTCGGTTAAGCGTCTGCCTTTGGCTCAGGTCATGATCTCAGGGTCCTGGGATCAAGCCCCACATCGGGCTCCCTGAGCAGGGAGCCTGCTTCTCCCTCTGCCTCTCCCCCTGCTTGTGCTCTCTCTGTCTCATAAAATAAATAAAACTTTTAAAAAAATAAATGATTTACTCATAACTTTAGCTATACATTTTAGGTCATTATTTCAAAATAGTAACAAAGAAATAACATATTCTTTTCATCTTGTTTTATAATATAAAATGTAAAAGCCAGTTATAGTAGATCTATATTATTATTATTATTTTAGACAGGGAGAGAAAGGGGGGAGAGACAGAGAGAGGGAGAGAGAGAAAAACAGGCTCCACACCCAGCACGGAGCCTCATGTGGGGCTCATTCTCACGACACTGAGATTATGACCTGGGCCTAAATCAAGAGTTGGATGCTTAACTGACTGAGCCACTTAGGCATCCTAGATCTATATTATTTTAATCATGATTGCTTGTAGTAATGTTGTTAGATAATATATGTAATTTACTTCTCAATGTTTTATAATCTTTCTTGAAACATTTAACCACGTATTTGTATTGAAAATAAAGTTGGGGGAAAAAAGAAACTAGACTTTTCTCACAAAGTAAGTTTGATTTACCTGGTGGTTTGACAAAGAGGACTGACTTTATTAAATAAATCAGATTATGTGACATTTTCATAAGTTAAATGAGTAAAATCTATCTCCACAGTTTTGACAAAAAATATATATATATATTTACTTATTTTTAAAGATTTTATTTATTTATTTGAGAGCAAGCGAGTGAGAGAGAGACAGAGACAGCGCAAGAGTAGGGGGGAGGGGCAGAGGGAGAGGGAGAAGCAGACTCCCCACTGAGCAGGGAGCCTGACGTGGGGCTTGATCCCGGGACTCTGGGATCATGACCTGAGCCGAAGGCAAGACACTTAACCGACTGAGCCACCCAGGTGCCAGACGAAAATATATTTAAATCACCTTATAAAAATAGCATTTTATTAAGAAATGTTATATTGGCAAGGGTGCTTTGAAATTAACATTACTTCTATTTTCTTAACCCTTTTTGAGAATATTGGGTTAAGGGAAAGAACAGCAGTCCTGTGTAAATCTTGGTAAAAACTTTTTTATATACTTCCCAGAAACAGAGGAAGAAGATGGCTTCAGTACCTGGGTAACAAGTTTCTGCAAGTGGTAGTTTTCATTTTTCTGCTTTTACTCGAATTTAAGAGGTTCAATTAACTTAAAGTTGATAAATTGTTAAAAGTAAATTTTGAGAGGGAACACAAGCAGGGAGAGTGGGTAAAGGAGAAGCAGGCTTCCCACTGAACAGGGAATCTGATGCGGGGTTTGATCCCGGGACCCTGGGATCATGACCTGAGCTGAAGGCAGATGCTTAACCGACTGAGCAACCCAGGCACCCCTGAACAGTTTTATTTTAAATGACAGTATTTTTAAGGTGCCATAAATGATATCCTTTGTAATTATTTAAACTTATGATGAAAATTTTTATATGTCAACTTTAAAATGTATGAAGGAGGGGCACCTGGCTAGCTCAGTCTGTAGAGCATGTGACTCTTGATCTCGGGGTGGTGAGTTTGAGCCCCATGCTGGATATAGAGATTACTTTTATTTTTTTTTAACATTTTTTTTTTAAGATTTTATTTATTTATTTATTAGAGAGCGAGCAAGAGAGAAACAGCATGAGAGAGGAGAGGGTCAGAGGGAGAAGCAGGCTCCCCGCCGAGCCGGGAACCCGATGCGGGACTCGATCCCAGGACCCTGGGATCATGACCTGAGCCGAAAGCAGTCGCTTAACCAACTGAGCCACCCAGGCGCCCTAGAGATTACTTTTAAAAAATAAAAAAAATCAGTTTTAAAAAAATGTATGGGGCGCCTGGGTGGCTCAGTCGTTAAGCGTCTGCCTTCGGCTCAGGTCATGATCCCAGGGTCCTGGGATCGAGTCCCACATCGGGCTCCCTGCTCCGTGGGAAGCCTGCTTCTCCCTCTCCCACTCCCCCTGCTTGTGTTCCTGCTCTCACTATGTCTCTCTCTGTCAAATAAATAAATAAAATCTTAAAAAAAAAAAATGTATGAAGGAATACAGGGTTAAAAAAATGAACTAGTGATTATGTCAGTGAAAACATTTGAAGACCACTGTAATAATTCCCAAGTAATGTATGATATTTCTCAGAGGCCTAACTAAAAGACTGTAGATTTCAATGTGCTCTAATCTCTGCCTTCTTATTAAATCAAGTCCACTGGCAAAAGGAACTACTTGGAAAATATTTGCTGAGAGGCACTTGAATTGAGGTCAATGCAGCATTCAATAGTTTGTTCAAAGGTCATGACCATGAATGATATTTTAAGACTCCTCATTGAGGTATGGCTGAGTACTGGAGCCTGGCCCTCAAAGATACCCTTCTGGGGAAAGACAGTCATTGGATAAAGTCTCTGCTTAGGCCAAGTGGTCAAGACACAGCATCTAACTATGTCAATTTCCAGGAATGGCTTAGGAAGTGCCATAAATGGGAGGCACAAGGGGTTCAAGTGTAATTGCGGAGCTATATTATTAGTGTGTGGAGCTTGGGATTCGGGAATTAGGGTATATTACACTCAGGAAAAGAGAGGCTTAAGAGGTAATTTGATAGGTATGTCCACAGGGCTCTACCACTAGTAAATTCTAAGGATGAAGTAACCATGTTCCAGTTTGCCTGGAAGGTACAGTTGATGTCTATTTTCCTGGCATAACTATTCATAGTTCCCTGTGATATTGTGATTTATAATAAGAAATATATATTTGGTCTTCCTCCCTGCTTCTGTCACAGAGCTCCTAAAACCCTTGGAATTTCCTAAGTGATAAGAGTGATAGACCTGTGAGCTGCCTGAGTGACTTAGTTAAGTGTCCACTCTTGATTGTGGCTCAGGTCATGATCTTGGGGTCCTGAGATTGAGCCCCCATGGGGGCTCCACACTGGCCATGGACCTGCTTAAGATTCTCTCTCTCTCTCTCCCTTGATCCCTCCCTTCCCTCTCTCTGTCTTAAAAAATAAATAAATAAATAAATAAAAAGAGTGATAAAGGTTTCTTTATTCATTACAAACCTTTTTCAACCACACCTGAGTTTATGTCAGTAAGAGGACTTTCAGAAAGTACCTAAGGATTGGGGCTGGTTGCCAGGGGAACCAACCATGTGATTGAAGGGTTGGGACTTTCAGTATTCTCCTCCCCCTACCTCCTGGGATGGATCAGGGCTAAAGGTTGAATAATTCCCAGTGGTCAATGATTTCATCAACCATGCCTACGTAATGAAGCTTCCATAAAAACCCAAAAGGAGGGGGTTCAGAGAGCTTCTATATCAGCAAACACGTGAAGATGCCATGAGAGCGGCTGGGAGAGAGCATGGAAGCTCCGTGCCCCTTCCCAAGTACCTTGCCCTATATATCTCTTCCATCTGGCTGTTCCTCGGTTATATCCCTTGATAATAAACTGGTGATCTCGTAAGTAAAATGTTTCTCTGAGTTCTGTGAACCCATCTAGCATATTAATGGAACCCAAGGAGGGGGTCATTGTAACTCCGATTTATAACCAGTCAGTCAGAAGCCCAGGGAACAACCTGGGCTTGCAATTAGCATCTGAGGGCGTGGGCGGTTTTGTAGGACTGAGTCCTTAACCTGCGGGACCTGACACTATCTCCAGGCAGGTAGTATCAGAATTGAGGAAAATTGTAGGATACCCAGCTGGTGTCAGAGAACCAGTGGTAGGGGGAAATACTAGAATACTAGATTTAGGGGTGCACAATCATATCCCCCTTTCATCTCCAAAGTGTTTCAATTGTACTATAAATTATATGGAACTTATAATATTATAAATGTTTATTCTCAGTGTATGTCCTTATCTCATAGTGGACCCGTAAGGAAGAGTTGAAGGACTGGCACTAGTCTACAGACCATACTTTGAGTATCACAATTCTAAGCAGTCAGAATAAGACTTCTAGGAGTATATCCTTATTGTGGGTATTCAATGAGTGTTTGTTCGGGCAAACAGTGCTAAAGTATTTAGACCCAGAGTCCTAGATTTAACACTTAATGTGGATGAGGGGTAGCTTCCTTGTTGTTTCCTAGACATACAGCATACACCTTCAAAATCCAACTGAGAGGATATGGACTGATGGCAGAAAGATCTCAAGAATACATGCCTCACTAAGGATTGGCCAGGGACATTCATACTGCTCTCTCTGACCATTTCAGAAGCCTCAGTTTACATTTTACATCACTTATAACAAGTACATCCTAGTTCAATTCTTTAATGTGCCCATTTCAGTCAACACAACAAATTTCTAAAGTGAAAAGGCTGAGTCCCAATTTAAGAAGGCATCTGGCTAGATGTCCATTAGCTTCACCCAACAACCCATTGACATTCCTTAAGTGACTCAGAAAAATATTAAGACTCATAACAACACTGCTTATCTAGGATAATTAAACAGGGAAAAAAAACTCTAACAGGCTTATGAAAAGATTCTGCAGCATAAAAAGGCAAAACTCAGCGCTCAAGATGTTGAAGAAGGCTATCTTTTGGACAAGATTTACTAAAAGCAATTTCTTTAAAAAGCATCTACTTTATATTTGCAATAAAAATTCAAAAAAGTGGACAGACACACACAGAAGAGGTGATAGATGAGATACAAATGAAGATGAAAAGGGGGAACCGGGAGTCAGGTAGGGAAGAATCAAAGGAAGGTAGATGAGGTAAGGGGCGTTTGTAAGGAAACTAAAATGCAGAATCTAAAGCTACATTAGGGGCAATAAAAAGCTGAATGGTAGGGAGGGCAAACTTTACAAAGCAGAGGAAATGAGAAAGGCATGATAATGATGAAAGATGACATCATGGACTCAAAGGACAGAGAATGAAGATCTGACATGTATATAGTTGTTCCAAAGGGGCATAAACCCACAAAGGCAAGAAAAAAGGTACAGGGGACAACAGCACTAAACTTTTGGAAGAGGGAGAATAAAAGAGTAGTAAATATTTAGCAGACCAGGGAAGGGTGCATCCAAAGGCAGCAGGGGAGAAAGCTGAGAATAAACCTCATGTATACTACTGAGTCTCCAAAAGGCTCAGGAGTTGGTTGCAAAAGGCACCTTATGAAGAACTGGTTGAAAATTTAAGATGTCCAGATTTCCTCCCTGAGTCTGAGTGGCCAGGTGACTGCCCTCTCCAGCCCTGGCAAAAGACTAAAGGTTTTTCTCTTTAAAGAGTAAAACAGAGGATCTCTCCTCTGGCAAACCAAAATATAGCATTGATGCCGAGACTAAGGAATTGCACACTGCATGCCAGCTCCCCTTGGTCTCTCCCCTAACCTGGTTCTCCAACACAGATGACTTGGTCTTCACCTCCAGGCAGTATATTAGAAGCATCTTCTCTGGGGAAATCTGACCAGCTTAGGTCTAAAGAAACTAACTTCAAGGGCACCTAGGTGGCTCAATCGGTTAAGTGTCTGCCTTTGGCTAAGGTCAGGACCCCAGGGTCCTGGGATTGAGCCCCATGTTGGGCTCCCTCAGAGGGAAGTCTGCTTCTCCCTCCACCCTTCCCCCCTGCTTGTGATCTCTCTCCTTTTCTCACTCTCTCTCTCCCAAATAAGTAAATAAAATCTTTAAAAAAAAATAAAGTAAAAAAAAAAAATAAACAAACTTCAGAAGTTTACCCTACAGTGCTGCTTACAGTCAACAAATCCTATCTAAGCACTCGGTTTCTAGTCATCTTTTCAAATCCCCAGTCTTAAATCTGAATACACAGCCAAGGATTGTCACATGTTAAGGAAAGTCTTGATAGGAGACAAAGAGACCAAGTCAGCTAAATAAATAGAAAAAGGCAGCTTGATGGAAACAGAGACCATGTAAGGAAAACAAACAAAAAAATCATTAATCCTCAAGGAGATATTATATTCATGAAATAGGAATAGAATCATATAAAAAGAAATGCTTAAAGAAAGTGTTCTTGAAATTAAAAATATAATAAATATTTCAAATATTCAATGGAAGAATTGGAAGATAAAGTTGAGAAACTATTCTACTAAGTAAAATAAAGCAAACAAAAAACATTTTTTAAACAGAGAGATGGAAAATAGAAGAGAAAATTCCAAAAGAAAAAATAGAAGAAAATAAATAGGTAAAAATCATCAGTGAGATAATTTAAGAAAAATTTCCAGAACTGCAGGGTATGTATTTCTAGAATAACATGGGGACAAATAGAATATCCTATAAACAGTGAGAGAGAGAGAAAAAGAGAGAGAGAAAGATTCACATACAAAGAGTCAGTTATCAGAATGGCTTTATACTACCTAAGAATAACCCTGAAAGCTAGGAGATAATAGATCAATGCCTTAAAAATTCTACAAAAAATTATTTCTATCCTAGAATTGTATACTAACCAAATAATCAAGTATCAGAGTAGAATAAAAACATGTCAGACATGGTATTTTTCCAAAAATTTACCTTCTGTACACTATTCTAGAGAAGTTACTGAGGGTAATTCTTATCAAAATAAGATGTGGGATACAGAAAACAGAGGTTCCAACATAGGAGGAGGGCCAAGGGAATTCCCAAGATGATGGTGAGGGAAAATCATAGGATGTCAGCTGCATATAAGGCCCAGAGGGCACGTAGGCCAAACTGAAGTAGTCAGAAGATTCTAGAAAGATTTATACAGAAAGATGGAATTGATACAATACCTAATGTGAATGACCACCTTGACAGCTGGTAAGAGCTTGGAGTTGAATTAGTAAAAAGTATATAGAAAACTAAGGAAATGAAAAAAGAAGACAGCTATTAACTCCAGGAAAACCAAAATGTTCCATGACAAAAGAAAAGAAATCATCATACCACATGGCTCCAGTGTGAATAATGTTTACTCACTAATGATAATGTAAACACTGACTACTAATCTAACCAAAATTATGATATAGTTATATTACAAGATGGACATGGGAAGGGTAATTGAATGTGGTGGATGTTAGAGAAAAAAGGAAGCAAAGTTATTTTCTACCATAGTGGGAAATCAATAGATTATGACCAAAAGTAAAAAATCTAAAAGTAGCAATAAAGCATATTTAAATACAAAGAGTTAAAGACCAAAACAATCAACCATGAAAGGTGAAAATAATTACTTCCTGGAAGGAAGAAACAGGAGGGAAGTAGGAGTCTGCTATTCTTCACAACAAACCAGAGGGAACTCTTTTAACTCTTTAAAATATGTCATATATAACTTTGATATAAATGAAAACTTAAAAAAAGTTAAAGCAAATAATCAAAGATTGTATTTCAATATATAAGAGAAGACAACTTCCCTGAGGTGAAAAAACACCTGAATCTGGGCACAGTTAATTAAAAGAAACTATTACCTAGGGATGCCTGGGTGGCTCAGTCGGTTAAGCATCTGCCTTCAGCTCAGGTCGTGATCCCAGGGTCCTGGGCTCCTTGCTCAGCGGGAAGCCTGCTTCTCCCTCTCCTACTCCCCCATTTGTGTTCCCTCTCTTGCCGTCTCTCTCTGTCAAATAAATAAATAAAATCTTTTAAAAAAATAAAAATAAAAATAAAAGAAACTAATGCCTAGACCTACCCTTGTAAACAAGTTTTGAATTTTAAGGATAAAGAATCCTACAGTAAAATTTACTACAAAGGAACAAAAATAGGGAAGGTTTTAGACTTTTCCTCAACAATAAACATTAGAGGACAATGGGGAAATTTCTAAAGATTTGAAGGAAAAAATTACATCCAGGAATTCTACAGTTAACCAATGTATCTTCTCTTTAACTTGTAAAGGCAACAAAGACACATTCACAGATATCTTAAAAAGCATATCATCCTCATATCTTTGTAGAAAAAAACTGATATATTCTACCTGTTTGAGAGATGACTCACAAAAACTCAAAGATCATGGTAAAAAGAACTCTCTAGAGGCATTAAAATAAGGCAAACAAAGAATTTAATCAATATATTTTTATAATTGTGGTTTCAAAGCAATTCAAATGTAAAAAATTATATTGAAAGACAAAATAATAACTTCATAATATTAACAACTAACATATTTATAAAGTGACAGGCTCTAGTCTAAATGCTTTACCTGAATTAATGTCATTTAATCCTCAGAATAGCCCAATGATGGTAAGTACCATCATTATGCCCATTTTACAGATGAGGAAACTGAGGCATGGGGGGGATTAAGTAATTTGCCTAAAGTCACACAGCTAGTATACTGGCTATTTAACTGTCTCTATGCTGTGATCCTGAGGCTGGAACTCTGCAAATCACATTTCCCAAACTTCCTTGACAGCTAGCTCCCTGTTTCTGCTAATAAGAGGCACCAGAAGACTGTAGGGAGGGAGTAGGAGAGAAGGTCTATCCTTCCTGTCTTCCAGTACTGTCAGTGGTTCCACTGTCAGCAGCAAATTGGCTCTAGCTCCCAGCTTCTTTTTGGGTCTTGCAAGCATGAATCCTGCTTCACCCCTGCAGAGGTATTTCAGCAGGGGTGGGGTAGGGAATCCTCTTCTCCCCTGAAGTTCAAGCACCAGCTGACAGAGTTTCCTCTCAAAGATCTGAGCACCACCACTACAGGGCCTCTCCTCTGAGCTCCCACGTTCTGGAAACAACTTCCTTTTTTTCTCACAGCCCTAAAAGTGGAAGCTTTTTCCTGCAGTTACTAATTTTTTGTTACCTCAGCTTCTCCTTTTTTCATTTTAGTCTTCCAACATCTCTGTAACCAATTCCCTGCATTAAATACTCTGTTTGAAATAGTGCAGTTTCTATTTTTCTGATTGCACCTTGACTTACACAATTAGTAAATGACAGAGCTGGGATTCAAATCCCATAGTTTGACTCCAGAGCTGTACTCTCAATCACTATTCATATTATTCTAAGCTCTTAAAAACAAAACAAAAATAAGACAAAAGAGTAAACATGATTTTAAATAACCTTGGGACAGGGGTGCCTGGGTGGCTCAGTCGTTAGGCATCTGCCTTCGGCTCGGGTTGTGATCCTGGGGTCCTGGGATTGAGTCCCACGTTGGGC
Organism: Leptonychotes weddellii; assembly: GCF_054177405.1. NCBI lineage: Eukaryota > Metazoa > Chordata > Mammalia > Carnivora > Phocidae > Leptonychotes > Leptonychotes weddellii. The sequence continues at coordinate 75,467,858 of NC_138378.1, read as the reverse complement.
TCCCTGCTCAGCAGGAAGCCTGCTTCTCCCTCTCCCACTCCCCCTGCTTGTGTTCCCTCTTTTGCTGTGTCTCTGTCAAATAAATAAATAAATAAAATCTTTAAAAATAAATAAATAAATAAATAAATAAATAA
>NC_138378.1:75418760-75467224 GCF_054177405.1 Leptonychotes weddellii | reverse complement strand
GAGCCCCATGTCGGGCTCCCTGCTCAGCGGGAAGCCTGCTTCTCCCTCTCCCACTCCCCCTGCTTGTGTTCCCTCTCTCACTGTGTCTCTCTCTGTCAAATAAATAAATAAAATCTTTAAAAAAAAAAAAAATAAAAAGCTAATAGTAGTTTCTTTGAATATATAGACAACAGTTGGTCTGATCAAATTAAATGGAGAAAAAATAAATATACAAAATTAGAAAGAGAAATGGATATAATAACAGAACATTTTTACACTCATGAGAGAATGAAAAATACAAATGAATGAAAATAAACCACTGGTTCCCCAGAACTATTTTATGTGCTGGGGATAAAGTAGTTAATGAGATAAAATTTCTACCTTCAAATTTTACATTTATTTGATTACTTGATTAATGTTTATATCCTAACCATCTTCTTGCCTACTCTACTCAAGCTAAACTGAAAAATTTATGATTTTTAAAATATGTAAGTCTCATGTCTATTTTTGCTTATTATTTTATCATTTGAAAAATTTTCAGTGCCTGTTAGAGGTCCTTGCACATAGTGGAAAAAACAGGCTGCAATGCAGTATATTCTCTTTAAATTAAAACTATTACACACACGTTTATCATAATATATATGCATATTGAAAACAATAGGAAGGATATCCTTCTAACTGTGTGGGGTTTACTTGTGAATAATAAGATCAATTATTTTTATTTTTCTTTCTGCTTTTCTATATTTCCAAATTTTACAAAATGGTTATGTATTATCATAACTAGAAAAACAGTTTTAAAAATAAGTCATCAAAAAAAAAAAGAAAAAAAGCCAAAGATCAAATTGGGAAAAAGGGCTTCCCATTTCTGTGACAATGGTTTTAATTAATGCCCAATCTAAAGTAGTCACAGAGGTACTCTATCACATCACCCTAGTCTAATTATCTGTATGGCATTCATCACTATCTAACATTTTCCTTGACTTGTTTGCTTATTTATTGTGTTCTCCTCACTCTGACCCCAGTATAAACTCTCTAACAAGAAGAAACCTTGTTTATCTTGTTCCATATCATCTTCCCTGTGCCTAGAAAAGTGCCTTGCACACTGGAGGAGCTCAATATTAAATAAATTGATTTAACTGAATAAAGAGCATTTTCAAATCAACTCTTAAGAAGAAATACTCCAACAGAAAAATGGAAAAGGATGTAACTTTAAATGAAGAAATATACATATCCAATGAGTATGAGACTATAAACTCTGTAAGGGAAGGAATATATCTACCTTATTTATCATTGTTTCCAGCTCCTGATGATGAAGTATAGTTGGAAGAAGGGCAGGCAGGGACAAAGGGCCCCTCCCCCCCCCCACGAGGGAACCACCCTTAAAAGGATTTTATGCTACTCTGGAAGGAGCCCTCCACCTTTTCCCACGTGATAGATGACAAAAACCTGATTGGATGACAGGTGCATAGAGGGTTGATCAGATTAAAACAGCCCCCCAACAAGCCCATAAAAACCCCTAGACTTAGAAACTTCCCCATGGCAACCTTCTCGGGTCCCCTCCCTCTTTGGGAGCTTTGTACTATCACTCAATAAACTTTACTATCCTCAATAAACTTTGCTTTGCTGCCTACCACTCTTCCTCTGGTCTACCTCTTCATTCTTCAAAACGGCGTGACCAAGAACCTTGGGCACCGAAGTCAAAGAAATCCTGTAACACTAGCATAGTTTTGGCACGTAACAAGTGCGTAACTAAACAACTAATGAATGAAGTAATGAACATGATGTTAAAGAAAAAATTTTCATGACACTTGTCAAAGACAGTAAGGAAGATTTTATTCAAAAAAAAAAAAAAAAAGAGGAACTATTGCAATGAGGGTTTTGTAGTAAGGGAGAGAGATGGAGCTCAAGTCCAAATACAACCAGGATAGGTGGAGACTTACAGCCAAGGGTGGGGGTTGGTGGATAGAAAATTCCTAAGAGGAGAAACATCAAGAGGAGAAACATCAAGCTAGGGGGATTCTTTGCTATATAGACTCATTAGGATTCTCACTGAAGGTAGGCCAAGGTGGTAAGATATGGAGAGAGGGGGATGAGAAATTCGATCAGATATCAAAAGTGATCAGATTTCAAGGATGGGGGGATTTTTGCTAAACTGACTCAGCAGGATTCTTGCTAAAACTGGACTAAGTGGGCCAAGCACAGAGCCCAGGGTCAAGATCTAGTCAAAAAGAGGACTCAGAGGAGCCTGGCTCAAGTTTGGCTAAGGAGAGAGTCCCCGTCAATAAAAAGTACCCAAGGTCACTAAGTTGAACAATGACAATTTAAAACAATGAGCACCATCTCTACCTATCAAATGGGATAGATTTCTCTTTTAACTGTACAAACTCAGTGTTTTTTGTTTGTTTTTTAGAGAGAGAATGAGCACATATGAGCAGGGAAGGGCAGAGTAAGAGAATCTTAAGCAGGCTCCACACCAAGCATGTGGGAGCCATTCTCACAACCCTGAGATCATGACCTGAGCTGAATTCAAGAGTTGGATGCTTAACTGACTGAGGCACCCCGGCGCCCAGACTGAATGTCTTCTTTTAAGACCAAAGGCTCCTTGAGGGCAAAGAGTGTATCTATTGTGCTCATTGCAATAAAATTTCTGGTGTGTAACCCATGGTAGGTGTTTAATAAATATATGTTAACTGAATCAAGAGTGGAGAGGAAATCAGTATAACTTTCCTGGAGGAAACATAATTAAGTATGTATGTGAATAATATACATGTAAATGTAATGTAAATATATGTACTACATATGTAAAACAGTAAAATTTTAAAATAAAACAAAATATTCAACAGTAAAGAAGTGATTATTGAGCATCCATTAAAAATAATGTTTCTGGAGAATATATAATGAAGTGGGAAACTATTAAATGAAAAAAACATAGTAGAATGTACCAAATATGCAATGGGATCTAATATGGTAAAAAAAAACCCCAACTGTATTTATATACTGGAAAAAATGCTAAAAGGAAATTGATCAAAGTAGCAGAAATAAATGGAAAGACATTCCATGATCATGGATTGGAAGAATTAATATTGTGAAAATGTCTATACTACCCAAAGCAATCTACAGACTCAGTGCAATCCCTAACAAAATACCAAGGGCACATTTCACATAAATAGAAAAAAAAAAATCCCAAAATTTGTATGGAACCATAAAACACCGCAAATAGCCAAAGCAATCTTGAGAAAGAAGAACAAAAGCATCATGCTCCCTAATTTCAAACTATGTTACAAAGCTATACTAATTAAAACAGTATGGTACTGAGCTAAAACAAATATATCAATGGAACAGAGAGCCCAGAAATAAACCCCTGCATATATGGTCAATTAGTTTAAGACAAAGAAGCCAAGAATATGCAATGGGGAAAAAAACAGTCTCTTCAATAAATGATGTTGGAAAAACTGGACAGCCACATGTGTAAGAATGAAACTGGATCACTATCTTACATTGTACACAAAAATCACCTCAAAATGGATTAATGACTTGAACCCAAAAACCATAAAACTAGAAGAAAACATAGGTAGTAAGCTCCTTGACGTAGGTCGTGGAGATTATTTTTTAAAATCTGACACCAAAAGCAACAAGAGCAAAAATAAACACCAAACTAAAAAGCTTCAGCACAGCAAAGGAAACCATCAACAAGATGAAAAGGCAACCTACTGCATGGGTGAAAATGTTTATAAATCATATATCTGATACTGGGCTAATACCCGAAACATAAAGAACTCCTACAACTCAATAGCAAAAAATCTCTCAAACAGTCCAATTAAAAGATGCGCAGAAGATGTGAACAGACATTTTTCCAAACAAACAAAAACGTACAGATAATCAATAGGTACATAAAAAGATGCTCTATATCATTAATCATTAGGGTAATGCCAATTAAAACCACAATGAGACATCACCTCACACCTGTTAGGATGACTAGTATCAAAAAGACATGAAATAACACATGTTGGTGGGGGTGTGGAGAAAAAGGAACTCCTGGGCACTGCTGGTGGGAATGTAAATTGGTGTAGACACTACGGAAAACAGTATGATGGTTCCTCAAAAAAATTAAAAATAAAACTACCATATGATCCAGCAATTTTACCTCTGGGTATTTATCTAAAGGTAACAAAACCACTAACTCAAACAGATATCTGCAACCCCATGTTCATTACAGCATTATTTACAATAGCCAATATATGGAAACAAGCTAAGTGTCCATCAGTGGATGAATGGATAAAGAAATTGTGATTTATATATGTGTGTGTGTGTGTGATGGAATATTATTCAGCCATAGAAAAGAATGAGATCTTGCCATTTGTAACAACATGGATGGACCTAGAAGGCATCATGCTAAGTGAAATAAGTCAGACAAAGTCAAATACCAAATGATCTCTCTCACATGTGGAGTCTAAAAAATAAATATATTAAGCTTATAGGTACAGAGAACAGATTGATGGGTGCCAGAGGCAGGGGGTGATGGGTGGGAGAAATGGGTGAACTGGGTTCTTTTTTTGTCTGCTTAAATAAATTGAATTAAAAAAAAAAGGACTGAGAGCTATTTGTTGGACATAGTAATGTGGAGAACTAGTAGAGATGACAAGGATAGACAACTGTACTGATGTGCTTTGCTGGAAAGAGGTGGAGAAAAATGGGGTAGTTGCTGGAGAATGAAAACTCAAGGTAAATTGATATTAAACTAATGACATTAAAATAAACTGCAGGAGAAGGTGGAAATGAGTGACCTAGAACGTCTCAGGTACCTTTCATATTGTTAGAGAGAACTGAATATCCTGTACATTTTAGTAATCCTTCGAGATTTACTGATCATCAAACTTTCGGGTCTAGAAACTTTTGTGATGAAGGAATTCTTCTAAAAGAATATTTCTGTGGTTAATTAGACTATTCGAGCTCAATCTAATTAGGACCCTGATAAGAAGCATTAAATATGTTTCAGTATTTTGATATATTTTTTCATTAAATTACTAATTTTTTGTTCAAAATATTTATTGAGCACCCATTATGTATGTGTGAGTCAACTGCAAAGGCCAGAAAGATGAGTGTGATGTAATCCTGAAGGGAGAAACAGGTTAACCAACAATGACAGTACAAATTGATTTGGGCTATAATGGAGGTACATTCAAAGTTCTACAGTAACAGTAAGTAGCAGACGTAGCAGAAGGAATAGCTGAAAGATTTATAGGGCAACTAAAAAGAGAAAAGGGATTTAGACCTCCAACAGGCTGTTGGACTGGATATGCTGAGAGGTCCTTGAAATTTTGAGCTTCATGAAAATAGTCAATGCAAAAAAAAAAAAGTCAATAGCAGTTATCTCTGAGTGACTTTTATTCTTTATCCTACTTTCTTCAGTGGTTATGTAATTACCTTTCTAACCAGAAAACAAAAACAATAAATGTTCTTGTTAAAGAAGGAAAATGGTTGTTATAATTTCCCTTCTGCTAAACAGTGGTTCTCAAACTTGAACATGAATCAGAATCACCTGGATGGTTGGTGAAAGGGGACTGCTGTCCCTGCCTCTACCTAAATACGTTCTGTTTTTACTACGATTGTGCCTTTCTTATCAGTTTTAGTTCCTGTCGTTTAATACACTTAGTTCCTGTCATTTAATACACTTAATTTTACAGGATATTTTAAATTCCTTGAAAGGATTATATATATATACATATTTTTTTTAAATAAGAAAGGCTTTATTTTTAAGACAAAACAAATAGCACAAACACACATCCAAATGCACGTAAGTTCATTGGGTTTTATAAAAGAGAAAGTGGCACTCAGGTGTCAGTTATAACTAGAAACATCAAGGAGATGCCCCTGCTTCTGGTGGCATGGATACAACATGTGCTTGTCTAAAAAGTCGTTCTGGGTGGCATCATTGTGGAAATGCATGACAAGAGTGAGGTGATACAAGGCAGAAATGCAGGTGGGTGAAAGCTTTAAGACCCTTTTCACCACCCTAATGTGCTTTTGTTTTGCTCTGGGGAATTGAAGCAATCCCCAGGTCACCTTAAAAAGAACCTAAGTGTCAAAGAACACTTTCAAATACCTAAGAGAGATTTAAGATTGTTACTAAAGTTATACAGGGAGGTCAGTAGGAGAAAATAGTTTATGTTCTCAAAACCCAGGTTTCAAGGTTTCACACAATATGAAAAGAAGAGGCTGATTTTAGTAAGGGCTGGTCTTTTTCATGATGCGCAGGAACTCCTGCTCATTGACTTTTCCATCTCCATCTCGATCAGCCTCATCGATCATTTCCTGTAGCTCCTTATCAGTGAGGTTCTCACCCAACTCCTTGGCCACACGCTTTAGATTTTTGAATGATATCTTCCCAGTTTCATCATCATCGAAGAGCTTGAAAGCTTTCAGAATTTCTTCTTTGGTATCTTTCTCAGACATTTTCTGAGTCATCACAGTCAAAAAGTCACTGAAGTTCATTTTTCCTGTTCCTTCCTTATTGATTTCGCTTATCATTTTCTTGATCTCTTCTTTCTTGGGTTCAAAGCCCAGTGCCCTCATTGCCACCTTAAGTTCCTTAACATCTATGGTCCCAGTTCCATCAGCATCAAAGAGATCAAAAGCTTCCTGGATTTCCTGTTTCTGCTCTTCAGTAAGCTCTGGCTTAGGACTCATCCTTTTTTCGCTGGGCAAATGATGCCATGCTTGCCTTCTTAAAGTTAGAGGCCATTGCTGATGGACTCTGCTGCCCGTTGTTACGGCAACTGACGTACATCGAAAGGATTATATTTTATTCACTTTTAGCCCCCTGCTCTCTCTTTTTAAGCACTAACTAAGGAGTTGCTGAAAATAAATTTCTGAAAACTATCCCTGTGTACCATTTTTAGTGCTGGAGAAAATACAACAATGATAAATATGTCAATTATACCTCAGAAGAACAGGAAAGATATTTAAATTAAAAAAGGTTTTTAAAATGTTAAACCAAAAGTGTAGAAAAAAGTATATGGCTCTTCCCCTTAAGCGATGCATTTGATTCATTCATTATTTAGTAATCCAATAGTTAATGATCTGAGTGGGGCCTGATATTCTGTATTCCTTTTTTTTTTTTTTATTTATTTTTTATTCTTATGTTAATCCCCATACATTACATCATTAGTTCTAGATGATATTCTGTATTCCTAATAAATTCCGCTGGACTAAAAGCTGGCAATATATAATGGCTACAGGGTGTAGTGAAAATGATGAGGGTTTTGAGGTCAGTCAGGTTTTGATTCTGCCTCTGCCCTTTACAGGCTCTGTGTAACAATAGTTAACATACATTAACCTGGCTCAGTCTGTTTCCACATTGACAAAATTAAGAGTAATGCGTCCCTCATAGGTGTATTGTGAAGACTGAATGATATGATTAAATATCCAACACAGTGCGGGCCTTAGTTAAGGTAGTTAATTAAAGTTGGTCCCCTTCCCTTTGATTTCCTCTAAGGATGCACCACACATTGCCATAACTGGGTTTACTGGGACATGAGTTAGCCACACCACAGGGCAAATCATTTTCTCCTAACCTAACAAACCATGCACATCCCTCTGCTACTAACAAAATCTTCACTGTTCATCTATAAAATTGGGGATAATAGTATAATAGTATCTACTTTAATATAATAGATAATAGTATTTACTTTGCAGAGATGCATACAAGAGGATTAAACAAGATATTATGTTAAGTGCTTAATACAGTAACTGGCATATGGAAAATACACAGTAAATGTCACTTTCTTTTCCCCTTCTCGCACTCTCTCTCTCTTTTTTTTTTAACGGGGGTGGGGGTTGGGGGGGAGGAACAGAGGGAGAGGGAGAGAGAGAATCTTAAGCAGGCTCCATGCCCAGCGCAGAGCCTGATCTCACAATCCTGAGATCATGACCTGAGCCCAAATCAAGAGTCAGCTGCTTAACTTACTGAGCCACCCAGGCGCCCTCCCCTTCTCTTTGATTAGGTATTTATCAATAGTATCTCCTAGACTAAGTTCAAAAGCTTACCTAGTCCAGAATACTTCAAATCAATTTTTTTTTTTTAAGATTTTATTTATTTGAGAGAGAGAGAATGAGAGAGAGCGAGCACATGAGAGGGGGGAGGGTCAGAGGGAGAAGCAGGCTCCCTGCCGAGCAGGGAGCCCAATGTGGGACTCGATCCCGGGACTCCAGGATCATGACCTGAGCCAAAGGCAGTCGCTTAACCAACTGAGCCACCCAGGCGCCCTCAAATCAATTTTTCTACCTTAATCAGACTGCTCTCTTACATGTCACATTTAATTTGAAGTCAATTATTTGGCTTATTTAAATACTGGTAAGGACACATACCAAATAAACTTTTGTATTGAATGCCCAAAGAGATAAGTAGAAGACTGTTCCTGACTTTGAGTACTTGAGGCGACAATATACATGAAAAGTTGAATAGGAATGCAACAAAGGGTGGGGCAAATTACACAGCAAGTGAGTGTGGTAAGAGTTTTGGGATTATGGTGGCTGATGTGTGATTATTTTGCACTCAGGAACAAGAAAATTGTTAAGAGTTGTAAGAGGGCACTGGTTTTATGGCTGAGGAAATAGGTCCAGAGATCTAAGTGGTCTAGGGCACAGCTATGGAGTGGCAGATATTTCCTGTCTTCTGGTCCCTTGCTACTTGCAGATGTTTCTAACTATTTTCTAGTATTTTAATCAGTTTATATATTTTTTTTCTAAGTAGGCAGTTTAGTGTAGCTAGTTAAACACTGGGCTCTAAAGCCAAAATGTCTGGGTTTGAGCGCTAGCTTCGCCGGTCACTATCTGTGTGACTTTGGGCAACTCATTTATCTCTGTGCTTCAGCTGCCCCATCTAAAAAATGAGTACAATTTATATTACCTTATTTCATAGAGTTGTTATGAGGATCAAATAATTTATTATATGTAAAGGATTAAAAACTGGAATTTTGTCTTATAATTGTTATTAGTCTCTGAAAGAATGGAAAGCAAGAAACCCAGTGTTCTAATGCTTTTTCTTTCTTTTGCTTCTTTTAAAAAAAAACACCTCCTCAAAGCATCAGGTGGATGCTTGTTAGCTGCCTTAATCCTATCAGAAAAAAACAAGTTTTTGTTCCAAGGAAGTGAGAGTTGGGATTTGCATAAGTCTGGCCTAGTCTGGTAACAGGAATGTCTAGAAAAGTAAAAACTGAGATAGCAACAGATTCTAGGACCCAACAGAACTTCTTTAAAAAGTCAGCCAAGATCAATAGATGTAGATAAAGATGGAGGTCAATGAATCTAATTCCAATGAGCTTTCCCATCTATTTTAAGGTCTATTCCAAACTTCCTTAAGACAAAATCTAGCCTTTTAAGGAAAGTGCAGAGAACATGCCTCCGTGGGCTTCCTTTGAGGGAATGTTTTAGCAGGTGCTGCATTCCACCCTGGAGGTGGCTGCATGAATTTGTGAACTGAGGTGACAACATTGACTCCCTCTGGAAGAAAAAAATGCTGTCTCTACACAGGAAGCTTAACTACAAAGGCACTACTTGAAAAAAAGGGGGGGGGGAGGAGGAGGAGAAGAGGGAGAAGAAGAGAGGAAGGAGAAGCAGCAGGCACGGCTCAGTTCAGTCACGGCTCAGTTCAACATTCAGATTAGAGAGGGTAAGAAATACCACCCCCCCTCTCCCCCCGGAGTACCTCTCTGTCCTCTCCTCAAATGCCTATTGAAAACGTTCTGGGATGAATTACAAGCCAAGAGCGCTGTTGCAGAATTAGGGAGAGCGGGTGGAGGTGAGAAATAACCTATATTCAGGTGGTTAGAAAAATCATGGATTTTGGGGGGCAGCGGGGGTGGGGGCAGGGATTTGGAACTACTTTCAGCATCACCCATCAGGAAATCTAGGGATGGAGAAGGGTACTAACCGGCCTTCCAAATCTTCTGCATTTGGCAGATGAAAATCACGTTGTCCACCCAATGGACTTTGGCACTCAGGCGATATCAGGGTAAAATAAGCATCAAGGAGGAAATCTTGAAGTGAAAAAGAAAGAACAGAAAGTCAGCCTTGGGTTTTTGTGTGAGGGGATTTGTGAAGGTCAGGCCCACCCATAGCATCAGGAAAGGTGGAAGAATTAAGCGTCACTGTCGGCAGCCAAACCCTAAAGTATGGGATCAGACCAGCAATTTGGATCTGCTGGTACCCTAGGATCTGCCCTGCACACACCCCTCAAGTTTCTCGGTTTGAGTCTCGCCTGTAGATTCCCAGACGAAACACTGTCTCAAGTTTTCTCACAGTGCCTAGCTCAGAGCTGACCGCAGAGTAGTTCTCAGTAACAACTGGGAGCAAAAACAGCTTTTGAGGTTGAGGGGAGAAGGGTACAGGTTTTACTTAGGGTTGGCGTTCGGGTGTGGCCTTGTACCAACTGCCAGCAAAATTCTCCCGATCACCCCTTGTCTTCCACTTTCTGCCCAGGTGACGTCGTTAAGCCTCGCAGGACAGGCTAGGGGCTAAGAGGTTAAGCCGCGCCTTCAGGTGTCAGCCTCGATCCTTTCGGAAACAACCCCCAGAATCCCTTGTGCAGGGAGGTCAAGCCGCAAATAAGATGGCTCCAAAAGGGTGGTACATGCAGCAGTTTCCTAGTCCTTGGCAGTTTTTTTACTGGATATATTTAAATAACCGAATCCCCACAAATGCACCACCCCACTAACCACCTTCGAGGCCGATGAGGCCACCGCAGCCACCTCGCTCGCTCCTTCAGGGGCATCCTGGGAGTTGTAGTCCAACCGCTGGGTTGCGCCGAACTACCTTTCCCATAGTGCCATGCGGGCCGGACGATAAAAGTTCTTTTCTAAAACTCTCTCCACACTGAGACACCCCCATCCCGGGTCCCCTTCTCTCCGACGACTCCTTCTCGTCTATCGCGACTGAGCGGCAGCAACAAGAGGGCCTCGGCCCGTCGCCGCGCCGTCCCGAGAGGCACTTCCGGCGGCGGTTCACTTCCTGGTTGGGTGGATGGAGCCGGGCGGGAGCGCGCGCGGGGGAGGGGCGGCGGGTCAGTCTCCGCTGGGCGCTCCGGGGATCAGCTGGCGGGCGGGCGGGCGCCGAACGCGGCCCCGGCTCTCGCTGCAGCGCCGCCTCTTCTCCGCGTCTTAGGCCGGCCCGGCGGCCGTGACAATGTTGCAGGGCTGGTAGCTGGGCGCCAGCCACCGAGCTGTCTCAAGTGGGTGCTGCCGGGATGCTGCCTCTCGGGGCGGCGGGGAGACCCGGGAGGAGGGGGAGGCAGTGCCCGGCTCGGTTGGCGCTGCCCGAGGCGGCCGAATCCTCCCTTTTTCCGAGCCGCGGGCACCGGGGTCCCGGGCTCTGCCGGGTTTTCAGCCCTAGGGTTTTTCTGCTAGGAAAATGCATGAAGCGTTTCCCCGGGATGATGGCTTTTGCTCTCTCTAGGACTCAGCGGCAGAATTCGTAAGTGTGTTACTGATTCATCCTCTCTCTTTTCTGTCATCACAGGTTTAAACTTACACGAATCGCTCTCTTGAGGAGGAGGGGACCGCGGCGCGATTGACACGCATATTCCTATAGGCATCCTCCTTCAGCCCCCACCCCCACGGCCGGATTCGGGTGGCTCCTCTCCGAGCTGAAATCCGAGAAGAAATCCTTGGATCTCTTGTTTTCTTTTTAAAAAAAAAAAAAAAATCCAGAAACCGTCGGTATTTTGCTTTACTGCTTCCTATTCGCAAGATGAAGAAGTTTTTCGACTCCCGGCGAGAGCAGGGCGGCTCTGGCCTGGGCTCCGGCTCCAGCGGAGGTGGGGGCAGCACCTCGGGCCTGGGCAGTGGCTACATCGGAAGGGTCTTTGGCATTGGGCGACAGCAGGTCACTGTGGACGAGGTGTTGGCGGAAGGTATGGTGGGACTCTTTCAGTGCGCCGTGAATTAAAATCTTATGCTGATGCAGCAAGACTGGTTTCTAGTTGTTCAGTGTATGAATGGGTTTTGACCAGTTGACCCTCCCTTCCCCCTTCCCTTGCTCAGTGAATCATTGTCCTTGAGAAATTTAAAACTGAGATTTGGAAGTGACCGGGCTTGTGGGGTGGAAGGACGTTGCTGGAAATTGTTTACCTCAGTGGCCTTTTATTTTATTATTTTTTTAAAAATTGGCAAGCCAATTCTTGTCTGCCTCACTGAATTATAAGGATCAGATGAGAAAACGCATGTGTGAAAGTGTAAAGCTTCACATCAAATGTAGGGTGCTGGGCTTGTCATCCTCCTTAAACTTGAAATTGTGATGTGAGGGCTGAAGGGTGGAGATGGAGTAGCTTTAAGAAGAGAGAGGGGTTTCTCCTTCTACCCAACTTTCCCACTCCCAGGAGTAGGCATTTGAGGAAGAGAGGATTTTCAGAGAATGGGAATATGTTTTTCTAAGAGCCAAGGCTCTTGGTGGATTTGACTAGTTTTGTTTCCTGACCCAACTGTAATCCGGTCCCCAGGATGTAGCCAAGATAACAGAAATTACACGAGATGAATGTGGTTATTTTGAAAGCAGTCTACTAGGCCCCTCTTCCTCCTGTTTTAGTTTTTATTTTTATTTTTTAGCCAAAAGAATTACTTGAGAGTAGCATCTGATTTTTGTTTTTCCTCTATTGGAGAAGATGTTATTTAGATCTGCTGTGTAAATTCTCTCCATGTGTGTTCATCTGTATATCTGTAGATATGTAAATATGTATTTTTATCCCCCAGGCTTTCTGGAAATCTTTGCGTGTATCTTTTGGTAACCTTAACCTCGACCTTCATAATTACGCCAGACTCATACTTTTCACAGCCCATTGCCTGCCTTGTGTGCTTTTATTTTTAATAGAAGCAGCAATTTCCTTGGCATGAAGCTATTCAAACTAATTGGATGGGGCCAACCTGCTGTAGGTTGTGTTATCGGCTGAGAGGGGGGATGGAGGAAGGGGGAGGCTTCTGTTACTGCAACATGGTGGTTTGGGGGGGGGACAGTTTATTAGCTGGGGAAGAAGCGTTTTTGCAAGCTAAGGTTGAAGCAAAGGTCCTAACCTGGGCCTGGGAGATGCCTGTCACGGTGAGTGTTGCAGGCAGGTGGGTTGAGAGGATGAAGAAGCTGTGTTTGGCTTTCAGCTTGTGAAGTACTGGGTTCAACTTGGGCCCATTTTTCTGGGGTTAGGGTGGAAGCCTTTACTTTAAAAACACTTAACAAAAAAAGATCTGACAGTTAATGTCCTTGTGAAATTCTTGCTCTTTTCCATTCTCAGCACTGTTCTAGGTGGACTTATTCCGGGGCCTGAGTCACTGTCCCTCTGGATCTTTCCTTGTGGGCTTTGGTGCAGGATGGGAGATGCTTCTGTGCCTGCTGCCAGATCCGCACCCTTGAGTCTGATCTGTGTCTTTCATCCCTGTGCCAAAGCCCTTAACTGCAGTGGGATGGAGAAATGGAGAAGGAGTACGTGAGAGAGAAATCAGGAGGCATGAGGGGGCACAGAGCTCTTTCCTTCTCTTTGAATGGCTTCTGCTGACCTTATAGCCTAGGACCATTTTGTTCAGCTAGGATATTGTCTTACTCTAGTTGGTGCTACCCTAAGCCGTGCCTGTTTTCAGAGTCTGAATGATGGGAGAAAGAGAAAAGGCAAAATTGTTCTTTGTAATCTAGGCTGTCCTCCTCTTCCCTGGAATTCATCCCTGAGAACTGCACATCATGCATTATAGTATTTTTATGTGGAACTTAGGGCTTGCAGCTCTGCATTCATTTATTCATTCAACAAGCAGTTATGGTGTATTTATGATGTGCCAGGCACTGTGCTAGGCCCTGGGGATATGACATAAAACTAGATGCTATAGTTTACAGACTACGTTGAGAGATGGAAAACAACCAGTTAGAATAGAGTGATATGCGCTATCACGGAGACAGGCTTAGGGTGCAGTGGCCCCCAGTTTTAGAGAGCCAAGAATTGCTTTCTGCGGGAAGTGACTGACCAAAGAATGAGTAGGAGTTATCCAGGTGTGGAGACAGCATGGGCCAAGACTCAGAGCAGCAGGAGAGAGTCCCACGTAAAACTGGATCTGGCGATATTGTTCTCTTTATATTCTTTGACTATAGGTGAGTTTGAATTTGTAGCTCTTAGAAGTATATAGCTATATAGGAGCCTGTATACAAATCATTTATGTAGCACCTACTAAGTAAAAAGGTGCCACTAAGTTCTGAGAGGGATGATAGGGAGGTCTAAAGGGTGATGTCTGCCTTTAAGGAGCTGCCAGTGCGTTTGGTAAGACGAGGCAAATATTCACACATACAGCGTAGCATGGTTACCAGCAGTGTCTACAGAGTCAGGCAGATCTAGGTTCAAATTCTGCATCTGTTCTTTACTAGCTGTGAAACCTTGGATAAGGCATTTCAAATCTCTCTGGAATCTGTTTCCCTATGGCAGTGGTTCTTAAAGCGTGGAGTCCTGGATCAGGAGCATCAGCATCACATGGAAGCTTGTTAGAAATGCAAATTAGGCCTCACCCCATAAACCATGAGGGTGGGGCTTTAACAGATTTCTGGAGAGATTCTGATGCAAGCTAAAGATTGAGAACCCCTATCCTGTGGAGTGGTCATGAATATCAAATGAGCCGATGTATGTGAATTATTTAACATTTTTCAGGTGTTCAATGAATGGTAGCCATTATTTGCCAGCAACATTATATCCTTTTTGTAGTTAAGGGGGAGTGGAGGGGGGGGATGTGAAGGTTAGTTTGGCTGTAGCAATCTGCAGCAATCCTTTTCCCCATTGTGGGTGGACAGAATCAGATATTTTTCTGCAGAGGCCTCACTAGCTCCTTGAAGGGTCAACAGATGTTTTGGGTGACCATGTTCCTTCCTGCACCCTCTTCTTTTTGAGTCCCCAGGTGTGGACCTAACCACCAGTCCCAGCCAGCGTTGTCCAAGGATGATGAGGATTGTGCATTGAGTTGCCAGGGCAGTGACCAGGCAGTTTGGGAGGGTGGGCTTTAAACACAGACTCTTCAGCACCACATCCCACCTGTCACCCCTGTTTCTTTAAAATGGGTATCAGTCTATGCTTTATAGTGAGGAATGCAAGAACACCGAGGAAGAGGTGCTAGAGTAAGACAGGAGAATACGTGGGCTGCCATCTCCCCATCAGCATCAGCCCTGCTCGTCTGCTTTCACTTACTAGTCCATTGGGGCTTGTTTGGGGGAAGTGAAGTTTTAGACCATGAGTTCAGAGGGATATGGCTGTCTCCAGGCTGGATATTTTCTCTAGCTTCCTCAGTGAGGATGCCATGATGACTTCCTAATCATGTCTGAGGTCATGGGCATGTGATGTCAAGGGAAGATTTGGTTTAAGCTTCTGGAATGAGCTCAATGGGAAAATTGGAGCAATGCTCAGAGAAGGACTGAAGAGCTGTGCTTTTATTATATGTCCTTAGCTATATGAGGCCTTACATCTAAGCTTTAAACAGTAAATGTTTGTTAAATACCTGCTGTGTCCAAGACCACTTTCCAGAACTGTATCAGTTCTGTATAAGGTGGACCACGTGCTCCATCAGAGAGTTTCCTTACTTCCACTGAAGGAATCCAGGTCTAGAGTTAATGAGAACTACTGAGTGGATTTCCATACCAGTAAACTTGCAATTTCTTCTACCAACATCACAAGGTAGTGAGGTTTAAATACCTAAAACAAACATATGTATACATGTACGTATGTCTGTATACACACATGTGTAGCATATAATTACATCGTGTTGGTATTGATATGATGCACACATGTATTCATTTAGTGAATGTTCATTAGGCCTTCTTTGTGGCAGGAACTGCATTAGATTCCAGAATTACTAATTTGAATAGGATGTGGGCCTGGCTCTTAAGGAGCTCATAGACCAACAAATAAACCTAAGATTAGTGTCCAGCCCTTGGTATGGCCCTTGATATATAGTAGATGATAAAAGATGTTCTGAGGTGATAAAGAGAAGGGGCCTGAGGGCCAGGGTTTATAGATGAAGTGTGGTTTGAACAGGAATGGAACTTGCCCACCACATGGTCCAGATGAGGGTTACCCAAGGCCTTCCCAGCAGAGAGAGTAGTATATGCAAGTGTGGAGTGGTGAAACAGTATGATGAGTTCAGGGATAACTGACTAGTGGTATCATCTGGGTTAGTACAAGTTTCCCTTCCAGAAGCAAGGAAAGAAGGACATGGAATGGTAGAAGGAAATTGTTTTACGTTTTGTTTCCCGGCTGTTCACTTGCTGCTCGCTTCCTTCAGTGGCCCTGGGTCTTTGGAGTAACTATTGAATAGCTCTCCAGTATGCACTGCTACCATCTGTGCATCAGCCCTATGCTAATTGTGGGGAAGGGAGGGATGGTGTTTGGGGGCAGGGGAGCAGGCCTGAAGGTTCAGTGAGAGGCAAGCAGCTTGAAGGAGAAGCAGGTGGGGGAGTGGGATGACCAGTGGTACAGAAGGGAGTAGATGAGGGGGAGAGTGAGGATATGTGTGACCAGAGCAGAAGGTATGTTGGAGAGAAAAGAAGAGGCAGCGAGGTTCTGGAGAGCATTAGTGCCAGGCAGAGAGGTTGGTTCTAAGCACCTGAGGTCTTCTCTGACGCAAACACCAGTTTGATCCCTCCCACTTCAGAAGTCTTTGCCTGCTGGGAAGTCTGGTTTTTTAGTGGCAACTGCAGATTTTCAGGGGGTGGTTTGTGAATGGTGTCTTCTTCCTGGCTTTGGGCATGATGACGGTTATAGCTTTGCTAAATATAGCCAAATTTAGAATTCAGAAATGAAATCCAGAATAAGCAATTGCATGGTCAAAGCCTTTCCTTTGGTCTTTCTAACAAAGTCACACTCATTTAATGAGAGATGATAAAGAGAAACAGTTTCACATGGGTTCTGAGTGGGAGGGTAGGAGGGGAGGCGTCCACTTGTACCTCAGTAGCTAAAACTGCATGTAGAGTATACGGGAAAAGCTTGATGAATGTTAATCTGGTACATGTGACATACGACTGCAGCAGAGCAGTCATTGCAGTATTTGAAAGGTGACCCCTCAGAGAGGGGACCAACACCACCGCGTACCTTCATTTTGTGCCCTTCAAAGGATAAATGCTTTCTGAGCCTGCTTAAGAAGTAACTGTGACATCTGCATTTGAAAGAGCCAAACAGTGATAATAATAGAAATGGTATTGTCTATTGAAGTAGCATCTGGCACTGTGAAGTAGCAAAGAGTAGCCTTCAGTCGGCTTTTCTGGAGCCATTTTTTTGGTGTGGTAGAAGGAGCACTGCAGTCTAAATGGGGAGATCAAGGTTTGTTGGTTCACTCATTGCCGTAACCAGTGATCAGTGCCGAGCACTCACTATGTGCTGGGCATCAGCCAGTGAGAAATAAGACTCTGCCTTGAGGAACTCTTAGTGCTAGAACTTCAGATACATGAGCCAGTAGCTCCAAGTGCTGGAGTGGAAGGCTATGAAAGGGGTAGGGCAACAGACAGGAGGCAGCAATTAATTTTGTGGGGTCAGGAGTAGTCAGGGAAAGCTAAAGAAAGGTGATATTTGAGGTAGGTCTTCAAAAATAAGAATTTATTACTAGGTGGACAAGGTTGAGAGAACATTCAAGTCATAGAGAATAACATGGCCAAAGACAAAAAGTAGGAAAGTGCACTGCTCGTTGGCAGCTTTATGTTTTGAGATAGCATAATAGCATATTAGCATAATCTGTTAGTGGTCCAGGGTTATGCTGTCCAGTAAAGTAGCCATAGCCACATATGGCTGTTTAAATTTAAATTATTGAAATTAAAATTCAACTTTAATTCTTCAGGCACACTAGCCATTTTTCAGTTACTTAATAGCCACATGTTTTGGCTACAATATTGCACAGCACAGATAGAAAATATTTCATCATCACAGAGAGTTCTATTACACAGTGTTGGTTTCGAGCAATGATGGCTAAACTTTTTGCATAGAATGACACTATCAGTTAACCATTTAACCTCTTCATTATATGTATGCTTGTTTGTTTATACATTATATGCATGTCCTCCTATTATTAGCTAATATCTGAAGGTACAATATATACTTAAAATGAAGTTCATCATTTATGATAGTAGATGCAAATCTATATTTTAAGTCATCTGGATAGGTTTTGGTGAATTTCTTGTCATATCTTATTAGATTTTAATTGTTTCTACATTGTAATGTGACTGATGAAAAGTACACCAGGAGGGGTGCCTGGGTGGCTCAGGTGGTTAAGTGTCTGCCTTCGGCTTAGGTCATGATCCCAGGATCCTGGGATCGAGCCTATCGGGCTCTCTGTTCAGCGGGGAGCCCGCTTCTCCCTTTCCCTCTGTTGCCCCCCCGCTTGTGTGCCCTCTCTCTCTCTCTCTAATAAATAAATAAAATTAAAAAAAAAAAGTACACCCAAATAGGAATGAGGCACTGCCATAGTTCTGTTGTTTGTGTATGCTTATGTTATCTTTAATCCAAGGTATCTTTGCAGGAATCTTTTTAAGCCCCTTTTTGCTTTATGAGGATTAATTCATTTAAAACAAATGTGATCAGTAAATCCACTTAACCAAGCACATGAACTGTAGTACATCGCAGTCCATGTCAGCCTGTGCTATGGAGCTTCCACTCTTTCCTCATTATTCCATCAGATTCATATGAGACCCAGGACTGACATAGAGACTGGATGGGAACACTAGTGTTGGGCCATCTAGTAAATATTAATAAAGATAAAATCTTATTTTTTAAGGTGGAAATCAATATAAGTGGAGAGTCTCATCTATATATTTTTCTACCCCAGTGGATTGTTTTGTGTACCTCTGTTTGGAGACCGCTGGTCCAGAGCAGTGGTTCTCAACCAGGAGCAGTTACCCCCAGGTGACATTTAGTAATGTCTGGAGACATTTTGGATTGTTACAGGGTGGGAGGTAATACTGGCATCTAGGGGGTATAGGCCAAGGATACTGCTAAACATCCTACAGCATACCCAGTAGCCCTCCCTCCCCACCACAACAAAGAATTATCCAGCCCAAAATGTCAGTCGTGCCAAGGTGGCACAACATGACATGTTGACCATTGTGGGGAAGGAGAGAGGAGTCAGGGATGGCGCAGAAGGGTCTAATCTGACTTCAGGCGAATCACTTTTTATTTTTTATTTTTTTAATTTTTTTAAAGATTTTATTTATTTATTTGACAGAGAGAGAGAGAGAGTATGAGCAGGGGGAGCTGCAGGCAGAGGGAGAGGGAGAAATAGGCTCCCCGCCGAGCAGGGAGCCCGATGCAGGACTCGATCCCAGGACCCTGGAATCATGACCTGAGCCGAAGGCAGACGCTTAACGACTGAGCCACCCAGGCGCCCTGAATCACTTAATTTTTAAATTCATTTTCTCAGAATCAGTGAGCCAGCGTCTTTCTGTTTAACCTGTTATGGTTAAAAATCTTCATGTCATTTTCTTTATAAAATGGCTACTTCCAGAAATAAACCAGTGAACTAAAGGAGATAGAATGGTAAGTCTTCGTAGGCTCTGGCCGAGGGAGTTGTAACTATACTCTACCACTGGCTGAATATGGAGTATCAACTTTAGACAATTCTCCTTATATTCTCATTGCTCATATCTGAGCAGCCCCAAAGTATTGTGGAAGCATTTTCTGACTTGAAATTGTTTATAGGGAGGTTCAGTTGGGAAGGGTTATTAAAAATCAGAATGTTGTGAGAGAAGATGTTGATAATTCTTTGTACAAAGAAGAATTTTCAGGAAGAGTCTAGCACTTGCAATTAGGGATCTGGGGTTCAAGTTCTTTGACTACTATTTCTAGTGTGGCTTTGGGGAAAGTCATTTAACCAATGTGAGCCACTGGTTCCTCATTTGTAAAAAATGTCCTTCCTGCCTCTGTAGGGATGTTGTGACCATGAAACAAGAGGGCATAGGGATAATGCAGAGTGCAGAAGAGACAGCTTGCCCTGCCAGCCAGGAGTAGCAAGGGTTACTGAGCATTTACGGTATTTTCAGCTCTACGATGCTGTGGCATCCAGAGAAATAATGGAAGATTTGGTTCCTGCCCTCCTTGTTGACATAATGTGAGCAATACACATGAAACAAAAGCACCCTACAACAGGGTGTGTGGTGTAGTGTCTGAATTCTGGAGGTGTTGAGGGGAAGGAGACCAGTGAGGACTGAAATGGTTAGGAAACATTTTGTGAAGGTGGATTGTCCTTAATGGAGTCTTCTCTGGAACCTCTTCGAGTAACCTTGTTTTAGGGAACACGTCTAGTTCTGCACGTTTGCATATGTTATATTCTTAGCAAAGTTGAAGTGAGTGTTGCAACATTTTTGGTTTCTTTTGAGGAACAAAATTGCCTATATAAATAAATCATATGTTCTGTGCTTATACCCAAAGTAAAAAAGCCTTTTCATTGCACGTGATTTCGAATCGCTCAGCAATCCTGGCTGCAGTATTTTGTGCCTCCTTCCCCTTCCAGGATCTAGTATTACTAGTCTGCTATCTTTATTTTTAGTGTATTATGTATACTTTAAACAATCTCAGTTCTTCTTTTGAGTTTTGGACAATTGTTAGGGAAGAGGAGTCCTTCTTATGAGTGACACTTCCATCTTGGCAGAGGGCGAATTCCTCAAGTTGGAACAAAGTTGAAAGAGTGAAAATCTGGAGTTTCATTCGGAGCTGCTGTGAGCGAATCAGCCTGAACTGGTCAGTTTTCTCCTTGGGCTCTGAGTTAACCTTGGCAGACAGTGGATGGCAATGCCAACTGAAGCTTTGTTAGTCCTGATTTCTGAAGAGCCAAGAGATAATTGGATGAAAGAGTTTATGGCATCCCTATATTATTATCATAGAAGGCCAAGCATAGCATTGATGTTAGATTATCATTTGTAATTATAATGATCTTAAATAATGATGCCTTTCATCTGGGACTTGAATCCTGGAGAAAGCAATATAATGCCATGTAATTTTGTTTGCTGCCTGTTTTTGAGGATGCTTACAGCTATTGTACTGGGACCTTTGGGATGAGAGAGAGATTATTGTCCGTCTGGTACAGAGCCTGAATTTGAGAACAAAATGGAGACTTTATTACCCTTCGGGAACAAGAAAAAAGAAGAGGACTCTGGCCTCGTCAGTTGGGCCCCTTTTGGAGGATTGGGGCTTGAGCAACATTTACAGAGGTGGCAAGTCTCCTGCAATTCCCCCAACTCATCATTTTCCCTGGTCAGTGAATCTTGTTGGTTCAGGAAGTGCTGATTATCCTACCGGTTTGTTAGATTTGTTTAATTTCCCTTGCCTAGCCCTGTTCCTCAGACCTTTGTCCCCTACTGTTTTTAGAAGCCTGGGCATCTTGGTGGTGGGGATTAGGCAGTGTTGGGAGAAATAATTCCATCTGACCTTTTGGCTATGGAATAATCTTGATTTGACCAGAAGGGGTAACTCAGTAATGATTGAGGAAAACGTGCTATCTCGTACTGTCTTTCTTCCCCTATCCCCCAGAATAATGGAAGCACTGTGATGTTCTACTTAGGAGAAGACTTCCGAGTTTAGCCCCATGTGCGGTGGTTTAAAAGCATGGGAATTGGAGCTAGGCAGCCCTTGGCCTGAATCCTGGACCTGTGATGTTGGGCAATGAAGATCCTGGCTTCATTTGTAAAATATGGCTAATACTGTGGTTGGTTGTAAGGAATAGATGAAATTATGCAAAGTGATTAGCATAGTGCCTAGCATATAGTTAGCAGTCTGTAAATGGTAACTTAGTATTTGAGTGCATGAATTTTGTTTTTATCAGGCAACATTTGTTTTGCTGTGTCTATAACCTGGTGAAGTTAGTGTCCTGGAGATACACACACACACACACACACACATCTTTCAATCTCAAAAATAGAAATATGAGTTATATCTTAACTATATTATCTTAACTATATAAAGGAACTCAAACTATTTAAATGAATGCTATACTCAGAAGATAGAAAGATAGATAGAGATGAGGAATAAGGAGAAGAGAATCTCAGATAAATACTGTGGTTTGATTTTTTTTTTTCCTGCTTGAAAGCCACCTGTGTGTTGGAAAATTTCCCCAGCCTGTCATGTGATTATTAATATGAAGGGCTTCTCTGCCCCTGAGGAACGCCTGATCCCAGCTGCCTATCCAGCTTCAAATTCTTGTGCTCTAACACAGGTTATCTGTTTCGTTTAGGCCTGTGCCCTCCTCATCTCCCTTGTACCGTGAATATAGTTCTTTCCAGTGCTTTACTCATAGTGCTCCCTGTACCTGGGATCCCCTCCCCTGCCCTACCCACCTACCTTAATCCCACCTAACCTCCGTACAGTCCATCCATTTCTCCTGTCCTGTGGTTGCTTGTCATTCTTGCTGCTTTTGTTGACTCTTTTGGCCCATAATCTCAGAGTTTTGTTTTGCTATTTATCTATTTTATTCGTATCTACTTTCTAGTGTTAGATAATTCTTAGGAGGCAGGGTGTAAACCTTAGGTTTATTTTGTATCCAATTCAGGACTCTTACATTTGAGCAACAGTGGGTACTAGAGAATAAATTAATTGAAGAAATAATACAGTAAATCAATACTAATTCAAGTTTAGTGGGTAGGCACTACAGACCAGACAAATGTGAGATATACAGACCTCCCTATTCCTATTCCAATACTATAGTAGATCTGTTTGGGACCTTATTAAAATGATAAGAGCTATCAAATCTTGTAAGTTTTTGGTAAAGTTGAAAAATAAACTCAAAGCAAAGTAGAACACCTTCCAGAAAAATCACATAAATCTCTTTATTGATTGTATTCAATTATGGATAGCTAATGCTATCAATCTCAAAAGTAGAGATACAAAGTATAAGTATCTTAACTATATAAAGGAACTCTAAAACTTTGTCAGTCTATATTATGAAGATGGAGAAGATTAGGTCAAGGATCAAAAACTCAGAAGTAACTAGAATTTGTCTTTGAGTGAGGCATGCATTAAGTTTCTAGCTCGTGGTGGTTTTTGGCCTACGGTAAATTAGGACAGTGATTCTGAACTTATATTTAGGATAGTGAGCATGGGAGCAAAGGACAGATAGGAAAGGAATATATAATTTGTAAAAGCACAGACTAACTCCAGGTCCAGCTAGGAAAGAAGAGACCTCAAAGAGAATGGGGAGTGGTGGTATACCCTTTTAAGAGGTATATTGTAGTCCTAAGAGGTTGAGGGAAGGGAGGATATGAGACTTTTATGTTTATCAAAGAGAATATGGTTTTGTTTTTTAAATATTTTATTTATTATTTAGAAACAGCATAAGCGGGAGGGGCCGGGGGAGAGGGAGAGAGAGAATCTCAAGCAGACACCACACTGAGTTCAGAGCCTGATGCAGAGCTCAATCCCAGACCCCAAAATCATGATCTGAGCTGAAACCAAGAGTCGGGTGTTTAATTGCGCCACCCATGTGTCCAAGAATATGTTTTTTATTTATTTATTTATTTATTTATTTTTAAAAGATTTTATTTATTTATTCATAAGAGACAGAGAGGCAGAGGCAGAGGGAGAAGCAGGCTCCCCACTGAGCAGGGAGCCTGATGCGGGACTCGATCCCAGGACCCCGGGATCATGACCTGAGCTGAAGGCAGACGCTTAACTATCTGAGCCACCCAGGCACCCGAGAATATGTTTTTAAAAGATTCATAAATATGGCACTAGTAGCTCAGTTATAAATTGAGTCTAGAGAGGTGATACCTATAATTGATCACTGTATGTAGCTCTTAGAACATAGATAGGCATTTATTTCTCCCTGTTCTTGCTACGTTCAGAGAGAAGCAGTGAAAATGGGGATCATCAGTAAATCTTGCCCAGTGGTTTGCTCTGTGAGCTCTGTGACCTTGTTGAAAGATCAGATCTTGGGGCGCCTGGGTTGCTCAGTCGTTAAGCGTCTGCCTTCGGCTCAGGTCATGATCCCGGGGTCCTGGGATCGAGCCCCACGTCGGGCTTCCTGCTCAGCGGGAAGCCTGCTTCTCGAACCTCTCCCACTCCCCCTGCTTGTGTTCCCTCTCTTGCTGTGTCTCTGTCAAATAAATAAATAAAATCTTTAAAAAAAAAAAAAAAGGAAAGAAAGATCAGATCTTGGTGGCTCTCTGACCAATGATGAGAATTCACTTGAAAAAAGTTAATTGGAGATAATGTAGACTTTCTCAGAAAATGAAGTATTTCTTTCTCTTTTAAAAACATAGTTTTAGATTATTAATATGTTATGTTCATATAAAATGGGTCATTTAAGTGGCTCACCCAGCAATTTTGTAGTGATTTTAAGGTGATATGATAGAATAATGTCCAAGTTTATATATTCAAGTTCTGATTCGAGGTTTAGCTCATACGAACGAACAACTATATCAGGTAAGGGAAGTAGATTGTGTAGTCTCTCTCAGTGATCTGGGACACATGACTTCCCTTCTGTGAGCGTGTTTTTCGTTATATAAATATGGAGATCACTGGTGGTCTCAAAGATATCTTCTAACTGGAAGACATGATTTTTAAGTTCTGTAGCTTCTGTTGAGACTGTTTGAGACGGACAGTGGCATGGGTTGGTTAGGTTGAAGTGTTAGACTTGTGTAGCTGGGACTAAGACAACATTCCTGAGATGGATTGTTAACCTTGGCTTACGTATGAGCCATACTGGGAGGTGTCATTATTAGTGGAGGCAAAAGATTCCATTCCTTTTCTATTTACCTTCTTCCGGATCTCTCCTTTAAACTTGAAAAATTGGTGTTCATAATTAGATGTTGGAGGTGAGAGGAAGCTAGGTTGAAGCTTGGGCTTCTGGCTTTAGTGACTGGGTTGATAATGGTGTCAACAAAATGAAGAAAGAACAGTGTCTGAGGGAAAGAGAATGACTTTAGTTTGGGACTTTTTGGTGTGAAGCACCAGTGAAAATCCAAGGGTGGATATGGTTTAGGACACTGGAGGATAGGACTGGCCTGGATTTTAGAGAAAGGTTTGGTGAGTGTTGTCCTATAACCACATGATATTAATGAAAAGTGAAATGGAATGAGATCTCACAGGGAGACTGTGTGGAAGAAGAGAGAAGCGGGGTATGGGTAGGTAGAGGAAGAGTATAGCACACCTGGAGTAAAATCCGAACTCTTCCCTCTGACCTGCAAACCCTGGCTTATAAAGGCTTATATCTCTCTTCACCCTAACCCTGGCTTATAAAGGCTTATATCTCTCTTCACCAAAATCCTGTGTGCTCTTTAGCCACAATGATGCTCTGTTACCTCTTTTGAGCATTTAACATCGTTTCCTCTTTGGTATCTTAGGCTTGGCTGGTTCTTTTGCCTGGAATGTTCTTTTTTTTTTTTAAAGATAGGGAGAAATGAAGGACGGAGGGGATAAAAGAAAAGAACAAAGGAAAAGCAAAAGGAAGGAATGAAATAAAGAGTGAAAGAGTGAAAGAGGGAATGAGGGGGTAGATACTTGGATAGAAAAATATATTAAAATCTATTTTTAAAATAATTTTAATATTAATAAGTAATTTTTTATTGAAGTATAATTTACAGTGTTATATTAGTTTCAGGTGTACAACATAGTGATTCAACAATTCTGTACATTACTCAGTGCTTACCACAATAAGTGTAGTCGCCACCTGTCACTGTTATTACAGTATTTTTGACTATATTTCCTATGCTGTACTTCTTATCTTTATGATTTATTTATTTTATAACTGAAAGTTTGTACCTCTTGATCCCCTTTATCTATTTCACCCCCACCCATCTCCTGTCTGGCAACTACCAGCTTGCTCTTTGTATTTAAGAGTCTGTTTTTTTGTTTCTTTGTTCATTTGTTTTGTTTTTTAGAGTCCCTGTATGAGTGGGATCATGCAGCATTTGTCTTTCTCTGACTTATTTCACTTAGCATAATACCCTCTAGGTCCATCTGTGTTGCTGCAAATGGCAAGATTTCATTTTTTCTATGGCGGAGTCATATTACATTTTATATATATACACCACATCTTTATCCATTCTTCTATTGATTGACACTTGGGTTGCTTCCATATCTTGGCTATTGTAAATAATGTTGCAATAAACGGGGGTGCATATATCTTTTTGAACTAGTATTTTTGTTTTCTTTGAGTAAATTACCCAGTAGTGGAATTACTGGATCATAGGGTATTTCTTTCTTTCTTTTTTTTTTTTAAGATTTTATTTATTTGTCAGAGAGAGCACAAGCAGGGGGAGTAGCAGGCAGAGGGAGAGGCAGGCTCCCCGCTGAGCAAGGAGCCTGATGTGGGGCTCAATCCTGGGGCCCTGGGATTATGACCTGAGCTGAAGGCAGACACTTAACCAACTGAGCCACCCAGGCGTCCCAGGGTATTTCTTTTTTTAATTTTTTGAGGAACTTCCATTCTGTTTTCCACAGTGGCTGCATCAATTTACATTCCCACCAACAGTGCACAGAGGTTTCTTTTTTTCTATATCCTCACCAACATTTGTTATTTCTTATTTTTTTTTATTCTAGCCATTCTGACAGGTATGAGGTAATATCTCATTGTGGTTTTGATTTGCATTTTCCTGATGACTAGTGATGTTGAGCATCTTTTTTTTTTTTTTTTTAGCATCTTTTCATGTGTCTCTTGGTCATCTGTGTGTTGTCTTTGGAAAATGTTCATTCAGGTCCTCTGCCCATTTTTTACTTGGATTATTTGGGTTTTTTTGGTGTCAAGTTATATAAGATCTTTATATATTTTGGATATTAACTCTTTAGCAGATAGATCATTTGCAAATATCTTCTCTCATTTAGTAGGTTGTCTTTTCGTTTTGTACAAAACAACACAAAAGCTTTTTATTTTGGTGTAGTCCCAATAGTTTATTTTTCCTTGCCTTAGGAGATGTATCTAGAAGAAATACTGCTGCAACTGATGTCAAAGAAATTACTGCCCATGTTTTCTTCCAGGAGTTTTATGGTTTCAGGTCTCATAAATAGGTCTTTAATGCTTGGAAGATTCTTCTTCCTGATCTTTCCGTGGCTGACTTCTTGCCATTCAGACCTCACTTAAATCTTACCTCAGAGAGACCTTCCTTCACCATCCAATATAAGGAACTTACCATGTTTTATTTTGCCAGGTAGCCTGTATCAACTAATTCTTGCTTGTTGTTTATCTCCCTCCATAGGATTATGACCTTCACGAAACAGAGGCGTTGACTGACTTGTTCATTGTATATCCCCAGTGCCCTGTGTAGCGCCTGACACATCTCAGTGGCTCAGTGAAAACCAGTTGAAGGAATGAATGAGCAGATGGAGGCAGAATGATTGGAGAGATAGATGTAGAACCAGGAGATATTAAGTGATGGAAATGAATACTAAGTAGATTTAAAAGGAGAAGAGTGTAGATACTTCGGGGTGTTAGAAATCAGAAAGGTCATGATAAGGATGGAATAGTGTTTATTGGGTTTGGAAACATGGAGATTATTCATGAGCTTTGTTAGAGCAGTTTAAATGGATCGATGGAGTCAGGAGGCAGTGATACGAGTGAATGGGAAGTCAGTTGGATGCTGAGTCACGGAGGAATTTATTATTATTTTTAATGGTGGAAGAGTCTTGAGTACATTAAACAGAGAAGAAGTAGCCAGTAGAAAGGAAGGGGTTGGAAATAGAGTACAGGGGGGATTATTGATGGAATAGGATTGAGGAGTTGATGACAGGTCATGGATAGAAACCTGAACTCAGGTGTAGGAGAGGACTTTGGACAAGAGAAAGAGCACTTCATTCACTGACCTGGAAGGACATAGGAGAAAGAATGGGTACAGAAGATAAGAAATTGGTGAGGTTTGACAGGTTAAGGGAGTTCTTGCCTCATGGCTTTTTTTTTCTTTTTTTTCCACACCTCCTAGCTTTTGTTTTCTATGCTGTGGGGGTAGAAGTTGAATTGGGGGGTTACAGAGAGTAAGGAAGGATGGGGAGAAATTCCTTAGGTTTATGAAGAAAAGGACTGACAAGATAAATAGAATAGTGGCCTGGTCATTTGGAAAGCCTGTGTGAGATGACTCATCGTGGGAAGACAGGTGTTCCTGACCCCTGAGTGTTTTATCAGTTTTGAAAATGTACTATTTTGGATAGGACTTTTTCTGAAACAAATTATATATTTCCTGTCTTCTAGATTATATGTCACGGAGGTAGTGTGATGTAGGTAGAAAGTACGCCTGATCAGAACCTGTCTGGTGACCACCATGCCCTATACTCTGGACAGCTTACTTCCCAACTCCGTCCATCTAGGTCCTTGTCTGTAAAATGAGGATGACATGATGGTGACGTTACTTTCCAAGTCTAACACCTCACCATTCTTTTATTTCTCAAATGCGTTGTTATTAGATCTGTTAGGATCTTTGCTTGATATAGGTAAGACAGTTTGCTCCTGAATAAACTGCTCCTGGCTTGCACTGCTTGTAGAATTTCATGTTTGTGCTTTATTGTGTTTTCCTTTCTTCGGAGACTGTCACTCGTCACTTCTTGCTGCTATCTGTGTGCGTTCCTGAATTAGTGCCTCTCTAATTTGCTGCTTTTAATCTGCAGTGGACTCGAAACCAGATGACTAAGCCTGTTAGAACTGTGTGCAACAGTAAAGAGGCTGTGAGTGAGAGTTGGAGGGTCTTGCCTGTGATTAAACTACAGGAGCTGCTGAGCATGGGCTTTGTCTCCTTTTGGCACAGAAATTAGTTTTTTAGGCCTCATGTTCCAGAAAGGTTGAGTTCTGAAGAGATAACGAGTTATCATTTGATAGTTCTTATTAATTAAATGTGCTTAGAAGCATTTGTCTGAAAAGTTGAGTATCAATGCCGTAGGGACCTAACCTATTCCCATTTTCCTTCCTACTTTCTATCCCTTCTTGTCCTGTCTCCCACCTACCCTCCTCATACACAGAAGGTCCTTCTCAATACTTTCAATGGAAGGCAGTGTTGTAGGCACTATTATAATATTATCTCATTCAATTTCCATTTATTTGAAACCACGGAGAAGTTTCCAGGATTATAACTCACTGCTCAATGCTGTATATGTTTGTATCTCAGTTAAGGGCCCCGCTGGAGACTCTCAACTGGTATTTAGTGTTGGGGGCTGGAAGACTTGAAATAATGAAATGAATGCTAGTTCCGTATATGATATGTGGTTGATAATGGATGAAAGCAATCATGAAGCCATAAAATCTTTTTTTAAGTTTTTTTTAATTTAAGTAATCTCTACTCCCCATGTGAGACTTGAACTCATGACCCCAAGATCAAGAGTCACATGCTCTTCCTGACTGAGCCAGCCAGGCGTCCCTCATAAAATATTTTTTTATATACAAATTAATCCATAGAGATAGAATAGTCAGAAGATAAAGTTAGACAAAGAAAGAAAATATTGGGGCACCCGGCTGGCTCAGTCGGTAGAACCTATGACTCTTGATCTTCTGGTTGCGAGTTCAAGCCCCACGTGGGGTGTAGAGATTAATTGGAAAAAAAAAAAATCTTAAAAAAAAAAAGAAAATATTACCCATAATCCTATAGATCACCATTGTTAATGTTTTGGTGTGCCTTCCAGACTTGTGTATTTTTTATAAAACTAAGAATATACTTCACATCATCCTCTGTAATCTGCTTTTTCACTTAGCAGTATATCCTAACTATCTTTTTGTGTTATATGTCTGCATCATCAGTTTTAGTCCATTGTATGGATGTGTCGTGATTTATTTAGCCAATCTCCTATTAGACATTTAGGTTATTTATAGCTATTATGAAATAACCGCAATGAGTATTTTTCAAGCCTTTGGGTACTTGTTCTATTACTTCCTTAGAATAAATTTCTGAATGTGAAATGGCTGGATCAAAAGATATGCATATTTTAACTTTTTTTTTTTGAGATTTTATTTGTTTATTTGACAGCAAGAGAGGGAACACAAGCAGGGGGAGTGGGAGAGGGAGAAGGAGGCTTCCCGTGGAGCAGGGAGCCCAATGCGGGGCTCGATCCCAGGACCCCAGGATCATGACCTGAGCCTAAGGCAGACGCTTATCGACTGAGGCACCCAGGCACTCCAATATTTTAACTTTTGATATGTATTGTAAAATAGCCTCCAGGGGCGCCAGGGGCTCAGTCGTTAAGTGTCTGCCTTCCGCTCAGGTCTTGATCCCGGGGTCCTGGGATCGAGCCCCGCATCAGGCTCCCTGCTTGGTGGGGAGCTTGCTTCTCCCTCTCCCACCCCCCCGCTTGTGTTCCCTCTCTCGCTGTCTCTCTGTCAAATAAATAAATAAAATCTTTAAAAAAAAATAGCCTCCAGAAAGATTAAACCAATACATACTTACATAAGAAGTGTATCTTTTTTTTCTTTTAAGATTTATTTATTTATTTGAGAGACAGAGAGGGAGTGGGGGGGAGGGGCGCAGGGGGAGATAGAATCTCAAGCAGACTCCCTGCTGAGCAAGGAGCCTGACGTAGGGCTTGATCTCAGGACCATTAGATCATGACCTGAGCCAAAATGAAGAGTCAGATGCTTAACTGACTGAGCCACCCAGGTGCCCCGGAAGTGTATCTTCTTTATGAGGTTGGACATGTTCTCTTTGTTTCTTTCCGTCTGTCTTTATGTCTATTTATCTGTCCTTTATATTTTTTCTGTGTTGCTTTTTTTGTTTGTTTCTTTGCTCATATTCCTGTTACAGTGTTCATCTTCCTTAACAATTTACAGAAGTTCTTCACATATTTAAGATGTTAATCCTTTCACACACACATACACATTGCAGACTTTCCCCCCCTATTTTGTCATTTACTTTCTGTTAAAGTGGGGTTTTGCAGATATTTTTAATTCTTGTGCAATCAAATAGGTCAGTCTTTTCCTTTATGATTTCTGTCTGAAGAGTCATACTTGGAAAGGCCTGAGGAGAAATACAGAATGCAGAAGTACAGGGCCTAGATCACAGAGACCCTGTGAGTCTGGTTTATCTTTTGAGCAGTAGGGAAGCCAGTCAGGGTTTTAGGAGGGGATGCCATGATCAGATTTGCAGTTTAGTTACATATGTGAATGATGGGAAGGAGCTGAGTCTAGAGCCTCTGGGAGGCTGTTGCCATGATCCAGGTTAAAGGCAGTGAGGGTCTAAGTGTCAGAACACTAATAGGAACAGAGAAGAATGCAGACAAATATTTAGGAGGTTCACATAGTCAGGACTTGGATGCTTGATTGGATTTCGGGGTTGAAAGAGAGATACTGAATCAAGCATGATTCCAGGCTTCTGGTTTGAGTGCACAGGTGCATGAGATAGAAGTGGCACCAGCTGAGCTATATTATTCAGGGAGAGAGGGAGGGTGGAAAGAGGGAAGACACAGGTTTAATGAGGAAGATGATGGGTTTGATATGATCAGTTTGCCCTGTGTCTGGGTTTTCTGCTGCTGTGTAACAAACTACCTGCAACCCCAGGGACTTAAAACAACAATGGTTTATAATTTCTCAAGATTCTGTAGGTTGACCAGGGCTCAGCTGAACTTCTGCCGGGGTTTCCGCTTATCTAATTTAGGGTCTGTTAAAATTGTCTTTACTGCTACTACTCTGTGATATACCTGAATTCAGAACATTCCAACATGGGCTCGTACATCTCCCTCCCTCCCTCCCTTCCTTCCTTTTTCTTTCCTTCTTTCCTTCCTCTTTCTTCCTTCTTTCCTTCTTTTCTCTCTTTCTTGCGGGAGGCAGAGGGAGAGAGAATCCCAGGTAGACTCCATGCCCAGTGCCAAGCCCGATAGGGCTCAATCCCACAACCCTGAGATCATGACCTGAGCCGAAATCAGGAGTTGGACACTCAACCAACTGAGCCACCCAGGCATTCCAGTGCATCACATTATTAAGACCATGTTGCGTCCTTTACAGAAATATATGTCAGAGAAATATAAGAAGCCCTATGGATTTTACATGTAGAGCTCTGGTGTTTTTCACTCTGGGGGATGCACTACAGTGAGAATTGGGTGAAGGTGTGCCTTTTACAAATTTTGATTGCTTATTTATTTCTGGTAAAGTGGGATAAGGGCTTTGGGGAACTTGGGCAAATCATTTTTAGGAAAGAGAACCTAGGGAAGTTGAATATTATGAAATTGATTTGTTTGGAGTTGTCCATAAGGAGGTGCTTGTACTCAAGTTTGAAAAGTCAAGAGTGAGAAGACCAATGGGCTGAGAATGGAATTGAGGTTTAGGAAGATTTAAACGATAGCTTGGTAAGGAAAGCCCTTTAAGGAGACTGTGAAAGAATATCCAGAGAGGTTTGGGGAGAATCAGTAGACTGCAGTGTCTCTCTCACACACATGGGACCCTACAGAGGTAAGAAATCAGAGTCTAGAAGAGGATTAAATGCCCCAGAGTGGTCAGGTAGGATAAAGACTGGAAAATGTCCTCTGGATTGGACAGTGGGATGACGTTGGCCTCCACAAGAGTGGTTTCAGAAGAGTAGTGAGTTGATGGTGGGTGCTGCAAGGGTTGCACTATTTCTTTAAGAAGTGTGAATAGAAAAGAAAAGGACAGATTGTATGGTGGCTAGATCAGGAGATGTTTGAGTATATGATTAGGATAATAGGAAGGCACCAGGAGGCAGAGGGGGAGAGAGAGAAATTAAAACAAAAGTAAGGGCAGTTGCCTATTCAAGTGAGGTTCTAGAAGAGACTGGAGGAGATGACATCTTCATCTTTTTGAATTTCAAGTCTATCCTTTTAGTTACTCAGGTCAAAAATATTTCCTCCAGTGAGCCAGTTGGGTCCTTCCATATTCTCAGGCCCCAAACCTCTTCTCATCTAGCTTGTCAGAAAACTCTATTTGCCATTCACAATATATCCCCAAACCCAACCACTTCTAACCTCCCCAGCTGCTGTCTCCATGGGTCAAGTTGTCATTGGCCTGGATTACACTAGCTGCTTCTTCATTGGTTTCTACTTCTCCCTGAGCTTCCTCAGTCTAATCTCCTCACTGTAGCCAGAATGATCCTTTAAAATGCAGATCATTTCATGTGACTCCTCTGCTCAGAACAATCCTAGTGCCCATCTCACTGAAAGTAGAACTGCAAATCCTGATGTGGGCCTAGGAAGTGCTCTTCTCTGGCCCACGGTCACTTCTCTCCTATTTTACTACTCTCCTCTTTGGTTATTGCACTCTATCTACCCTGGCCTCCTCATAGCTCCTTAAAGCAGGGTAAGTTCACGCCCCTGCCTCAGGGTTTTTGTACTCATTGTTCCTTTTGCCTACAATAGTCTTCCTCTACGTAGCCCCAAAGCTTGCTCTCCCTCATCTGTTTTGCTTAAATTTCACTTTCTCAGAGAGTTCTTCTCTGACTATTCTATTAAAAATTACAACCCTCCATTTCTCCCAGCTCTCCTTATTCCTTTTCCCTCTGTCTATATGCTCTGTAATTTACTTATTTATTTGTTGATTGTCTCCCTTCATTAGAATGTAAGCTTCGTGAGCTTGTCTGTTTGGTTCACAGGCTGTCACAGGATGGGCTTAGTAAATACTTTTGATTAAAATGGTGAATGAATGAATGGGATCAAGGCTGGTCCTTGGAAAAGGAGGAAGAAATTTCACCCTCAGAGACAGGAGGAGATAAATGAATCAGTGTGGACGTAATTCAGTTTGTAGTGGGAAGGCTGGGGTTGTGTGGGGGAGATAGGAATTTGAAGGTAGTCATGACAGATGCCCTCACTTTTCTGGAATAAGGAGGCAAGTTTGTCTGCTGAGGGTGGTGGTGAGTATGGGGCAGAGGTGACTCCTGAGGATTTAGGCTAGTCATTAAGAGGAATAGGAGTGGGAGTTATTCAAGGACAAGTAAAGGACCCAGGCCAGGATGAAGACCGTGAATTGATAGTGATACAGTTTTTCGAAATTGTGTGATTTTTCTCTGGTAGAACTCAGGAGATTGGGGTTAGGAACCAATAGGTGGATTTAGCATTGATTCTGGGTTGGGTAGATGTTCTGGAAAGCCAGGGGTGCAGAGGAATCAAAGGAGCAGTCCACATTGTCAACCACGGGGCAAGAATCAGGAGAGAAGGGGGCACTTGGGTGGCTTAGTCAGTTAAGCATCTGCCTTCAGCTCAGGTCATGATCCCAGGGTCTTGGGATTGAGCCCCGCATCCGGATCCTTGCTCGGCGAGAGTCTGCTTCTCCCTCTCCCTCTGCCTGCCGCTCCCCCTGCTTGTGCTCTCTCTCTCTCTGTCAAATAAATAAATAAAAATCTTTAAAAAAAAAGAATCAGGGGAGAAGACCATCCAGAGAGCAGGTTGGTTGACAGGAGAAAATGGAAAGAGAGCCTGGAGGATGGATGAGTTTGAAGAACAGATCAGGCCAGAGTGAAGGCATGAGAGACTGGAAGGGTTGGAAGGTGTGTCAGAAAGTGAACAATTGACATTTAAGATTTGTGTTGACAAGGACTAAGGTGTGGCCATGGATGTAGGTGTTTGACAAGACCAGAGGTCTTTGTAGTGAAGAAATTTAGAGGCTAAAGTATAGGAGTAAATCATCCTTGTAGATTTTGAAACCATCCAAGGTGTTGGCAAGAGTTATGGCAGAGAGGAAGCCAGGATGCCAAAGCCTTCAGTGAATTTGGGGAAATGAGTAGGAGGTTGGAGGTAAAAGGCAAAGCAGGGTGGAAGCCATGGGAGCCAGGTGGCACGAGCTCAGAGGAGCAGGGATTTTTTTTTGCATGAGAGTGGAAGTTGGAAGCAGTAATGATCTGGACTTAAGAGAGCAAGGAAGATTTTGACCTTCTGCCCTGAGGTTGGCGAGGTGTAGGAAAATCTGGCAGGAGAGGGCTGGTGATGCAAGCCGTGTTGGCCGGTGCAGAAGCGGGCCAGAGCAATTTGGATGACGAATCTTTTAGCCAGGTTAGGGAGCTAAGTTGTTGTTTATGGCATTTATTTGACAGCTTTGTGTTTCTTCTTAATATTAAAAGGAATAAACTTTCCTTTCAGTTATATTTTATATATTACATATTTACTTGTTTTTAAGCGTATTTATATAAATTTTAAAAAATTTTCCCTTGGGTTTTGGCTTTGAGAAGAAAAAGACCTGTCATGGTCACTGTAGAGATATCCTCAGTATGTGGTTTTGAATTTACCTTTTGTATTTTATAGATTGCTGGGACTTTCTGCTCACCTTTAACTTTTAGGCCCTGCTGATCAGGTTGGGTGCCTCTTGGTTCTCTTTTGTCACACTGGACTAATGATTAACTCTTCAGGGAGTCTTTTAGCTCAGAGGTTGCTGAGTGATGAAGGACCACTTCTCCCTGAGTCTTTGCCAGCCTCTAGATAAAAGAAAAGGTCTTTGTCAGCAAAAATGCTCAATTTGAGAGTTAGACATGGTATCCTGCGTATTTCCAGTTGTGCAAGAATCAAAATAGTTAGCTGAGAAGTCTCCATTCAATGCTGCCTCCTCCATACCCCTGATACTTCAAGCTCCTCACTTCACCTCCTGCACAGATCAAGGGTGCTCCTGGGAATCCCTGTTGACTCATTTTACATGTGATTAGTTGTTCTCAGTGTTTGTTCTTTCATACACTCAAGCTCTTGGCACACACCTCTTCACTTTTTGTTCCATCTTAACTGTGTTCATTTATCTCTTTGTCATCTTAGCTGTTCTCCACCTACCCCTGACCCAACTTGGGCTCCTAAAGGGTGTGGTTAGGTTTCCACTTACCTTTCATATACACTTAATAAGTAGATACTTAGTAGGTATTGAATTAACGCATTAAACTTAGAATTCAAACAGCCTGACTCACACATTTTGCAAAGGAGAAAACTGTGCCCAGGGGACTAAATGACCTGTCCAAGGCTACACAGGTTCAGATGGAATTAGAATCCATTTCTCCTTTCAAGGTTTTGGGGTTTTCTGAAAGATTAATGTCAAAACAAGTAGGCCTCAATTGATTGTGTCCCCCAAAGGTAGAGATAATTGAACTTCTTGAAAATTTAATCCTATCTTCTAGGAATAGGGGTTTTTGACTTCTCATTTCACCTGTCAACCTGTTTGGGGATGGGATGATGGGTGGGACTTTCATTGTTCTTTTTTTTTTTTTTTTTTAAAGATTTTATTTATTTATTTGAGACAGAGAGAATGAGAGAGAGCATGAGAGGGAGGAGGGTCAGAGGGAGAAGCAGACTCCCTGCTAAGCAGGGAGCCCGATGCGGGACTCGATCCCGGGACTCCAGGATCATGACCTGAGCCGAAGGCAGTCGCTTAACCAACTGAGCCACCCAGGTGCCCTCATTGTTCTTTAATTAACTACTGAGATTGGGGGATGAGGGCCTAGACACAGGAAGGTTCTGTCCTACTTGTAAAACTGGTAGGTTTGCTTTTTCCCTGACCTGTACCTTCAGGATGCTCTTCTGTCCCGCGGTGCTCATGGGGACCTGGAGCCGGGCATTGGGAACCTGTGAGGGGTACTGGGTAAATTCTGGCCTGGCAGGCAGAAAGCAGCATACCTGGGGCACTTGTGAATGGTTTGGGGGAACATGGGATTAGAAGAAAGGACATTATAATCAGGTGCCAGAAGTTCATAGATAGGTCATTTGTGGCTGGTAGGGTTGGCAGGAAACAGTGAGTCACACTGGCAGGTCGACAGGGGATTGAAAAAGAACAAATTCTTAGTAATTGCTGGGAGAGCCCTTTTTCCATTTAGACCAGTGGTTCTTAATCGGGGGCTGTTTTGCCTGCCAAGGGACATTTGGCAATGTCTGGGGACATTTTAGGTTGTCACAGCTTGGCAAGTGGTATATGTGTATGCTACTGGCATCAAATGGGTGAGGCCAGGGTTGCTGCTGAGCTGATCCTGCAGTGCATAGGACGGCCCCTCGCGACAGGGGATTATTCATCTAGCCCAAAGTCAATAATGCTCGGCTTAAGAAACCCTGATGACTAGTTAAGTCATTAAAACAAATGTTTTTATATGTATTATTTACTTTGAATTCTATGGTTAGATGGCAAAGTAGGATTTATTTCACCTTTTCTTTTTTAATTGAGGTGAAATTTATATAATATACATTTAAAAGTGAACAGTTCATTTGCATTTAGTACATTCACAAGGTTGCACAACTACCTCCTCTGTCTAGTTCCAAAGGATTTTCACATCACCCTAAAAGGAAACTGGTTCCCATTAAGTAGTTACTCCCATTTCCTCCTTCCCCAGCCACTGGAAGCCACCAATTGGCTTTCTATCTGTATGGATTTACCTATCCTGGATATTTCATATAAATGGAATCATACAGTGTATGACTATCTTTTGTGACTGGCTTCTTTCACTTAGCATAATAATTTTGAGGTTCATTCATGTTGTGGTATGTATCTGTACTCCATCCCTTTTTATGCCTGAATAATATTCCTTGCTATAATAGTACTCAAAATTATTAAATATATCACAGTTTGTTTATCCATTCATCCACTGATGGATATTTGGGTTGTTTTCTATGTTTGGCTATTGTGAATATGTAGATATGAAGATTTTTGTACAGGTTTTTGTTTGAAAAACAACATTCTTTTTTAGTTATTTTGGGTATGTACGCAGGAGTGGAATTGCTGGCTCATATGGTAATTCTACATTTAGCTTTTTGAGGAACCTCCAAATTGTTTTCCACAGCAGCTGAACAATTTTACATTCCTTCCAGTAAGGTATGAGGGTTCCAATTACTCCACATCCTTTCCAACACTTGTTATTTTATTTTTTGATAATAGCCACTCTAGTAGGTGTGAAGTAGTATCTCATTGTGGTTTAAAAAAATTTTTTTTTATTGTGGTAAAATATACATAACATAAAATTTACCATTTTGATATTTTGCCTTATGATACAAACTGGTCATTCGACCAATATATTTTGAGGCCCTACTCATGAGGGCAAACATTGCTTAAATTATGATGAGCAGAATAGCTATAGGCCCTGAGGAGGCAGGACATTATTGAACTCCCACCACTAGCTTGTGATTTTAGCAGAAAGTATAGGACGTGTAGCTGCTACATCAGGCTTGACTGTCACAATTTTTTGGTTTCCACTGGGTGTGTAGTTCCTTTCATATAAGGACATATTCATAGTGTGAAAGACACAGGGAAAAAAAGAAATGAAGAGAATACAAGGCCCAGCAGTGAGGAGGAGGGGGGAGGGAGGACTGGGGCTGTGGCATTTGTCCCCCTGTCCTGTAGTCCACTGGGAAAATCCTGTGTTTCAGATTCCTTTAGAAACTCCCCAGGCTGGTTCTTAAAACATCTTCCATTGTAGTCTGTCTTATCTTTTGAGCCACATAGATGGGACAGTCATATTTGCTTTTGAATTGGTTTGAAAGCAAAACTGTGTACCTTCCTCCCCCAGTCTGTGTCTCCTGTAAGGATCGGAGTCCAAGTGAGATGAGGTGGGCTGGGTGCCTGGTGGTAAAAATGACCCGTTCCGGCGTGTGGAGCTTCTTTCTCTGTGAAGTCCCTGGGACATGGCTACGCCTAGGTCCAAGTCCACATGGAAAGCACAGTACCAACGGACATGAAATTTTCTTGGTAGCCTATGTAAGTGAGTATTCCCCAGAAGGAAGACTTTTGATAGTGCCCATGAGGAAGGAGTACAGCACAGTGTTTGGCTTTTTTCTCCCATGCTTGGGGTCATATTATTTTTTTAGAGCTGCTGTGACAAGTGACCACAACAGAGAATTTACCTTCTCACCGTTCTGGAGTCCCTGAACCTGAAATCAGGATGTTGACAGGGCCGTGCTCCCTCCCTCTGAAGTCTCTAGTGGAGGACCCTTCCTCGCCTCTGGCGGCTCCTGGCGGCTCCTGGGGCTCCTTTGCTTGTAGTTGCATCTCTCCGGTCTCTGCCCCTGTCTTCACATGACCTTCTCTTCTCTTTCTGTCTCTCTTCTGAGTGTCTTGGTCTAAGGACACCTGTCATTGGATTTACTGCCTACCAGTATAATCCAGGATGATCTCATTTTGAGATCCTTAATTACATGCCAAGACCCTTTTTCCCAAATAAGGTCACATTTAGGTTTCTGGTATTAGGACATGGATCCCAATATAAGGGTGAAGGAGACAAGGTACTTTTCTTACAGGGAACCATTGGACTTGGGGAGGGGATGGGCCTCCTGAGACCTTGAATCACCCACTTCTATTTGATTCCCCAACTCCTCCCCCGACCCCTGTCCCCTGCCCCATCTAGAGCTTGGGCCATCATATATGGTTAAATGCACATCTCCCCTAAGAATAATAATACTTCTACAGGTCCGAAGCCTAGTCAGCACTTCTCCAAATAACACTTCAAGATGACAAAAACATTGGCAAATCTATAAAGTTGACATTGTAGGTAGTAGAGTGGAGGACACAAAGGATCTGAAATCTTTGCCTAGCTTGGAGAACATCATTGAGTTGCTTTTTATAAACTGGATCATACCTTCCACTGTAGGATGAAGGTGCCAGTTCTTAATTTTTCCAAGGAATGTCCTGTCTCCTGAGGCAACATTGAGACTTGGCTGGGTAAAAATTATACAGGATGTAGTTCAATCCTAGAAGAGTTGAATGGTGAAGGGGGCAAGGGTGAAAGGATCTTGATCAGTAAAATTAAAAAAAAACAAAAATGAAAGCATCCTTCCCTAGGTAGTGATTCAGAAATAAGTTACAGTCCTTTTGTGGCCAAAGTCCTGGGAGTCAGCTGTGCCACCCTCATAATCTTAGTCCTCGTCGTCATCATCATCATCATCATCACCATCATCATAGGAGCTAACTTTTAGTGTTTCTGTGGTGACTGCTTTACTGGGATTATCTCAGTCCTATGGAGTAGGTACTGATATTACCTCATTTTATATGTGAGAGAGGTTAAGCAACTTCCCTAAGGCCATAGAATTATCTATTGTGGGTAAAGGGACTGAAAGGGAATGCTGACCCTAAGCCCAAGGCTTTTTTTTTTTCCCCCTCTCAGTTGTGGTAAAAAATACATACTGTAAAATCATTTTAACCATTTTTAAGTGTACGGTTCTGTGGCATTAAGTACATTCCCTCTGTGGTACAAGCATTGCCACCATCCATCTCCACAACTGAGCTCTGTACGCATTAGGTACTAACTTCCTATTTCCCTCCCTAGCCCCTGGCAGCCACCATTCTCCCTTCTGTCTGTAGGAGTTTGACTGCTTAGAACTGGAGTCATGCAGTATTTGTCCTTTTGTGTCCGGCTTATTTCACTTAGCGTAATGTCTTCAAGTTTCATTCATGTTGTAGCATGTGTCAGAGTTTCCTTTTTAAGGCTGAATGATATTCCATTGTACATATTTACATTTTATCTATTCATCTGTTGATGGACACTTGGCTTGCCTTGCTTTTGACTATCGTGAGTAAGGCCACTGTGAATACGGGTGTACAAGTATCTGTTCAAGTCCTTGCTTTTACTTCTTTGTGGTAAATACCCAGAAATGGGTTGGTATTAAACACAATTCTGTGTTTAATTTTTTGAGGAATCACCATACTGTTTTTCACAACAGCTGCACCATTTACATTCCCACGAATAATGCACAAGTTTCCAATTTCTCCACATCTTTGCTAATACTTGTCATTTTCTCTCTCTGTGTGTGTGTGTGTGTGTGTGTGTGTGGTGTTTCTGTTTCTTAATGGCCATCCCACTGGGTGTGAAGTAGTAGGTCACTGTGGTTTTGATTCTCATATCCCAAAAGATGAGTGATGTTGAGCATCTTCTCATGTGCCTAATTAGCCATTTGTAGATCTTTGGAGAGATGTCTATTCAAGTCTCTTGTCCATTTTTTAATAGGGTTGTTTGTTTTTTTGTTGTTGAGTTGTACGAGTACTTTATATATTCTGGATATTAACTCCTAATCAGACAAATTTGTGTCCCATTAGAGGGTTGCCTTTTCATTCTGCTGATAGTGTCATTTGATGCAAAAAAACAAAAAAACAAAAAACCTTTAATTTTGATGTAGTCCCATTTATTTTTCCTTTTGTGCATTTGATGTCATATTCAAGATATCAATGCCCAATCCATTTTCATGAAGCTTTTCCTTTATGATTTCTTCTAAGAGTTTTATAGTTTGAGCTCTTATGTTTAGATCTTTGTTCC
This sequence comes from Leptonychotes weddellii, assembly GCF_054177405.1. Lineage (NCBI taxonomy): Eukaryota > Metazoa > Chordata > Mammalia > Carnivora > Phocidae > Leptonychotes > Leptonychotes weddellii. The sequence goes on along the minus strand of NC_138378.1, from coordinate 75,426,169 downwards.
ATTTTGAGTTAATTTTTATGTACATTGTAAGGGTCTCCATTTTTTCTTTTTTTTTTCCCTTGTGCATCCCAGTTTTCCCAACACCATTTGTTGAAAAGTCTGTCATTTCCCCCTTGAATTGTCTTGACACTCTTGTCGAAAAATTATTTGACTATATATGTGAAAATTTATTTCTGGGCTTTCTAATCTATTTCATTGATCTCTGTATCTGTCTTTATGTCAGTATCACACTGTTTTGATTACCATACTTTTGTAGTAAGTCTGAAATCAGAAAGTGTGAGTCCTGCAACTTCGTTCTTTTTGAAGATTATTTTGGCTATTCAGAGTCTCTTGAGGTTTCTTATGAATTTTAGGGTGGATCTTTCTGTTTTACTGGGATTTTGATGAGGGTTGCATTGAATCTATAGATTGCTTTGGTAGTATTGACTTTCCCCTGTGAAAGTCTATTGGAAGACAGTATTAAGTCTTCCAATACACATACATGGAATGTCTTTACATTTATTTGTGTCTTGAATTTTCTTCAGAGTTGCTTTGTCGTTTTCAGAGTACAAGTCTTGAACCTCCTGGACTGTTGAGGTTTAGTTTATTCCTGAGTATTTTATTCTTTTTGATGCTATTGTAAATGGGATTGTTTTCTTTTCTTTTTTTTTTTTAAGATTTTATTTATTTATTTGACAGAGAGAGACACAGTGAGAGAGGGAACACAGCAGAGGGGAGTGGGAGAGGGAGAAGCAGGCTTCCCGCGGAGCTGGGAGCCTGGTGCGGGGCTCGATCCCAGGACCTTGACCTGAGCCGAAGGCAGACGCTCAATGACTGAGCCACCCAGGCGCCCCTGTGATTGTTTTCTTAATATGCTTTTTGGATAGCTCATTACTAGTGTATAGACTACAATCGATTTTTGCATGTTGGTTGTATCCTGAAACTTTAATGAATTTATTAGTTTTCACAGTTTTTTGTTGAGCCCAGGCTTTTAATATGCTGCGCTCTTTCCCTGTCACGTACTTTTAAAATTAATCCCTACCTCATTTTTATCTTCTTTAACTTCTTCTCTGAGTTCTTGAGGAATTTAAGTTTTACTTTACTAACTTGATTTTCTGTAGCCCTCAATTTGGTGTTCCTTTCCTCTATTACTATTTAAATTGGCATTCAGAGTTTTAACCAGTCTTTCCTGGTTTAGAAATTCCTTTTTAAGTAACAGCTTACTTGAGTATCATAGTTACATTGATTCCTTAGATCTTATTCCAAACAGAGTTTTGCAACCATCACCATAATCTCATGAGAGAAGGATTCTTACAGAGATAAACTGAGTGTCTGTCTGACTTCTTCATATCCAAGTGAAGAAACAAGGGGAAATTTTAGGTTGATTGAATTTATGTTGGGGCTGCCCATGCCAGGTCCAGCCCTTTAGTGCCACTCCCTCTGTTCGACTTGGTGGCCTGGGCAAGAGGTGGGTGGGATACTGCTGGCCCAGGGCTCTGAGAAGGGTCCGTTTGGTGGGCCTTGACCAGTGCTGCAGCAGCTGTGTGTGTGCTGCGCTTGTCCTCTTGTGTGTTCTGCTGGCGTTGCCTACATTTATTGCCAGAATACTTGTTTCTCCAAAGAAAGCTTGCTAGCCCATCTTTGGTCCTGCTCCATCTTGAGTATATCTAACAGAAATTCCTCAAAGTTCTGGGCAGGTGGGATGGCATTCTTCCTGGTTTCTAGCTCAGATACAGATAGAGGTTTCTCTCTATTTTTGTGTTTCTTTATTTTAAAGAAAACGGGGCAGGAGACACCTGTCCTCCTGTTACCATCTTGCCCAGATGTTCTGTAAGATAGAAGTTCTCTCAACTAATCCACCTGATGAGATTAACAGGCCCCCCCCCCCATTCCTCCTGTAAAACACATGACTGCTCACAACAGACTGAGTGGTCATGGGCTAATCTCTGCTATACGCACACTGCTAATGATTTCAATCATTGGCCTGATTGAATCATAGAAGAGAGAGCTTCTCCTGTGTTAATCTGATGATTCAGGGAAAAATGAAAAAAAAAAAAAATTTTTTTTTTTTTTTTAAGTAGGCTCCATGCCCAGCGTGGAGCCCAACGCAGGGCCTGAACTCACGACCCTGAGATCAAGACCTGAGTTGAGCTGAGATCAGGAATCAGATGCTTAACCGACTGAGCCACCCAGGCACCCTGGGAAAAATCAATTTTTTAAAGAAGAATTACTGAATTTAGAAATGGGTTGATTTTAGTATAAGTCTAATCTAGAAGGCTTTGATGATGCATTCTCACCTTTTGATGGCTGTGTCCAGTATGTTTTGCATCCTGGTAGCTGGGAGTAATCAGTTATCTGTATTTGATAAATTATTTTACCCCTGAGTGCTATTTTGGGTGCTTGTTAACATGGGAAAGACATACAGGTAGAAAAGGATAAAGAGTGAAATAAAGTGTCATCAGTAATCAAGGCAAAATCCTGCTGTGTCATACAAGGCCCTGCATGATCTCCCCTCCTTCACCCTCTCCCACCCCCTAATCCTCCACCTTTCCGAGCTCATTTCCTAACACTCACGAGCCTTCTTGCTAGTTCTTAAATATGTTTGATGTGCTTCCGCCTGCTTTTCTCTCTGCCTGGGACAGTCTTCCTCCCAAGTAGCCCCATGGCATGCTCCCTTGTCTCCTTCATGGTTTTGTTCAAATGTCATTTCAGGGAGTCCTTCACTGACCATTGATTTAGAACTGTCCACCTTCCTCTCAACATATATAACCCCCTGTCAACCTTGTTTTGTGTTTCTCCAAAGCACTCCATACCACAATCTGTAACCTACTTTTAAATTTATGTATGTATTTTATTTCCTGTCTCCCTGTACTTGAAAACTCCACAAGGGCAGGTATTTTTATCAGTTTTGTTGACTGCTGTGTCCCCAGTACCTTGAAAAGTGCCTGACATGTAGTAGTCACTCAGTAAGCATTTATTGAATGATCAGTGATTGGTGGCTTCTGTGTCACTCAGCAGCATCGGGATCCATGGCTGATGTATTTCTACTCTAGGTCATTGTGTCTTTTTTTAAGATTTTATTTACTTATTTGCCAGAGAGACAGAGAACACAAGCAGGGGGGAGCAACAGGCAGAGGGAGAAGCAGGCTCCCCGCTGAGCAAGAAGTCTGATGTGGGACTCGATTCCAGGACCCTGGGATCATGACCTGAGCTGAAGGCAGACGCTTAACTAACTGAGCCACCCAGGCATCCCTAGGTCATTGTGTCTTTTTTTTTTCCTTGAAGATTTTATTTATTTATTTGACAGAGAGAGACACAGCGAGAGAGGGAACACAAACAGGGGGAGTGGGAGAGGGAGAAGCAGACTTCCCGCTGAGCAGGGAGCCTGATGTGGGGCTTGATCCCAGGACCCCGGGATCATGACCCGAGCCGAAGGCAGACGCTTAACGACTGAGCCACCCAGGGGCCCCTAGGTCATTGTGTCTTAAAAGTGTTTTCAAATGACCTGCAGATTTTTAGGATTCACTCATTCCAGAAGTTTCTGGTGTATATCCTCAGTGAGCTAGGCACTGGGGTAGCAGCTCATTAGCCCCCCTTTTTTTTATTAGCCGCTTATAAGCATATTTATTTTTGCATCTCCAGCACTAAGTGCAGCTAGTGACCGATAGCACAAAGGAAGGATTTGTGAAAGTCTGTTGAAAACCAAACCACTGGGTCTTGTGAAGACAGAAATGAATAATACATACCCCTGTGTTTGCTGGATCAGGGTAAAGTGGGGAAGACACAGACACACAACAATTCTGTGCTCTGAGTGCTGTAACAGAGGGATCACAGAGAAGGGAAAAGTCAATTGCTTCGGGATGTTGGAGGTCAGGAAGAGCTTTTTATAAATATGACATTTGAACTGAGCCTTTAGAGATGCTTTTTCTGAGTGGAAAAACCAGGGAGGGAATGTATAGGCAGAGGAACAACATAAGCAAAGATACAAAGGCAGGAAAGTGTGAAGCATGTTCCTAGGGAGTGAGTGCATTGTCTTCTCTTGCTGGAATAGTGAGTTCATGGGAGTGGAGGTAAGCAATATGCTGCAACAGTAGATCCAGACCACATCATGAAGGCCATGCTGAGATCTGCAAACTTTATTCTGTAGGCAGTGGGACATTGTTAAGAATGTCAGTTATGGAGTTAGAGAACGTATTAATGGTTGTCAGGAATTAGGGTTGGAGCCGAGGGTGGGGTAGGGAAGAGGATGAGTTTACGGTAAAGATGCAGTACAAGGATCATTGTAGTGATGGAACCATTCTGTATCTTGATTGTGGTGGTGGTTACATGAATCTCTACATGTGGTAAGTTTACATGGAGCCAAACCTACACGTACACATGCATATGAGGTAAAATCTGAATAAGGTCTCAAGATTGTGTCAGCGTCAATTTCTTGGGTTTGTTATTGTACTATAGTTAGGTAAGGATGTTACCATTGGGGGAAACTGGATGAAGGCTACATGGGTCCTCTCTGTACTGTTTTTCCACCTTCCTATGTATCTGTAATTATTTTGAAATAAAAAGTTAGAAAAAAGTGCATAAGAAGGAAAACTTGATGAAGGAGAAGCTGGAGCAGGGAGACTGATTGGAGTTTTTATTTATTTAATAATATTTTATTGTGAAATGCTATATTGAGGTACTACGTAAGATGCTGGGGAAACCAGAAAACATGGTGCCTGTCCTTGAGGAATTTGAGGGGTGGAGCCAGACATGTTTTAAATCATGCTTATACTGCATGCTGGTTTTGTATTGGTAAAGATAGCTACAAAGCACTATGAGAGCAAGGGAAAGAGACAAACTGCTGGTGGTGGGGAAGGCTTCATAAGTGACAGTGACTGGGAAGCAGTCAGGGAAGAGGGAGAGTTCAGGTAGCATACACTGGGTTCTGCAGTCGTCCAGGTGCAAGATACAGCTACAGTTAGTGGTAGTAGGAACTGAGAGTGGGGACCCAGCTTCACGACCATTTTGGAATTGTATCAATGCCAATTGTTGGTGTACTCTGTTTGGACAGAGAGGGAAGAGTCTGAGGTGACTGAGGTTTTGAGTTTAATGAATCCATGGTGGCTCTATTAGCCGAGATTTAGAGTAGAGGAGGAGAAAGGTTTGGGCCAGAATAGTTTAGGTTTGTGGTATCTGAAGAACCCCACTTGGAGAGACCGGTGTGTGGTTGGTGTGTGGCACTTGGGAGAAGCGACCCCAGAAGTAGAGATGTATTGGACATTAAGCTGCATCCACACTGGACCACTCGCCACTTCCTCAATTATCCACCCTCAGCGTGTTTTTTAAGTCTGCTCTCGGCCTGGATCATCCCTTTCTTTTTTCGCCATCTAGTGAAATCCCACTCCCGTCGATGTCTACTCCAGAATAGAGGTGATGGCTGGCACTTTGCTAGTATGTGAATTTGCCACAGATAGTGCAGAAGGGCATGAAGAGAGGAGTATGAGTTAGCAACCTGCATTTGGAGGTGGTGAGCCCTAGGGAAGGAGATGAATGGTGGGGAGAGTGGAAGAACCGAGAAAGTAGCGAGGCCAAATGGAAGTTTGGTTGCTCAGCCACAGCAGAGCTGACCAACCAGAATTAGACACGCTAGGAGAAGAAAAAGGCCATGATCTAAATTGTAGAAGTTCCTGACAATTAAAGATCAGCATTCAGTCCAGGCCGGCTCAGAGCTGTGTCTCATATGTAGAACTGCCTGACATTGAATGGTGCTTTGCCAGCTGGATTAATTTTTAATATGTGCTTCTCTGGTGCAGTGGCTGGGCACTGAAGTGTATCAGTGGCAGCTTTTGTTTTTATGAAGTTGGTCAAAATAATACTGGGGAGTTAAGTTACTGTAACCTTGAGCTCTGGTTATTCTGAAGGGATGAGATCAGACTCTTTAACTTCCCTGGTTCCAGAAGGCTCTTCACCTTTTGCAGGGCAAGTTATTTGGAATTGGGAGTAGGCATGCTTCCTGTTGGGTGCTGGGCCCTTTATTATTGGAAAATGCCTTATTTTCTGGCCACAGAGAGAGAATAGCATTGGTGAATCGGGTTTCCGCTTGCCTGCCCACTTCCTCTTCTGTCCATTACTTGAATGATAAGGTGTGTTGTCTGAATTCTGAAAAACTACTGCCTGCCTCTCAAACACGAGAGAATTGAAACACAAGTGTACTCGGAATAATACGCTTTTTACACTGTGTAGTCCCCAAAGCAGATGGTGACGAAGATGATGATTTTTGAGTGGGTTCTGCTATACAAGAGCTTCTTAATTCTTTTAATTTTTCCATCTATACTTTTAAATGTTATACCTAAATGTTCTTTTTAAATTAAAAAAAACTTTTTTCATCCTCCTATCTTTCTACACAGAACACATTGATAACTGAGGTTGGCTAGGATATGAGTGGTGAGGACCTATCTGTGTTTAGAGCTTCTCTGATGTGACTCACAGGTGAACTGCTACCGTCTGGATTGATGGTGACTGGTTAGGCAGGAAGGGGGAGGATGGTGGAGAGGGAGACGCATTCCCTGGTGGATTCTGTTTTATCAGCCGTGTGCTTTTTGAGAGCCCCTAGTTCAAATAGAGCAATTGGTAGGGACAGAGTCCACCTTTTATTCTCAGAATGGGGTTTTCTCTCTCCTCTTTCTTGCTCAGTGGCTTGCTATCTGTCTACCTATAAATATACTTTCACAAACTGGAAGGACTAGACATTATCATGGACTAGTCAGAAAACTTTCTACTCTACTTGCTTTTGCATTACTTGAAAAATTTTGCAATAATCATAATTATTTTTATAATCAGAAAAGTTACAAATATTCCCAGTGGAAAAATAAACACTTAAAAATCTGGAAAAGATGTTCAAATACTGAGAATTTCTTTTTATTGAATTTATAAGCCTTTTTCTTTTTTGACTCCTATAACTGATTAATTATTTTAGTGGATTTCTTGATATTCATTCATCCATCCATCCATCCATCCTTTCTGAAAGAATTTGATTTTTGGTCTGTTATTTTAACATACTGCTAGATTCCATTTGCTAGCCTTTTATTGAATACCTCTGCATCTTTATTTATAAATGGGTAATCTATAGTTTTCTTTTTCCTATATTTAATGCAAGAGTTTTGGTAATATGGCTATACTTTCTTGCCCCGTAAAATTACTTACTTGTTCCCATAAAATAAATGTGGAAGCCTTCTGTATTTTTATTTTCTTTTTAAATTTGAAATAATAAATATCATCATTTATTTTGAGCTTAGTTTGTGTGAGGCACAGTGATTAGCACCCAGATCTGCGTAGCTCCAAAGGTCTGTGCTCATCCAGTTCATCATTGCTGCCTATGTCAAAGGAGAAATGCTAGTCTTGGAACCTGGGTCTCTGTGATCAGAAAGCCCGGTCTTTTTTTTTTTTTTTTT
>NC_138378.1:75298154-75418660 GCF_054177405.1 Leptonychotes weddellii | reverse complement strand
CCCACCCTTCCTCTCTCCTGTCCTCTATCCCTCCTTCCTTCCTCTCTCTCCCTCCCTCCCTCGCTTCCTTCCTTTTCTTCTTTCTTCCTCAGATTTTGAAATAATTCAGAGTTATAGAAACAGTTTAAAAATAGTACAGAAATTCTGGGGCGCCTGGGTGGCTCAGTCATTAAGCATCTGCCTTAGGCTCAGGTCATGGTCCCAGGGTCCTGGGATTGAGCCCCACATCGGGCTCCCTGCCCTGCGAGCCCTGCGGGAAGCCTGCTTCTCCCACTCCCCCTGCTTGTGTTCCCTCGCTCCCTGTGTCTCTCTCTGTCAAATAAATAAATAAAACCTTAAAAAAAAATAGTACAGAAATTCCCGTATACATTTTTCCCATATTCACCAAAAGCTAAGGTTTTGCTACATTTACTTTTCATTCTGTCTATATACACATTTTTTTTCTGAACCATCTGACAGTTACAGATATAATGACCCCTTTCCCCTAAGTACTTCAATGTTTATTTTCTTAAAAAACAACAACAACAACACTATACAGTTGTCAAAATCAGAAGGTTAACTTTGATATAATACTGTTATGTAATTATTTCAGATTTTACCAGTTGTCCCACCAATATCCCTTATAGCAAAAGAAAAACATTTCCCCCCAGTCCAGGAACTAATTCAGGATGAAACATTTTATTTAGTTGTCCTGTCTCTTAAATCTTTTTTAATTTGGACCAGCTCCTTAATCTTGCTCTGTCTTTCATGACCTTGATCTTTTTAGAGTACAGATCAGTTCCTTTTTGTAAGATGTCCCTTAATTTGGTAAGTCTGATGTTTCCTATGATTAGATACAGGTTATGTGTTTTTGGCTGGAATACCAGAGTGTCATTGTGTCTCTCAGTGAATCCTGTCAAGAGACATGTGATGTCTATTTGTCCTGTCACTGGTGATTAACTTTAATCACCTGGATAAATGCTGTGTGCCAGGCTTCTCTACTGTGAGGTACTATTTTTTACTTTGTAGTTAATAAGTATTTTGTGGTATAATACTTTTAAGACTATAAATATCCTGTTCCTCACCAAACTTTTACTCAGTAATTTTTAGCATGCACAATATCTTTTGAGGCAACATGCAAGGGTGCTCCAAGTGAATACAGACTTGCTTCCCTTGGAACTGAAGTGAAGCCAGGGGAAAGTGACACATTCAGTCTCTTAGGGGGCAGATCAGCCACATTTTTTTAAACCACTGCCTTTCGTCTTTGAATTTTGTCTTTACATATGTTAATTTAACTTTCGTCACACTCTTCAGAATAGTGATTGGCTGTAACCTAAAACCTTTGGGCTCCTGGTTTGGTCACCCAGGGCCCAAGATCCATCCAGCCAGTTTATTTGGACACAAGTGCCCTTTGGGTCTTTGGCCTATGGCTCTATTTGGTCTTTGACCCCTTATCGTTGCTTCTGATTAAGATGCTGTCAGTTGGAGGCCAGAGCAAAATGCTTATGTGTTGAATCACTTGTGACGGAGCATTGTGTCTGACTACTGGGCCTTTCTAATCAGATAACTGTCTTGTGAGCCCCAGTTGCATATCCTGTGCTGTGCTAAGGCTGCCATTGTGTGAGTCACAGGAGCCAGTTTTTAGTATGTTAGAGTCCAGCACATGATATGAAGCATAATATGAAGAAATTAAAAAAATACCAGGTGGTATATAATTAATGGCCAGTTCTTACAGTTAGATGCTGTAGAAGTTAAAAGAGAGGTGAGTGAAACAAAAAATAACCAAGGCAGAGCTTCTTGGGGAAAATGAGCCCCAAATGATAAGATTGGTAGGGAAGGATATTGTGAGAAAAGGCACATTGGGTAAGAATGTGCAACCTTCACACAAAGGATAGGAATCCATCCTTTCTAGTACATGTCTCAACCAGAAGCTGAGAAGTAGGGTGATGAGGCAGAGTGGTGGTACTTCCTTTTGGTGGCCTTCTAGCACCAGGAACATATGGGAAGGCACATGCTAGTTGTCTCTATGCTAGTTTGCAGGCATTCGTAATAGCCACATCTCTGCTTCTGGCCTCTGGTTATGGTGCCTTCCAGCTTTTCAGTTGAACTAGAGGTAAGATTGCATGTTGAAACAAAGAAAGTTGGTTTCTTTGGGTCAATATTGGTAACGAGGAAGCTGCTCTCCCTCCTTAAACACACACAGTTACTCAGCGGGTTACCTCGCCCTTTTTTAGAGCACAGTTTCTCAGCATTTGTCGGTTTCTGACCTCACCCAGGTCCTTTTGGGTAAAGCTGGTGACTTCTATTCATGAGACATCAATGAGGTAAGATATGATTAATTGGACATGGTATTCAGCACTCACATTCCTGATACCATGACCTTGAAAACACAGCTCTCTGCCATGGTGTCACCACACACCTCTGTCATGCTGTTAAATATAAAACACTGTATTTTAAATAACTTATTTTGAAACACAATTATATATAGACGTCTGAATAAATTCAAGGTTATCCCCTCAATAACCGACTCTCCCTCAAGACTTGACTTTTCTTGAGTGCCAAAGGATGGTGTGGAGGTACAGCTTATACCCTTTAGGAGTTACACACAGCCCACAGGATGATCAAACTTGAACTAGCCCTTATGAGAGCCCCCTGGCTGTCCAGGAGCATATGTCTTATTTGTGAATGTCACTGGGCATGCATGCCATGGTAGAGGACAATGGAGTGGCTGGGCTGAAACAGATTCGACTTTAGAAATACACCACTGCCTCACCTCCCTTTCCCAAAGAAAATTTTTTAGGTGTCAGAAATCTCTCACAAAAGCCTCCTCTAATTTGTACCTTAGGAGAGACTCTATGCCCTCCCTTGGTCTTTTTATTCTTTCTCTTTTTTATTAATGAGCTCTTAAACTTTAGGTTTACTACTAAATTAAAAGTGGTAAATTAAAATAGAGAAAGACAGCATCCTGGCAGTAGTGAGAAATGACAGGAGCCACTGAGCAAGAGACAAAAGCATAAAAGCTGACAGAAGAGTTAAAAGCATTGTAGTCTGGGCTACTTAATGAGTGAGAGAAGTAGTATTACACACTCCAGTAGCTTCTGAGGGCAGTCCAGTGTTGAGTACAGAACACGTAATTAATATCTGTAGTGATTTCCCCAGTTAATGATAAAAGGTAGAATTGTATCCATTATACAATTTGGGAACATCTGGATGAGAATAATAGCTTATCTGGAAATCTTTTACCATAACTAATTCATACAAATTGTAAATATTCTGAAGCGTAAAAGAAAACATATTAAAAACAGCCCACATCTTATCATCCATAGATTTAACTACTCAGCATATTAGTATTAGTATTTAGTTCTCTAGCCTTTTTTCTATGTATAAATAGAAATATATATAATAACATATGTTTCTATATTATATAGGAAATATATATGATAGATATTTATGCCAAATATGTGTGTGACAACTTGAGGCCTGCTTTTGTTCTCTTTTTTCTTTTAAAAATTGTGGTAAGAAACACATAATATAAAATTTACCCTCTTAACTGTTTTTAAATGTTACAGTTCAGTAGTGTTAACTGTATTAACATTGTGAAGTCTGCTTTTCTTTGCTCAACAATATAATGTGAACATTTCCCCATAAATGAGTATAGATGTTCATTTTTGAAGGGGTGTGGATATACCATAATCTAGTTAATTTCCCATTGTCAAATATTTAGGTTTCCAATTTTGGCTATTAACACTGCATAAAGCATCTTTAATATTACATAACTCCACATTTCATCAGGATAAAGTTCCAGGAGAATTGTTGGATTAATGAATGTGTACTTTCTAAAGCCTTCCGATGCATATTGTCAAATTGCAGGGACGCCTGGGTGGCTCAGTCGTTAAGCATCTGCCTTCGGCTCAGGTCATGATCCCAGGGTCCTGGGATCGAGCCCCACATTGGGCTCCCTGCTCGGTGGGAAGCCTGCTTCTCCCTCTCCCACTCCCCCTGCTTGTGTTCCCTCTCTTGCTGTCTCTCTCTGTCAAAAAATAAATAAAATCTTAAAAAGAAAAAAATTGCATTTCTGTCACCATATTTAAGTGCCCTTTTCATTGTATTCCTGCCAATACTTGATGTTATAGTTCTTCCAAATCATTGTTTATGTAATTCTATCTTTAATGCAAAAAAATGCTAACAGGGCAGTAAAAGCTGAGGAAGTCAATTAGAAAAAAATGCATTTTAGGGAATATGATGCATGAGATGATTATGGTTTATAAACTAACAAATTACTGGTTCTTTACACAAAGAACTTAACATATTCAGTGCACAAGCATGGTAACTTTTGTCTTAAAATGCCTACTCACGGGCTATACAAAATCTGAATCAATCCTCATGAAGGAGAAGAAAAGTCTCATAATTTGAAGAAGAGGTGTAAGTGAATCTGATTCTCATAACCCAAATGGGTGGGTCTCAGAATCAGATGTATTGATTTTTGGGTAACGTTTTTTATGGTAAAATTTTTTCCAGTAGTCTCTAACTTTTTTGGTGTGTTTTGTTTGCCACATGTAAGTTTAAAAAAAAAATTTTTTTTTGAAGATTTTATTTATTTATTAGAAAGTGAGAGAGAGAAAGCAGGAGCAGGGGGGAGGGGCAGAGGAAGAAGCAGACTCCCCGCTGAACAGGGAGACTGATCTGGGGCTCTTTCCCAGAACCCTGGGACATGACCTGAACTGAAGGCAGATGCTTTACCGATGCACCCTGTAAGTTTCAAATTTTAATGAGGGAAAAATCCATAAAATTTTGGTTACTCCTTTCATATTATGTTTGTGGAAAACTTTCTCTACTTCAAGGTTATAGTCCCATCTTAACTTTCTTTTAGTACTGGTGTAGTTTCAGTTTTTACATTTAAATCAGAAACTGAAAACATTTTTATTCAATAGCCTGATTTCACCCCTAGAAGAGGTGGGGATTTTTTGTTTATTTTTTCCCTCTAGTATACTGTTTTTAAAAGTTGGGATTATCTTCTGATTTGCCCCAGTCCTCACAACTCCCAATTGTCTTATACCTCACATATTTAGATTTGAACATTTTATTTTACTTACATGATCCTTAAGGACATTTGAGTTTGTGACCCCTAATTAGTCAATCTACAGTTTATTTTGGTATTTGAGTGATAGAGGGAATTGACTTGAATTCTCCCCACCCTCCATCCCCCGCCCCAGTGACTAGTACCAACAGTTTTTATTGGATAATTCCCATATATATGTTAAATTCTTACATGTTCTTGAGGTTTTTGCATTTTTCTGTTTGTTGTTACAACAATCACATTTTATAATGTTATATCTAAATTATATGTTTTAAAAATTTTAATGTCTGGTAGGACCAGCTTCTCCCCATCCCCAACCACCATTTGACAATTTCAGTATTCTAGTGTATCTTTTTTTCCTAGATGAAATTTAGAATAATTTAGCTCCAAACAAAAGTAACCTATTGAAATTTTAGTTTTAATTTTCATTCAGTTCAGAATACTTCCTAATTTCCCTTTTGATTTTGTGTCTGACCCATAGGTCATTTAGAAGTGTTCTATTTAGTTTCCAAATATTTGTGGATTTCCCTAGAGATTTTTCTGTTATTGATTTCTAATTTAGTTCCATTTAAGATCATGTTAGAGAACATACTTTTGATTTAAATCCTTTTAAATTTATTGAGAATTGCTTTATGGCCATAGAATATGGCATGTCTTGGTCTTTTGTGGGCACTTGAAAAGAATGTATTCTGTTGTTAAATGGAGTGTTCTATAAATGTCAATTAGGTCAAGTTGGTTATTAGGTCAAGTTGGTTGGTAGTGTTGTTCGAGTCTTTTATATCCATGTTGATTTTGTTTATTCTAGTAATTACTGAGGAAAGGATATTAGAATCTTCGACTATTATTATAGATTTCTCCATTTCTCCTTGCAGTTCTGTTAATTTTTGCTTCATGTATTTTGAAGTTCTGTTATTAGGTAGACATTTAAGAGTATGTTCTGTTGATGAATTGACCTCTTTATGATTATGAAATGACCCTGTAATATGCTTTGCTCTGAAATCTACTTTGTCTGATATTAATATAGTCTCTCCAGATTTCTTTTGATTAGTGTTAGCATAGCATGTTTTTTTCATCCTTTAACTTATCTGTATCTTTATGTTTAAAGTGGGTTTCTTATAGGCAGCATATAGTTGGATCTTTATTTTTTATCCAGTCTCACAATTTCTACATTTTAGTTGAGGTGTTTAGCATGTACTCATATTCTTTCTTTCTCTCTGGCTACTTTTATACATTTTGTTTTTGAGGTTCATTCATGAACTCAGTATCCGTATAAAGGTAGTTCATACCTTCTTATTTCTGTGTAGTATTTCATTATATAGACACTAGACAATTTATCCATTCACCTTTTTTTTTTAAGATTTATTTTTTTATTTGAGAATTTGAGACAGGGAGAGCATGAACAACAGTGGCAGAGGGAGAGGGAGAGAGAATCTCAAGCAGACTCCATGCTGAGTGTGGAGCCCAATGCAGGGCTTGATCGCAGGATCCCGAGATCACTACCTGAGCTGAAACCAAGAATCAGGGGCTTAACCGACTGTGCCACCCAAGTGTTCCTATCCATTTTCCCTTTTTAAAAACATTTTTTAAAAATTTTTATTTGTCGAGAGAGAGAGAGGGAGGGAGGGAACAAGCAGATAGTGGCAGGCAGAGGGAGAAGCAGGCTTCCCGCTGAGCAAGGATCCAGATGTGGGACTCCTGGGATCATGACCTGAGCCGAAGGCAGACGCTTAACCGACTGAGCCACCCAGGAGTCTCTCCATTTGCCTTTTGAAGGACAGTTGGATTTTTCCAATTTTGGTTGTTAATATTCTCATGCAAGTCTCTGTGTGGATGTTTCATTTCTCTAGGAGCAGGATTGCTGGCTCATAGGCTAAGTGTACATTTAACTTTGGAAAAATAGTCTTTTATAAAGTTATACAGTTTTACATTATTGCTAGCAATGTATGAAAGTTTCTGTTGCTGTACATTCTCACCAAGTTCTTGGATTGTCAGTCTCTTAACTTTGGAAAGCTATAGACTTTTATAACCGACTGAGCCACCCAGGCGCCCCGTAGCTATAGACTTTTTTTGTGTTGGTTTTATAACTAGTTTTCTTACTTAGCTTTTATTAGTTATTTTTTTATGTAATTGAGCTTTCCAAGGAGACAATTATATTATCTGTAAATAATGGAAGTTTGACCTGAACATTTTCAGTATTTCTCTCTTTAGTTTTTCGTCTGGCTGAATTTCATTGACTTAAACTTCCAAAATAGGTTTAATAAATCTGAAAAAGGATTTCATCAAAAGAATTAACTCAAAATATGTTGGCATTCTTTGGAAGATCTGAAAAACTCAAACCAGCTCATTCTTTAGTGATGTAGTGTGAATGATTGTTTCTAAGTTGTTAGTTAAATATCTGTAGGCTCATTATCAATTAAATACAAACTTTTGAAGATTAAACAAATTCTCTAAGTTTGTCCCCATGACAGGTTCAGAAGTGTGTAAAATCTTTTAAAGCATTTTAATGCACCTATTTATGTTACATGTTGTAGAAATTCTATGATGGATTTTTTTTAAATGTGTATATTCTGTTCTTATAGTTACCACCTACCTGGCACAGTCATTGTCAACATTTATGAGTTAACAGGTATGGCCTTGTGATTCTAGGATATATATGTGATAGATCATCTCCTAGAGCAGGGTTTTTCAATCTTGACACCATTGACATTTAGGGCTGGATAGTTTTTTTGTTGTGGGTTCCTGTCCTGTGCATTGTAGGATATTAGCAGCATTCCTGGCCTCTACCCACTTGATGCTGGTAGGTCCTGCCACCCCCCACCCCCCACCCCCGGATCCCCCACAAACCAAAAATGTCTCCAGACATTACCAAGTGTCTCCTCTCGGGGGCAAAATAGCCTCTCTTGAGAAGTAGGCCTTGGTGCGACAGACATTGAAGTGGGTTTAGGCACTACCTAACAAGAAACACTGGCAGGACATGAGATTAGTTCATTGGCTGATGGAATGCCCTAACGGACCATTTCTTGAGAATTGTATTCTAGTCTAGATATCAGAGAAACAGGAAATTTGGAAGAATAGTCTTCCTTTTGTCTCAGTTTGTGGATTCCACAAGTCACTTGGTTCCTCTGCCTCACTTCCCCGTCTTCTCTTACTGACCCCCCCTGTAGGATAGCAGAACCAGGAGAGGGTAACTGGGAGCTATTAATAAAATGTTAGGAAAGTTATCAGCCGATCCCTTGATGACATCTTGCCCCAACTTTCCTATTTAAGCTCCATTAGACTGTCTGTGGTCGTTGTGGTTTGAAATATAGAACCAACTCTAACCCTTGCCCAGAATAAAGTGATTTATAAGTCATTTACACAGACTTCTTCCTCAAACGTGGTCTTATTTCTCCTGCCCTGGTCCACTGTGAGCTGTAGGAATGACACTTCTGTACTCTCGTGACGCATAGCAGAATCTCTCACGTGGAATCCAAGTTGCGTTGTGGATGATTAGTAGACCTTATTGGTTTTGACTGATTTCCAATTATTTTCATGCTCTAATTGAGCCAGGTAACATAAGTTGCTGAACTGGACTTCATTTTTTGCTTTGCTGCTGTGACCTTTTGAATTGAGTTCTTTATCTACCTTATGCCTTAAATCTACCTATTTCTCAAAGTCATTGAGAGTAATAAAATTGCAGTGATATTTATAATGTTAACCTCTTAAGTATAAATATTTGAACTACAGTTTAAGTAAATGCTCTATAAAATCTGGACATACAAAATGGATTTGCCTTTCCAAATCTTTTCCAGCCCTTCAGAATCAATCCAAAATTCCATTTGTCTCAAGAAACTTTCCCTACCAGTTCCCGCTAACATGTGTCTTTCCATAGGCTTACATTTTTTGCTTATTGTTTCATGTTTTATCTCTCCCACAAAACTGTAAATTTTTTTTCAGGGGGGTAGGAGTGGGGATTGGAAGGGACATTACATTTTTATGCGATATTAAATCCCTTTTATGCTTTATCTCATTTGATCTTCCTACTAACTTTAAGATTGTTAGAATAGATATAATTATTCCCATTTACAACTATGAAAACGAAGCTTTAGAGAAGTTGAGACTTGTCCAGTGTTATCCAGTTAAGAGTTGATTAAGCCAAGGATAGTACCTATTAGGTACTGGGATTCCTAACTAGCAAAATTGTTCAAACCTAAAAACTGTTTTTGATTTGCCATTATGTTTGCAAGGTGCAGAATCTTCGTGTTGCCAGTTAAAGTACTGAGACATCTAAGCCTGCTATATTAAGTAGGCTGTGGACAAGGTTAGTGGGGATGGCTTATGCTGAATCACTCCTGCCCTGGCTCTGTCCTCCAGGAAGGACAGGCACTGCGAATAGCAGTCTGGGGGTGGGTATACAGACTGTGATCACACAACAGCTTCTCTATAAAGCCTTCTTGGAAGGTGTGCTCTTTCCTGTTCTCAGGCACATTTGCTGACCAAAGTTCCCAGTGTCCTCTGCTTTAATCCTTAGCATTTCTGCTGCTACTGATAGAGCTTTGTGATAATACCAGCTAAAACCGAGTGTTTTAGGAACAGGCTCCAGTATGCCCTGAAGTGACCAGGAAGTTAGTATGCCTCAACCAGTGTGGAAACCACAGAGAATGGCTCTGCTGGTAGAAGAGGATGGAGCCTTGTTTTTAGCTCAGCTCACAGAATGGATAATGAAGCTCCCAGCTTGTCTGCATGTCTGACCTCCGTTGTTGGTTGTCCCGTGCATTGAACAGTCATAAAGAGGTTTTTGCCTTATTCTCTCGTGGCCTGGCAGAGCTAGTTTCTATAGATTATTTTAGTAGAACTACTTGGACTGTTTGGGTTTTTTAAAAATCGTATTGCTTTTCTTTCTTCTGCGAGATCAAATGGAAGCTACCTTGAAACCAGCTAGGAGCTGCTAACTTCCCTGTGCCTGAAGTACCTAGTCCAGGTGCTCTCTTATCTGTACTTGATGAATGCCTGAGGTAGGTCATGCCTAGAGGGTGCTTCTCCTTTCAAGGACACTTAGCTTCTCGGACCCAACACTCCTTTACTTTCTTTACTTTGGAATATTGTGTATCTCTTCTCTTCACATCCCCTAGGTTTCCCTTTCCTGCTGATTTTCTTTCTTGGTCTAGGCTCTGTACCTCAGCATTTGACCATTAGCCAGCTTCAGAGTCCAGCAATTGTATCATCTGCTCTGTCCAGCACACAGTCAGCGAATTGTCTGGGCTCTCTGATTTATTCCCGACTTTGACAGGTCTCCACCTAGTGTTAACTAGTCTAGGAACTATTTAATTCCTGTCCAACCTGATGCATCTGTGCCCCCCGCCCCCCCACCTCGACCTAGGCATTCAGTGAAAACGCTGGTTGCTCATCTGTACTCTGACCCTTAGCCCCAGATGACACTGGTGACGGCTTTGTGATTAGGTTGTGACACTGACACCTCCCCCCCCCCATGCATACTGTATGCGTATATTGTTTATGTGTCTCTCAAGACTGAGTCCACCTTTTCTAAAAGACCTCTAAAAAGCAACAGGAAATCAGAAGCTGCCTTTTTGGGTATCTGTTCTTTCTTTCTTTCTTTTTTTTTTTTTTAAAGATTTTATTTATTTATTTGAGAGAGAGAATGAGAGAGAGCACATGAGAGGGGGGAGGGTCAGAAGGAGAAGCAGACTCCCCGCCAAGCAGGGAGCCCGATGCGGGACTCGATCCCGGGACTCCAGGATCATGACCCGAGCCGAAGGCAGTCGCTTAACCAACTGAGCCACCCAGGCGCCCGGGTATCTGTTCTTTCATTTATTCTGGTGGAGATACCGATTGAGCTCTTTATAAAATATTCTTCCCCATAATGTGCTGGCATAATACTAACAACAGTAGACCTTGACCTACAGATCAGGTGTGCCCTTTGATAAAAATAAATAATGTGGAAGAACTCACTAGCCTGTTTAATGGAAGCATCATAAAAGCTTGTGTGGGGGAAAAAAAAAAGTCTGTAGCTTGGGTAGCAAGTATGAAACAAATGTCAGAACTGAGGAGTCATAAAATTACACAGCTCATCGCCAAGGGCTGGTTTCACAGATGCTTGGATGCCATAGCCGTCCAAGACGAGGCCTCATTTTGACCATTCAGGCAGTAGGATTTCTGGATACTTGCATCATCTGAAGCTATCTCTTACTGCCAACAGACCATTATAACATATCGGGAGTCATTAGTTAAGAAGAAGATGGGTTTACTGTTCCCTCTTAATATAAGGAATGGAGAAACTGATGCTCATGACAAATACTGAAATTGGAGCAAAGTTTGTGTCAGCAGAGCTCCTGTACCCAGAGTTTTACTGAAGGTGTCAGGTGGTGTCAGACACCCACCTAATGGACATTACTTAGGAAGGAAGGGGTGAGGGGAGATGGGGGTGAACATTTGTTGGCTGCTTCTGCGGTTAGATACGTGCCAGGTGCTTTGTGATGCTGTCTCCTCTAACCTTGATTAACATCTCAGGGGAGTTGCTGGTGGTTCCTCATTTTATACATATGCTGAGGTGACGTTCCGGGGAGTGCTTGCACTGGGCTTTGCCTCCAGCTCTGACTCCGAAGCCTGGCTCCTTAGAATGATGCAGGCTTGCTTTAGAAAATGAAAACCTCTGATTTTGGCAGAAAGGCAGGAGATAGGAAGGACTCAGTCTCCATTCCCTCATTTCGTAAAGATTGCTGCATTTGAAAGCGGGGTGCATTAGTTTCCAACATCAGCTATTACGGATCACCTTTGTCTTTTAGGATCACATATGGAGATTTAAGAAAACAAAACAAAACACCCAAAACCAAAAACAAACCCACCACCCTGAGGATTCTGAATCTCAGTGGATTCTGGATGTGGGGCTGGGACTTCCAAGGTGATTGTGATGTGCTATTGGGATTGAGAAATATTTCTATAGAGAGAACAATGAAATGGATGTGAGCCCTCGAGTGGCCCTGGAGATAATATCTCCAACCTTCTTGTGAGCGGAAACTGAGGCCCAGAGAGCTCAGAAGCCAGATATTTCTTCATTCAGTATAGCACTTACCCAGCATTGCCTGTTTGTTATTTTAGGTGATTCAAAAAATGCAAAGAAAAGAACACTTTCCCTGCCTTTGAAGAGTTTTTAGCTAAAGGCCACGTAGTTGGTGAGTGCAGTGCCACAGTTGGAATCTAGGTTTCATGACTTCATTGGTGTTATAAAGCCTTTTGAATGTTATCATTCCCAGGTCCTCTTTGAGATCCCTCCGGTCTGTGTAAGTGGTTGCCGTTAACACTGTGGTGAGTGGCCTCTAAAGCCCATGGCTCCCTGTTCCAGAAGTCTCCTGCCTGCCCTTCTGCCTCATTACCAGCCTGGTATTCAACCACCCATTTTGCCGTAGGTTCACAGGCCCACAGCTTTTTAGTTGACTGCTTTGTTCTTGGTTCATTTTTAAGTGTCTCACCTGGAAAAGGCCTGAAAAGCTGCACAATGATTATTTTAGGAATGTGATGCTTGGACAAAACCTGCCCTATTGGTGGTCATCGAGATCTCTTTGCTGTGCTTTCTAATTAGTTCACAGTCGTCTGACTCATCCTGCAGTGTTTTTGCGGGCTGCATATTTTTCAGAGTTTTTCCCAGACCTCTTAGGACAGTGAGCACAGCAGAGGGCAGGGAGCCATTCCTTCCAGTCACTGGGGAGGGAAGGAGGAAGGCAGTGTGTGTGCCCAGCACTGTGCAAGGCCCTCTTCCATACATTTTTTTCTTTAATGCTTCTCAGTGGCCTTGGGGGAGAAAGTTTCTGTGCCTGCAAATATGGGTAATAACAGCCTTACAGAAGTAACTTTGTCAAGGTTATGTAAACAAGTGTTTTGTTGCTAGAAATCCAACCATAGAACCTTCCGACCTAGAGGCCATGCTCGGTTCCTTAGACCGCATGCCACGTCATATGTAAAACTTTTGCTCTAGTCCAAACCTGCTTTTTGGATAAATGACTCTCAGTTTGAGTTCTGATATCCTCAGTAGGTTTTAGAGAGCAAGGCTTTGATTTAACAGTCCAGGAGGGATATAGTAATTGGGACAGGACTCCAGACAGGGTAGCATTAGGTGTCATGGTCTGAGAATTGCCGTGAGGCAAGGCGCTAAACCTGTAGGCCAACCCAGCCACCCCAAGAACAGCAGTTTTGATTCTGGGTAAAGGGAGCAGTGATTCTTGGAGTATGGCTAACTCCAGAAGCAAAACCAGCGTGGGGAAGCTGCATTGCGAGTAGGGTGGAAGGCTTCCGATTTCTTGGGGATGGAGGGGCTGTAAATGAGATCTCTGAGTGCCTAGAGTTGGAGGTCTTGGGAGATCAAAGACTAAGCCTGATTCGGTGCTGACCTGGGGTAGCAGTTGCCATGTGCTTATGGACACCGTCTTGTGCAATCTTTAGCTTGGCGATGAGTTGTTGAGAGCCTGACTTGACACCGAAATGTGATGGAGTATCTGTAGAAGTTGAATCATGTGCTATAATGTGTATATGTGAGTCTTGTAATGGAGCCAGTGCATCTGGGGATTGGCATGAGTCTATGTGACAGGTTGTGAGACCAAGGTATCAAAACAGAGAGTTATCCATACAAGTCTGGACTACTCAAAGCTGAAGCTAAAAGCAGTATTTGACTCTTACCCCTCCCACACTCTCTTACCCTCTTTCTTTTCCTTTATCAAAACGTGGTGGGGTGCCTGGGTGGCTCAGTCGTTACGCGTCTGCCTTCGGCTCAGGTCATGATCCCAGGGTCCTGGGATTGAGCCCCGCATCAGGCTCCCTGCTCAGCGGGAAGCCTGCTTCTCCCTCTCCCACTCCCCCTGCTTGTGTTCCTTCTCTCGCTGTGTCTCTCTCTGTCAAATAAATAAATAAATAAAATCTTAAAAAAAAAAAAAAGTGGTACGACTGTGTTCTCAAGAGCGAATTATAATTAAAGTAACCACAGTGTAAAGCTCCTCAATGCAGGGTCTCCGAGTGAAGTAGAGAAGCTGGTTAGAGAAGAGGTATTATGTAATGACCTAATTATGAGGCCTGCCATCTGCTTAGGAGTCATGCTTGCCTGCTTAGGATTCCCTGATTGTGTTTTTCAAGGAGGATGCTAGATTGTTCAGGGGAGCTGTGTGTGTGTATGGGGGCGGGGGCGGGTAAACAACACTAGAAATACTAATGCCTTTCTTGAAGGAGGTTGGTAGGTTGTGGGGGGAGGGAGTAGAAATAGCCTTGGAGGGCTCCTAAGCAGATGTTACCCATTAGCATGAAGAACACTGGTAGAAGGTTAATTATTCTGTAGAAGAGGCTCCACATATTAGAGGAGGGGCAGTCAGGTGAAGGTGACTGTCAGGATGTGGCCGGAGACCTCAAGTCTACCTGGAGAACCAACTGAGACATTTTTCTCTGTTTAGGAGAAAAAGGGAGATATCCCCTTTGTTTTTTCAGTGGGTGGTTTCTACTAGAGATGAAAACATTAAATCCAGGATCCTGAAAAAATAGGATGAGTCAATATAGAACTGAAATGCAAACCAGTGTGCTCAGGGGCACCTGATGAGTTAATTGCCTCTGAAGGGACATAGGTCCAAGAATCAATGAAGAAATCATACAGATAGCAGGAAAGTGGCAGGTGAAGGGAGTGTGTCTTTGAACCTGCAGTGGGTATTGTGCTCAGCTGGAAAGGAGGCTTTGGACTGTGAGCCATGAGGCCAGGCCCCAGGATAGTGACACACTGGGAGAAGCAGGCTTCCCGCCGAGCAGGGAGCCCAATGCGGGGCTCGATCCCAGGACCCTGGGATCATGACCTGAGCCGAAGGCAAAAGCCTAACACTAGATGTATAGGGAGTGACTTTCACGGAAAATATCAAACTTTTTTTCTTTTGAAAATATCAAACTTTCTAAACATTCTTAGAGAATTTTTTTTTTTTTTTTAATTTGTCAGTGAGAGAGAGAGCACAAGCAGGGGGAGGGGCAGAGGGAGAAGCAGGCTCCCTGATCGGCGGGACTGGATCTCAGGACCCTGGGATCATGACCTGAGCTGAAGGCAGATGCTTAACTGACTGAGCCATCCAGGTGTCCCTTTAGGAGAATCCCTAACAGAAAATCTCTTTGCCTTCAGGTTTTAAAAATATGCCTATATCAGGATAATCAGCAAGTGATTGCAGTGAACATCCCAAAGGGTGCATTGTTTTGCCAGTTCCTACCCCTACTCCCACCTATCAGAGAGCTCTTTAATATTTATTTTCTTCTACTTCTCAACCGCTACCCTCCAGTATGAAAGCAGTGTTGTCTTTTAAAGAATAATAATTCAAAGTCCTGCATAGAATTTAGGAGGTTATTTGATGTGTTTCATGTCCCTAAAGAATTATCAAAATATGGCAGATACCTCGCCCCAAATGTCAGACATTTTTCTGTCCTTTTAATCCAGTGCCACACTTTTATTTTACAGATAAGGAAATGGAGGCCCAGAAAAGGGTAGTGGCTTGCTCAAGGTCATAGCTTGTCATTTGTGGGACTTGGACCAGAACTGGGTCTCCTGACTAGCCTGTTCTTTCTGTTGCCCCTTGGTATCTCTCACGTGGAGATTTATTTGAAATGTTGCAGCAGTCGTGTGGCAGTGACAGTCACACATGACTGTGGTGGGTGTGTGTTCAAGCCTTTGGACATGATGTGGGCTCTCTCACTGATGTCAACTAGGGCAGAGTCCTCAGGCCCTCAGAGCAACAGGGAAGACTTTGAAGGTGCTAGACATCAGCATTCTTTTTCTAGGAGTTTGCCAAGACTCTGGAGCAGACAGTTTTATTTCTACACCTAAGCCTGCCTCTTATCTTCCCTTTGACCACCACTTCTTGTTGAACCCCATTTCTTTTTTTTTTTTTTTTTTTAATATTTATTTGTTAGAGAGCGAACACAAGCAGAGGGAGTGGTAGGCAGAGGCAGAGGCAGAAGCAGGCTCCCCACTGAGCAGAGAGCCCAATGTGGGACTTGATCCCAGGACCCTGAGATCATGACCTGAGCCAAAGGAAGATGCTTAACTGAGCCACCTAGGTGTCCCTGAACCCTGTTTCTGAAACAGCTTGGGGATGGCCTTTCTCTTTTGCCTGACTTTCCTAGCGTTCAAACTTGAACTTGAGCAGACATCTGGCAAAGAGGTTTCTCTGTAGGATCTTGAATCGCTGTTTAAAATGTGGATTATGGTATATTTTGTTTTCTCCGGTGGCAGATCTTTTCAGGAGAATAGGAATTTGCAGTCATTAGCTTCCTTTCCTCGACAAAGACAGCTAGCATGGTCAGACTTCCTTAACATTTCTCTTACCCTTAAACCACTGGTAGGCTTCATTTAAGTTAGTCACACACACGTGTTATTAACATAAAGAGACACTCTGATTATATTTTAAGTGTTCTTAGTATACTGCAGTTTTTACTTTTTATTTCAAAAAGATCTGAAATACCTCTTGATCCTGGAACAGTGGTTCCCCAAAATGGTAGATGACCCATATTGCCTGGGAGGCTTTAAAAAAAATAGATCTCAAGGCCCCACCCATGCCTATCAAATCAGACTCTATCAGCATTTAGCTATTTACCAAGTACTTTATCAGTGAGGTAACATGTACTTTGTATATTAGATACTTAATAAGTGGCTTAAGAATTTATCTAGAGCGAGGACAAAAGGTTTTGTTTTTTAGAACACTTAGTGCACTACGTTCAATGTGGCATTGTAAGGTGAATCTGTTTTTTTCAGCAATGATATAAGAATGAATAGTGAAAAGCATTCTCTAAATATGTTCTGAATTGGGCCATTTGAAAATGGACTGGCTTACCTGCAGAGTGTCAAATGAGCTCTACTAAAAGGCAGAGAAATGTTTTAATTTAGGGCTTTAAAAAAGGAAGCAATTTTTAAATGTACACTTATGGTAAATAGATTGAAAATTGGCATGAATAAAACACTTTCTTTACATTAAAATAGATATTCTATTTGTTTTTAAACTCCACATCTTTTGGGGGCGCCTGGGTGGCTCAGTTAGTTAAATGTCCAACTCTTGATTTCTGCTCGGGTCATGATCTCAAGGTCCTGGGATCGAGCCCCGCATTGGGCTCCCTGCCCAGCGGGAAGCCTGCTTCTCCCTTTCCCACTCCCCCTGCTTGTGTTCCCTCTCTCGCTGTCTCTCTCTCTCTGTCAAATAAATAAATAAAATCTTTAAAAAAAAATTTCATTTGGCTGTCCATGATTTTGCACATAGACTGAATATAGAAATAACGCATATTCTACCTGAAAACTGTAGCATGTTAATGTTTACTGCCCTCACAGAGTTTACCTAATTCAGTCTTCTACTTTTACGGATGGGGAAGCTGAGACCTAATGAGTAAGAGTGAGTTAATCCAGAAGTGTTAATCAAGACTTTCTATAGGTACATAACAGTTACCTACTTCAACCAGCTGACGTATAAAAAGACAAAGTAGGCAGGAGTCTGTCATGGAACCTGGGAGCGGGAGTGCCGCTGACCCTCAGGAAGGGGCTGAGATCAGGAACAAGAAGGCTCTCAGGAGTTTCTGTTTCTCTGTCTCTGTCTCTCTTGTATCTCCGCTTTTTTCTGCTTCTGTGTTGGTCTTTTTTTTCTTACATGTGAACCTACCCTGTTCACTCATTCATGTGGCTCAATCTGGTTACTATACACCTCCTACTTTTACTTACAGCTTAAGTGGACTGCCCAGACTTAACACCAAAATCCACTTCTGTGGAAGAAAGCATCTGATTGATCCAAGCTTGGGTCAGCTGGTTCCATCAACTCTGACAAGGTGGAGGTAAAGGTATTATTTAGTCAGACATGACTGGAGGAGAGGGAATATCCAGAGGAAGGTGAGTCACTGAGTTGGGCAGACACCCCACAGCTTTTCTGAGAGTACACTAATACATTCTAGCATTCTAGGGGAAAAATGAGGATGATCTGAAATAAGGTAATGGCAGGGAGTGTGGGAAGAAATAAGCAGATTTGAGAAAGATGGAGAAAAATGAGTAAACTCTGGTAATTAGTTGGATATTGGGGAATGGGAGTTGTCGAAGATAGAAAATGGGGTAGGGGGTGGTCACATTCACAGTAACAGGGAACACAGGAAAGGAGGCTTGGGAGGCATGAGGGAGGCAGATGGGGCTTGATTTCAGTTTTAAATATGTTGACTTGGGAGTGCTTGTGAAAATTACAGGTGGAAATGTCTGTCAGGTTAATTGAGTAGGTCAAAAATGTATGGGTCTGGACCTCTGGGGAGAGTTGTCAATATTATGAATGTAATTAAAGGATGCTTAATGGGTGAGCTTGCACAGGGAGCATTTATAGAGCGAATAGAGATGACTCAGGACTGAATCCTGAAGAAACACTAGCATTTAAGAAGCAGGGAGAAGGTGAGAAATTCTAAAGGAGATTAAGAAGTGGACAGAGATGTAGGGGGAAAACTGAGTGTGTAATGGCCTTTCCTTTGGGAGCCCAGTGGAAAGAGTACATGATTCAGGAGTGTCACCAGTGAAAAGTGCCGCGTGGCGGACACGTGACACAACACCTGAAAAGCAACATGCTGGACTGAGCCCCGGAGAGGGCCGTGCAGAGGGCAGAGACAAGATTACAGGAGGCTTTTGAATGACTGGGAGGTAGAATGTGTGCAGAGAGAGAGGAGTATTAGACCATTAAAAAGGTCTGGTTGTAAAAGAGAGGAAAGGGGTAGTAGCTAGGTGGATTAAGAAGGGGTGAAGAGATCGCTTTTCCTTTTTTCTTTTTAAGATCAGAGAGACCTAGAGCGTGTTTAAATACTCGTGGGAAAGGGGCAGTAGGGAGGAGCCGCTGGAAATACAGGAGAGGAGGCACAGTTTCTGGAGTGAAGTTCTTAAAGAGGGAGTGATGGGCTCCAGAGACAGGAGGAGGGATGGAGGCAGGCTGGCTGATGGAGGGAACTTGGAAGAGGGAGGGGTGTGAAAGTCGAGGACACTAGCTGGGTTCAGGACTTTCTGGGACTCTAGAACTCTTGGTAGTTTGGGGAGGTGAAAAGGGAGGAGTTGAGGCCCCTTTCAGTGTTGAGATTTTTTTTTTAAATCATGCTTTTGACCCTGCGAATAATTTTAGAAATGGAAGTGGGTGTCTGTGCTGCGTAGATCAGTGGGAGTTGGGAAAGTGGTTCACCTGGGAATAGGATCTCCTTGCACTTGAACTCTTATCTGAGCCAGTTGTAGACGTGCTCAGCATTGGAGTCTTTGGTTTCCTTAGGATTGAATCACTAATTGCAATGAAGAAGGCTCAGAGCAGTCAACATCTCTTAATATTCAGCATTCAGAGATAAGTCTAAAGGCATCTTTCTGTTCAAAATTTCACTGAAAATAGTTCCCACAATCCCACATACTCTTATTAACATAGCCCTGTTGGGATAAGTGTGTGGTCTGATTTTGTCTAATGCTGACTGCTTTTTACTTCATCGTAAACCCCAAACCCTTGACTTTGCCATAGTTAGTTGCTGCTTGAAAGTTGAGAGGTAAGGCACCATGTTCCCCTCTATGGCCCTGGGAGTGGGAGGGAAGAAGTTCAAGGAGTTCCTCGCCCAACATAGGCCTTTCCCTCCAATTGAGACCATATTGCCCGAGGGAGCCTGAATTCCCCAGGGTACCTTAGTGAAGGTGAAGGTGAAAGAGACACCCAAGGCTAGTGAAAAGAAGTAGACTTTAAGAATAAGATTAGTATCTTCACCATCCTCATTCCCTCCCTGACCGAAAATGCTAGTCCCCAACCAAATGTGCTGCTGCTGTTCTATCTGGGTCTCTTATGCCTCCTGTGGAAACAAATGTGGTGGGGATAAGGAGGGGTCTCTTGCCAGTACCTGGCCTTTGGTAGATTATAACCCGCCTCCCCCTGGGAGAGTGAATACAAAGGGCAAGAGAAGAGGGGTTAGGGCCAGGAAGGAAGGTATGTAACCGAAGCTTTGTAGCTGAAATCCCTCCCACAGTCTGCTTCTGGGGCAGCTCGGCAGCTCAGGGCAATGATCTCTTCTACTGTGCTGGAAGGTAGAAGATGATGTGCTGAAAGCTGGCGCACAGTCGCTACTTGGCGCGCTCCCGTTATTGTCACTCAGCTCTCCTTGTGATGGGGTGGGAGGGAGCGGGTTTACCTAGAATGGAGCCCGACTAGAGTGTTAGGGCACCATTTCTCACTCACAGTTGGGGAGTAAATTCAGAACAGCACAGTGGGCCACTCTTAAGTGCATGGTACCAGAGGTCAGATAATGGAAAGTTTAGTGAACTCCTGCTTTTCTTTATCAGTGAAATGAGACTTGAGTCTCTGAATGGGCGATGAGAAAATCACAGCAGAATAAGCTGAGGGAGCCTTTGGAAGTCTGGTAGGTGGGCTTTAGGAAATGAGTGTGTGAGGCACAGATTCAGGGCATTGGACATGTGCCTGGGCTATTGGGGCTCTGCTTGCAGAATGAGCCTGTGGTTCCCCATTGGATAAATGCATATAATAATACTTGCCTCACAGGACTGTCATGAGGATGCAATTAGTTGATGCATGTGAAAGTGCTTGGCACAGAGCTGAATCTCAGTAGTGCTATTTTTGGATGTGTCCTAAACAGATGTGCTATAAAGTGGCTGGAAGATGTGAAGGTCTGATGGAGAATAGGCCATGTAGCATTATATTGTGTGTATGTTTCTTTACCTTATATTCACATTATATTTGTGTTCTTCCTAGAGCAGTTATTCAGACTGCTGTCCTGATCGATGGTGCTTCTGTGGTCATTCACTTGATCTCTTGAGCTCTAGAGGCCATTTTTATCTAGACCTATGTACCTCTTCTTTTCACCATGAGGACTCAGGCCTTGATGAACTTCTCATAAGCATGGTTAATTGAGCTTATTATTATAGTTCACTGTCACTCCCTTGCTTCCTGGATGTTTATGGGTGTATCATGTGTCTATGCTGCCATTAAACGCAAGCATAATTACTAACTTACACATTTTTTAAGTAGGATTCTGTTAAGGACTGATGCTTCTTTTATGGTTGAGTGGGGGTTTCAGTCGTTGTGTATTGTATATTTTCTGAATAGAAAGGAGTTTTCTGTTTTGATCCCAGAAAATCACTGGAGAGAAAGGTTGGGCTAGAGTTGGGTCCGGGGGGCCTGGGAGAGTGCGTGGGGCTCTCTCAAGGCCGTCACCACTCTTTGGTTCATGCTTAGTGCTGCCATCAGACCAGCCAGGCACTGGTCCACCTCACTGCCCTGACTGTGCTGGAGGGGTGCAGACATTTTCCAGGAAATTAGCCAGTCAGGATTATGGTAAGCGTAGAAACAAATTTTTTTTTTAAAGATTTTTATTTATTTATTTGACAGAGAGAGTGAGACATCGAGGGAACACAAGCAGGGGGAGTGGGAGAGGGAGAAGCAGGCTTCCCGCAGAGCAGGGAGCCCGATGTGGGGCTCGATCCCAGGACCCTGCAATCATGACCTGAGCCGAAGGCAGATGCTCAATGACTGAGCCACCTGGGCGCCCCAGAAACAAATTTTTTTGAAAGGTTTTATTTATTTGAGGTGGGGGAGGGGCAAAGGGAGAGGGAGAGGGAATCTCAAGCAGACTCCTTACTGAGCATGGAGGCTGACATAGGACTTGAACTCACGACCCTGAGATCATGACCTGATCTGAAATCAAGAGTTGAATGCTCAACCAACTCAGTCACCCAGGCTCCCCAAACATAGAAATAAATTAATGCAAAGTATCTATGACAAACAAAATATCAGACTTTTAAATAAAGACAGGATCAGTAACAGTGTTGTGCCCAGCCATTTTGGAGCCTGAGGCAAAAGGAAAATAAATACGGATCCTGTCTTTATTTAAAAAGTTGAAATTTGGAAAAAAAAATTGAAATTTGTTCATGAATTTTTTGCATTGATGTTCATTTACAAAATATGTTAATATTTTATTTACTTTGATTACTGAGTTTTTTGGCACTGCCTTAAATTTTGTGTCCAGACAGATACCTCATTCCCCACACCCTATTCCCAGCCCTGGTTTTACATCAAAAGCAGAGGAAATTTTCTCCACATGTAATTTAGTACATTGGTTGGTGCTGGTGTGCTCCTGGTCCTTTTTGAAGACTTACCTTCTTAACATACCTCCCCAGGTTTGGAGGGCAGGTTTTTCTAAAAAAAAAAGTTGTTCTTTAAAAACAACTAAAAGAGTTTGTTTTTATAACTTAAGAAAGATAATATGCGGTCATTATAAAAAATTTGGAGGAGTGCCTGGGTGGCTCAGTTGGTTAAGTGTCTGACTCTTATTTTTGGCTTAGGTCATGATCCCAGGGTTGTGGGATGGAGCTGTGCGTTAGGCCCCGCACTCAGTGGGGAGTTTGCTTGAGGATTCTCTCTGTCCCTCTCCTTCTCTCCCCCCGCAAAATGAATAAATAAAATTATTTTTTTAAGATTTTATTTATTTGTCAGAGAGAGAGAGAATGCGCACAAGCAGGGGGAGCAGCAGGCAGATGGAGAAGCAGGCTCCCCACTAAGCAAGGAGCCTGATGCGGGGCCCGAACCCAGGACCATGGGATCATGACCTGAGCTGAAGGCAGACACTTAACCGACTGAGCCATCCAGGCATCCCTGGATAAATAAATCTTTAAAAAATTTGGAAAATAGAGAAAAGGATAAGGAAGAAACCAATCATCTATAATCCCATCATCCATAGGCTATTCAGTCTTTGAAAGTTTTTGCATGTTTTAGTCATAGCATTTTGTTGTATTTTCTTCTAGTCTTTTTGCTACACATATGCATTTCCACATAATTGTGTTCTTAACAAGGTTAGAGCTTTATATCTTGTTTTTTTAATTTGCTATCTTGTGCACATTTTAGTATTTTAAAAATGTTAAATATTTTAATAGCTATACATCCCTCTCCTCAACTTTATAGCCTTAACAATAGTACTGGATACTTGGGTCAAGTTGTCCTCCTCTTCTTCCAGATTGGGTGGGATCCTCTGTTCTTCAGACCTACTTCCCTTCCTCGTTTGGCATAAACCTCTTATGACATCTTGGTTTTTTCCTAGTACCTTGTCCAGGCTCTTGAGAGAGTGAGCACTTTCTTAATCAAACTTCAGATATTTTTTCCATAGGCTCTGCGCTGACCCCGTAGCTTCTTTCTTCAACCCTTTGTTGAGGGCTAGAAGGTTCTTGTTATTGGAAGACTCACTTTTCTCCCTAACTTATATTTCTCTGTTCTGTTGGGGTTGGTACTCATTTGTTATCAATCTAGTTGATGAGCTTATACTCATTTGGTATCTGGGCTGGTTTTTTTTGTCAGAGAGAATGCACAGGCACAGGGAGAAGCAGGCTCCCCTCAGAGCAAGGAGCCCAATGCGGGACTCCATTCCAGGACTCTGGGGTCATGACCTGAGCCAAAGGCAGATGCTTAACTGACTGAGCCACCCAAGGCATCCCTGGTATCTGGGCTGTTAATACTTGATCTCAGTTTCCGTGAAATTTGGTTTCTTTATGTTTGTTTGGTGCCGGAGTCAAGTCTGATCTCTGCCTTGTCTGAGAGGGCTTGGGAGTAGGCCATCCCTGGAGCTTTACTGCGTCACTGTAGTTGCCACAGAAAGCGAGAAACGGACTCCACTGTTCTGTGTCTCTTCCTGTTGCTCAGTCCCCACTCCCTTTAGAGTCACTCACTGAGTTTCTGTGCCCCCCGCCCCTGCCGGTGTGTCTTGACCTCTTAAGTCTGCCAGGGAGTAGAGTGCAAGGACAGTATGGACATCGGTGCCTGGGCAGGTTTCTCTCCAGTGCGGACGGCAGTTGCACATAGAGCCAAGACTAGAGTGAGGTGCTTACCTCAAGTGCAGAATTTAAGGGACACCCTACAACTCAGTAATCAACCTTAATAATATTTTTATGCAATATTTAAAAAATAAAAATGAATGTAAAAAGCCACGATAACAAAATATCAGAGTTTAAAATACAGGATCAGTTTGGGGAGCCTCAACTCTTGATTTCAACTCAGGTCATGATCTCAGGGTCATGAGATGGAGCCCCATGTCAGGTTCCGTGCTGGGTCTGGAGCCTGCTTACTATTCTTTCTCCCTCTCTGTCTGCCCGCCACCCTTCCCCGCCTGGCCTCCTGTTCTTTCTCTCTCTAAAAAATAAAAAAATAAAATACAGGATCAGTTGAATATTGCTGTGTCCAGCCATACTGCAGCCTGATTCAAAAGGAAAAATCCGTAATACTGACTTTGTCTTTTTGTGCCTATGGCATGTGCCTCACTCTGCTCGTCCTAGTCCCGACCCTGGTTGTACAGCAAAGCAGAGGAAGTTTTCCCCACGCATAATTCAGTGCATTGGTCAGTGCTGGTATATGCCTGATCCTTTTGGAGACTTAACAACCTCTCTACGTTTGCCCATGCCTGAGCTCTTTTTTCACTTGGTATGAAAGATTCCGCCCTGTCTGCTTCCTCTGCTTCCTCTCACTGGAGAGCTAAGTCCTCTTCTTTATGATTTATTTCTGATAATCCTGGGTAAAAACGATCTTCCTGGCTTTACCAGATAATGAGTGTTCTGGGTGCTGAGGATTCCCCCACTCCTTGACTCCGATCTGTGAGCCCAACAAAGGTTATGATGCAGACCATGTTCCCCTGTTCAAATTCCTTATGGCTGTCCTTTCCCAAATAGATTTTGACCATTTTCTGCCATAGATCTTTGTGCATGATTGCAGATTCTATTTTAATGTAAATCTAGTCTTTAACTGAAAAATTCTCACTCTTCAAGTGCAATTTTTAGTACTCTCTTTTAACATTCTGTTCTGGACACTTTTTGTTAAAGGAGCCTGTATTGGTTAAAATTATTAAAGCCTAGATTGTATCAGAGCTCATGTATTCTATAATCATACTGGTACAAAGTTTCTTAGGGTCATCAGGGTCAAGGAACAGAACTTTAATTCAAATTAGATTAAGTAAAAAGGAATTTATTGGATAAATACGGTGGAACCTTCCAGAACCCAACAGTAGGAAGTGAAGCTGAATTTTGTGACTGTTGGAAAGTTTTCAGATGGTTCTTTTGTCTGTACCTCTCCCCTTGGAGCCACATAGCCTTGCATTGCAGCTTCTTCCAAGTGTCTGCTCCATTTTCCTGCCCCCTTTTTTTTTTTTGACAGAACTTTTTTTTTTTAATTGAAGGATAGCTGATACACAATGTTACATTAGTTCAACATAGTGATTCACCAAGTCTATACGTTATGCTGGGCTGACCACAAGTGTAGTTAACATCTATCACCATACAGCACTATTGACTGTATTCCCTATATTGTATCTTTTATCCCCACGACTTCTTCATTCCATAACTGGAAGCCATTTTCTTGCCTCAGGTTCTCAAGGGAGAGTGTGCACCAGCTGCCCACTCCTGGTCCAGTTCAGTGTAGCTAGGAGAAGGGGGTCACTTGACACAACACATCTAATCTTATTTCAGCATGGGGTGAAGAGTATGGTAAACTAGACCACTGTGTTTCTCACAATGTATAATAATAAAGTAAAATCTCTGTCCTCTGAAAGAATAGTCCTAGTGAGACAGACTAGTATGCAGGCAGGTGGGATATAATCAGGGTAAGAAAATAATGTGGGATGGGCATTCTGTGAGGTAAAAGTTCACAGAGGAATTCTGGTTTGAGCTACATTTGTATTTAGAGCCACAGGTTTACTAATGAAACAGAAGACAGGTATTCCAGATAGAGAATATAAGGAGAAAGCATGGAGGCATCAGCGGAAGCTGTCCAGACAGCTCAGTTCAGTGTGGGCTGCAGATTAAGATGGGCCTTGTATACCCCATTAAGACGGGGATTTTGATCTTATAGCTGGTTGAGAGCTAGCAGAGAATTATAAGCACAGAAACAACATTATTGGATTTGCTATTTATGAGACATCTGTTAATCATCTATCATGTGCCAAGCGCTGTGCTAGCCCTGAGGATTCCAAGAGGAATAAGAAGTTCTTGACATTTTAATTTTCTTTGGTGACCCAGAGTGCCCCACTTGGAAAACAATGTAGAATGTTGTCTCTATGATTTCATAGTATTCAGAGTCCTTAAACTGGTGTTTAATGATGACATTTAAGTATCATAAAGTATAAATAGTACGCTTTATGTAAAAAAAAAAAAACACTTTGTAAATTATCATATAGTATGTCATAAAATATAACATAACAAGCATTATTTCTACCAAGGCAGATCCCTCTTTGCCTCAGCCTATCTTCTGAAGAGATCAACATATCACAGATAATCACAACGCATTGTGATAAGTGTGACAATAAAGGGAATGGCCAAATGTGTGGTAATATGAAAGCCTGGGGGTGATTGTCAGGAAAAGGGAAGACCTCACAGAGGAGGTGAACTTTTATCAAGCAGAAGATTGGGACAGGATATTCTAGGCAAAGGGAATAGCACATGTGAACCTCCTTCCCAGGGATAAAGGGGCAGAAAGGTTCAAGTTCTGAAAGCTTGGTGGTAGAGGAGGAGGGAGCATTGGGAGCTGGACGGGGGGTGGGGAGCAGGGCTGTCTTTAAATTATAAAGGGTCTAGAGCTGTCATACATTGTTGGTGGGAGTATAAAATGATATAAGCACTTTGGGAAAAGGTCCGGCAGTTTCTTTCTTTTTTTTTTTTTTAAGATTTTATTTATTCATTTGAGACACAGAGATACAGAGAGAGAGAGAGAAAGCATGGGCAGGGAGAGAGGCAGAGGGAGAGGGAGAAGCAGGCTCCTTGCTGAGCCAGGAGCCCGATGTGGGGCTTGATCCCAGGACCCTGGGATCATGACCTGAGCCGAAGGCAGACGCTTAACCATCTGAGCCACCGAGGCGCCCCCCGGCAGTTTCTTAGAAAATTAAATATACACCTACTTGGTGGCCCAGCACTTACACTCTTGGGTATTAGTTATTTACCCAAGAGAAATATTTATTTTATGATACAAAAGACTTGTACAAGAATGCATATAGAGCTTCCTTTATAATAGCTCCAAATCTGAAATAACTCAATGTCTCTCTGGAAAAGAAAGAATAAACAGGTTAGCAATAAGAGTAATATACAGTTGGGGCTCCTGGGTGGCTCAGTTGTTAAGTGTCTGCCTTTGGCTCAGGTCATGATCCCAGGGTCCTGGGATCGAGCCCCGCATTGGGCTCCCTGCTCAGCGGGAAGCCTGCTTCTCCCTCTCCCACTGCCCCCTGCTTGTTTTGTGTTCCCTCTCTTGCTGTGTTTCTCTCTGTCAAATAAATAAAAAATCTTAAAAAATAAAAAAAAAGAGTAATATACTGTTACACTCAACAATAGAAGCTATTATGGTAAGTGAAAGATCCTTACACACAAAAAAAAGCCTGCATTGTACGATTCCATTTATATGACGTTCTAAAGCCCGCAAACCCAGCAATCGATGAGAAGTAAAACAGTTGTTGTCTCTAGGGGGGATACAAGGATGGGATTGTCTGGAAAGGGGTATGAGGGAATTTTCTGAGTGATGGAAAGGTCTGATATTTTGGTAGGGGCCTGGGTTACACTGAGTGTGTGTATTTATCAAAACTCATCCAATAATAAACTTAAGATTTATACACTTCATTGTAAATAGATTTTATTTCTACCCTCCTTCCCTCCCGCAAAAAAGAACCATGAACTCTGGACACAAGTAAGATATGTATGCTAAAGCATTTAGGATGAAGTGCACTGAGGTCTCCACCTTACTCGGAAATGGGTCAAAATAAGACGAGTTTGTATTTGCATAGATGGATGATATATGCGTGATAAAACAAGTATACCAAAATGTTAACATTGTAGACTCTAGGTGGTGGGTGTGTGGCTATTTGAAGTATGATCATCTCAACTTTACTGTGTGTTTGAAATTTTTCATAATAAAATGGAAGATATAAAGGTTCTTATATACTGCTGTGTAAGGAATTTGGTCTTTATTCTGGGGAACTAATGAACACTTTTAAGAGGAGTTGTTAGGTATGAGTTTTAGAAGAGAAAGAGATTCAAGGCACAGAAACTGAGGACTCTATTTTAGTTCTCCTGGTAAGAAAAGAGGAAAGTGTGAAGGAGCACCAGGGATGGAGTAGAGAGGATGGATCCTGGAGAAGTTTAAGGGATAGAATTGTTAAGACTCGGTGAAATCAACTTGATGGTGGCAGGTGTTGGGAGGGGAAGGAAACCTTGAGCTGGTGCACAAGTCCAGAGGGAGAGACCACACCTAGGGGATGGTGTATGGCAGTGATGGGTCATAGATCTAGAAATCCTGAACCTCAGACAAAAGGCTTTGGCACGAAGTGAAGGTGGAATGCTCTAGAATTACAGTTGGGAGCTGAGAGCATGTCAGCCATCTTTTGCCTTTGCCAAAACCCCAGTTCTCCTTTGGAGAGTGTGGATCCAAGTAACATACACCAAGGCTTGGTAGAAATGATTAGAGCCAGAGCTTGGATGTCTGCAGTTGGGGTTTGACGGAGCTGACCTCAGCCGCTCTGTTTGCACACCACTTATCAGAAGATTGCTGGCACCCGTGGCTTAGGGAGAGTGAGACAGTTCAGGCCCAAGAGGCTCTCCACTTGTTCAGGGGAGGGATGATGCAGGATGGAGCATGGGGGTGTTTGATTTCCTTTCCTTCTCAACTGAAGAGGGTTTTCATTTCCAGCTCAAGTGTTATTTTTAAAATCTTTTTTTTTTTTTTAAGATTTTATTTATTTATTTGACACAGAGAGACACAGCAAGAGAGGGAACACAAGCAGAGGGAGTGGGAGAGGGAGAAGCAGGCTTCCCGCTGAGCAGGGAGCCCGATGTGGGGCTCGATCCCAGGACCCTGGGATCCTGACCTGAGCCGAAGGCAGACGCTTAACGACTGAGCCACCCAGGCGCCCCTCAAGTGTTATTTTTAAAAGAAGGGATGGCGTATAGAGAAAGTGTGAGTGTGACAGCACAGAGATTTCTGTACAGCTCTCCATAGTGCTGCACTGTGAGCATGGTGCTGACGTAACTGTCCAGTCTGGCGCTCGTCTCACGAGGCCCTCAGTTGTGCGAGGCTGAGCACTCAGGGCTTCTCTCTATAGGGGTCGACTACCTTTTCCCCAGGGGACCTTTTCTCAAAATGTGTCCCTTCTATCCCAAAATAGAGTTTAATCTTCTGAAAGCCTGGGACCGTGTCGTGTTTTCTGTTGTTTGGGGTTTTTTTCGGGGGGAGGGGGTTCCATTATGGTGCCAGGCAGACACATTGTGTAACCAACACTGAGTACCTTTTATGCAGTGCGCACAGCGCTGGGTGACAGAGGCCGCAGTGAGTCAGGCACTGTCCCTGATCGTGTGCAGTTTACAGGGTTCAGGGGGAGAAGGCATCAAACCAGGAATTACCCACCTAAGTATTTAATTATACTCCTGATATGTCCCAAAGGAAAAGTGGAGGGTGCTGTGTGTAACAAGGGATTTAACGTAAGTCAGAAGAAGGGGGTGGGGCCAGGGGCAATCACGGAAGCCACATCCAAGTAACAGCCTGAAACCTGAAGGATGCTTAGTAGGAGCTGGTCAGGCCAAGAGTGCATAGGGCAAAGGCAGTAGCATGCACAGAAATCTTTAGGGAGGGTGGAGCCTAAGTAACACTGAGGAAGAAAGAAGGCAATTGGGGCTGGACCAGAGTGTGTATGAGTGAGATCACGTCCCATCACGTAGGGCCTTGCAGGCCATAGCCAGCGTTTGGAGTTCTGTTCACAGAGGGGCAGCAAGCCACTGAGGAGCTCCACACAGCTGAATGATACTCACTTTGCGTTTTTAAAAGATCATCACCCTGCCTGTAGTAGAGAGAACAGAAAATAGCTCAGTCTGATCCAGGGAAGCTGCTCAGTGGATTTAAGTGAAAAAAGAACATGGCCCTACTGATGTCTCTTACCCTTTCTCTCTCCTTTGTCCAATAGCTAACCCCATGGGAACAGGACAGCGAAGGTGGGGCTGGGGAGCTCGGGGAAGAGGCTCTCTCTTGCTTGGCCTTCGCTATTGACAGACACGGCCCCGCGTGCTCTGGTTCTGGTTCTGTGTGCAGTACTTCTCCACACACCTCTGGTGTGTGTGTGTGTGTGTGTGTGTGTGTGTGCGCACGTGCACACACACGCGCCAACTTGAGTTCTTAAACTCTAACCTTTTGTTCCAGGCAGCCAGGTGCCTTCCCTGGAAATGTCTCTCTCTTTTCTTTTAAGAGACTCCTACCAAACCCCTACAGAGAATCCCTTGAGCTGGGGATGCTCTCCAGTTGTCCCCGTCCTGGAGAGGAAGAGGCAGTTGCCATCTGCCCCACCTTCATTCAGCATGGGCTGTGGACTTACTGGGTTGGGTTGATGTTTCAGCACTGCTGCCAGAGTTTGCTAGTCTCTGACTTTGTGCCCACGGTTCCTGATGGGGGGCGGGGGGGCGGAGAAAGTTGAATATCTCTAGTCTTCCCCCATCTGGGTGTTCTTTCTGCCTGAGGAAGGGACTGCTTTAGACATGTTCCCCAGAAGGAGCTGGTACATGGTGATTTTTAATTTGAGGCAAATAGAGAGAGACTGACGTAAAAAAAAAAAAAAAAAAACCCAACAAACTCCAAGTCCCCACTGAAATCAGTGTTGACAAATGATGCAGCCTGACCTTTTCTCCTGTAAAATCTTTGTTGTGCTCCTTGCCATCTGTGACAGAGTTTTGAAAATTTTTGTTCCTTCTGAAACTTTTGGCAAAGTCGTCCTCGATGTGAATATACAGTAGATGGGTGTTTGTAGGCCTCTTGGTTGTCACTGTCCATGGGAGGTCACAGACACTGCAGACCGTGTACCCAGGCTCCCACCTGGTCAGCTGGAGAGGCCCCCTGGCCTGTCACTGTGTCTTTTCCCTTACCTTCCCTGACAGTAGAGGTGGGCATGGTTTACTGCTAAAGAGAGGGGATTGTGGCAGGAGAAGGTGGAACAAGGTGAGGGCCAGGAACTGGCACACCTGTATTCTAGCCCTGGTCCTGCCGCTAAGTGGCAGGACTAGGCCATCTAGGCTTTTCTCAGTACCTCAGTTTCCCAGATGGCCAAATGGAGATTGCTTACTTCACAAGGCTCTCAAAAATCAAAGCAGGGTTCTCAAGTTCAGTCCCAACTGGAAATAGGTTTCCTTAACTGCACAGGTTTTAAGAGATTTGGGGGGCGGCGCCGGGGTGGCTCAGTCATTGAGCGTCTGCCTTTGGCTCGGGTCATGATCTCAGGGTCCTGGGATCGATCCCTGCATCGGGCTCCCTGCTCCTCGGGAAGCCTGCTTCTCCCTCTCCCACTCCCCCTGCTTGTGTTCCCTCGCTCGTTGTGTCACTCTCTGTCAAATAAATAAAATCTTAAAAACAAAAACAAAAAAAAAGTTGTGGGTTTTTTTTTTTTTTTTTTTTTAAGTTTGTTGCCTGAATTTAAAAATCAGGAGAATTCGGGGCACCTGGGTGGCTCAGTCAGTTAAGGGTCCGACTCTTGCTCTCAGCCCAGGTCTTGATCTCAGGGTCGTGAGTTCAAGCCCTGCATTGGGATCCATGCTGGGCATGGAGCCAAATTAAATAAATAAATAAATAAATAACAAACAACAAAAATCAGGAGATTACACAGAAAACTCCAGCTTCTCTTGGAAGTCAAAAAACTTGGCAACCCTCAGCCCACATTCCCCCATGGCAGTGATGGGCTGGGATTTGAGGAGTGGCTGTCTATGAGCTGGGGCACGCACTTTCTGGTTGGTACAGTCCCCACCCCATGGTCTTTCTGACAGCGAGTCTGTGTCACTGGCCTCTGTCTATAACATTTTGTGATGCCTGGACTGTTTCCCTCCTTTGCACGATCTGTCTGGTCCCTATTGGTGTTTGGATTTTATGCCCTTGATTTCAAGAAGATATTCCAGATTTAGAACTTTATGCTAAGTTAGGTATCATACAAATACAAAGGATTGGGGGGGTGGTTAAGGATGGAACCCAATATCTATCACATACCTTTTATGTGCTTGCTGCTCTGCTTATCACGTAATCCTCCCCTAAACTGTGAGGGAGATACCAGCCACCCTTGACAGATGAGAGGACAGGGCTTCTCAGAGATCGTGGCCTGCTCCAGTCAGGGTTGGAGCCCAACCTGTCGGACTGTAAAGGAAGACTGCAGGGTCTTAGTGCACACTGGGTGCAGGTGCACAGCCCCTGCCCCAGAAGCTGCCTGCACGTATTTATATCTCTGTGCACACCATTCTGGAGATAGTCATTTTGGTGTTTTTCTTCTCTTCCCCATCACCTTACCACCCCCAACCCTCACTTTTCTTTGCCCAGTGGAAGTTGCTGGTCAGGTCTTGATTCATTCAGAGCAGTCCCCGGGTCCTGGTACTATCTAGCATGATTCAATCTTCGAGACAAAGCCGGGAGAGGTACTACATTTAGTTTTTCAGAAGCCCCCTTGCTGATGTTGAGTATCATGATGAGGCTCCTGAGGAGGTTTTGCTTAAAAAGCTTCAGCCATGAAAATGATATTGAGGGCCAGGATCGCTTATTGGTGTCAGAGTTGAAAATTTTTAGAGATTATATAATTCTCCCTCTGTATATAAATTCTCACTTGTCTGCTTCTCACAGAAGAGAACTCGGCACTTCTGTCCTCTTTGCTTGAGAGGTAGAAGTCCATATGACCTCAGTAACTCATCCGTGACTCTGTGATCCTATGCTTATTAAAGCCTTTCGTCAGGAAGGTGCTGGAGAGCAGCTAATCCTAGGAGTTTAAATGCTGAAGGATCTATAGGGAAATGTAAATTAAAATCATAATGAAATATCGCTACACACTCACTAGAATGGCTAAAAGAAAAAGATTAACAATACCAAGTGTTTATGAGGGTGTAGAACAACCAGATGCTCATGTGTGGCTGTTGGGAGTACAAAATAGTACAACTATTGTGGAGAAGTACTTAGTAGTTTCTTATAAAGCTGAATATACACTTACCATATGTCCCAGCAATTCCATTCCTAGTTATTTACCCAAGAGAAATAAATACTTATGTCTACAAAAAATAGACTTCTATATGAACATTTTATTTATAACAGCCCAAAGTAGAAACAATGTAAATGTTCTTTAACAGGTGAATGGATAGGCTAATTGTGGAGAATATCTATATCATGCAGTATTAATCTGCAGTTTAAAAAACCCCAAATTATGGGGGCGCCTGGGTGGCTCAGTTGGTTAAGCGACTGCCTTCGGCTCAGGTCATGATCCTGGAGTCCCGGGATCGAGTCCCACATCAGGCTCCCTGCTCAGCAGGGAGTCTGCTTCTCCCTCTAACCCTCCTCCCTCTCATGCTCTCT
This sequence comes from Leptonychotes weddellii, assembly GCF_054177405.1. Lineage (NCBI taxonomy): Eukaryota > Metazoa > Chordata > Mammalia > Carnivora > Phocidae > Leptonychotes > Leptonychotes weddellii. The sequence continues at coordinate 75,385,258 of NC_138378.1, read as the reverse complement.
GTCTCCCATTCTCTCTCTCTCAAATAAATAAATAAAATCTTTAAAAAAAAACAAAAAACCCCAAATTACGGATACATGTAACAATGAGAATGAATCTCAGAAATATTATACAGAAGAACCCAGACATAATAGTACATACTGTATGATTCCATTTATTCTGGAGCAAGCAAAACTAATCCACAGGACCGAATGCAGATCAGAAGTTACAGGAGATAGTATGGGAAGGGGTGGTTGCCTACGAAGAGGCACATGGCACTGTTCACTGTGGCACTGTGATGGACTGATGGAGGTGATGGCTGAAAGAGAGTATAAGGGTATGAAAACTCATCAAACTCTACACTTAAAAGGGTGCATTGTATTGTATATAAAGTTGGTTTAAAACATTTAAAAAGATGAGTGATCTAGTCTGCTCTCTACCACTAACTAGCTTTGTGTATTTTTGTAACAGGAGCTTAATCTCTCTATGTTTCTTTCCTATCAGGAAAATGAGGACAGTGGGTAGTTCATCTACCTCATTCAGTTATTGTGAAAATATAAATGAAATAATTGATTTTGAAATGCCTTTGAAAAAGTATAAAGTCAAATACAATGCTGGGTAGGGGCAAATTCCATAAATTCCTCTTTAGGGAAGGGAGGCAAGAACTGTGATAACCAGTGTAGGAGCCTATATATATATTTTCACTTTGTGTACCGCTGGCTGTGGGACTTCCTCCCCTGGCCATCAGTAAGATGAGGGGTTAGACTAGATCAGATGGAGGAAACCGTAGGCTCAGAGACTCAGCCTTTCAGATGCGTTTCCTTTAGCTTTGTAGTGTCAGCCTGTCCAGCGTTAATTTAAAATGTGATTGTTGCCAGTGTTTACATCTGGATATTTCACATACAGTTTTGGGTTTCCAGCTTATCTTTAGGAACCAGCAGATCTGGGTCCATATTCTTGTGGCACTGATTACCAGGAGTTGTGTAGTGGCTGTTCCTTTACGTGAGCCATTGCTTTAGTTTCCCATGGTCTCCCCCCTCCCCACTTTCTGTAGCCTTTTCTATTCTCTGTAGTGATGATAAGAGGAAAGTTAATTAATTTTGGAGTGCCTGATGTATGTTAGGCACTATTCTAGGGCATGAGGATACAGAGGGGAACCAAAGAGACAAAAATCTCTAATCTCATAGTGAGTGATAAGTACCCATCCACATCTTTAAAAATTAGGGGGAGCTACCCTATGACCCAGCAGTTACATTACTAGGTATTTATCCAAAGGATACAAACATAGTGTTTTGAAGGAGAACATGCACTCTAATGTTTATAGCAGCAGTGTCCACAATAGCCAAACTATGGAAAGAGCCCAAAGGTCCATCAACAGATGAATGGATAAAAAAGAGGTGGTGTGTACACACACACACACACACACTGGACTATTACTCAGCCATCAAAAAGAATGAAATCTTGCCATTTGCAATGATGTGGATGGAACTAGAGGGTATTATGCTAAGTGAAAGAAGTCGGTCAGAAAAAGACAAATACCATATGATTTTACTCATGTGTGGAATTTAAGAAACAGATGAACATAGGGGAAGGGAAGGAAAAATAAAATAAGATGAAAACAGGGAGGCAAACCATAAGAAACTCTTAACTATAGGGAACAAATGGAGGATTGCTGGAGGGGAGGTGGGTGGGGGATGGGGTAAGTGGGTGATGGGCATTAAGGAGGGCACTTGTGATGAGTACTGGGTATTATATGTAAGTGATGAATCATTAAATTCTACCTGAAACTAATAATATAGTTAGTATATGTTAAATTGAATTTTTAAAAAAATTTTTTAAAAAGCCAAAATAAAAAAAAAAAAGGGAGAGATATACCCAAGAGTGCTATATATTTGGGACGCCTGGGTGGCTCAGTCGGTTAAGTGTCTGCCTTCAGCTCAGGTCGTGATCCCAGGGTCCTGGGATGGAGCCCCGCGTTGGGCTCCGTGCTCAGTGGGGAGTCTGCTCCTCCCTCCCCCTGCTCAGGTATGCACTCTCTCTCTCTCTCTCTCTCAGCTTCTCTCTCTCTCTGCTTCTCACTTGTCTGCTTCTCAAATAAATAAAATCTTTAAAAAAATTTTTTTTAAAAGTGCTATATATTTTAGGGAAAGTGGGAGAAAGCATGTTTCTTTGTGGAAATAAAAGAATATTCCAACATATTTAAGGGGCTAAAATGTGTCTGTGTCAAAATTATCACGGCTATTTCACTTGCTCACCTCACATCATGGAATGAATCATTTTTCCCTTTGTGATTCAATAAATTCATGAATTTCCCCCCAAAATGGATTCCAGTGAAAACATAGGGAATATCTTAGCGTTTCAAAAAAGAATGCAAGTAGGCCGAGGGACTGGCACAGATTCCAGTGGGCAGACTGGCACGGGCTGTGCTGCATGTTAGCTTTTCTTACCTCTGTCCACACTGTCCCCAGCTCAGCTTTAGGTTTTTCCATTTAATCAAGGTCTTGGGATGCACCTTCATCTGAAATAAGCATCTCTTCTGACAGTCTTACAGTTGCCTTCTTCGTAACAGCCTGAGCTCTGTTGAGCTGTGGCCGAGAATCTTCGTACCCTGATCTGTACGGTGGCCCCAGGCCTGTGCTAGAGCAGTACCTCGAGTGGTGCTGTCTCCCCTCTTCTTCCTAACCGACTAACTTACATCTCTAGTCGGCCAACTGCACATTGATAGTGGCCAACATCTTTAAACTGACACATCCTAGCAGCCTTTGAATTTGATCTCACGATCAAGGAACTCTGACTTAACATGCTTCTCACCTGCACATAAGCCCTTTTGTGGGCATAGAAGCTAAATCATGTGGTTCCCTCTGTGTTAGGCATACAGGTTCGTTGCTTTACCTTTAGATCTGTGATAGTCACAGGCTTTGAGAATCTTGGCTGGCTCTTCTCAACCCTTTGTGCTTGCCTGCATCGTGACGTAGGCACCTGCCGCATTTCTTCAGTTTCGGCTGGAAAGGTCATCTTGCTACACTGGCCAGAAAGGCTACACTGGCCAGAAAGACTACACTGCTCCCATCTGGTGGCAGTTCTCTCAGATTGCTGCATCGTCAGCCTGCTTCTGCAAGGACTGCCCTGTCCTTCAGTGGTTCCATGCATCACAGAACTGTAGAAGTGGCCCTTCCCGGCTCGTGTTCTACAGCACTGTCGGATGTCTCCTTAGTATCTAAAGGGGCTGTTACGCAGGCTTTCTCTAAGATGGGTAAAGTGGAAAGAACATTGTTTGGACAGTCAGCAGAGTGACAGGTGCTGCATAATTAGCCGTGGGATTCCTGAGCCGCCTCCTTTAATGCTTCTCAGGAGCACTGCTGATACAAAGTCTGTAGTTCTGTGATTTAAAAAAAAAAAAAAAATTCAGGAGTGCCTGGGTGGCTCAGTCAGTTGCGCAGCTGCCTTCGGCTTGGGTCATGATCCTGGGGTGCTGGGATCGAGCCCCGCATCGGGCTCCCTGCTCAGTGGGGAGCCTGCTTCTCCCTCTCCCTCTGCCTGCTGCTTCCCCTGCTTGTGTTCTCTCTCAAATAAAAATCTTTAAAAATAAATAAATAAATAAATAAATAAATAAAATAAAAATAAAAAATTCAAATACCTGGGGCACCTGGGTGGCTCAGTTGGTTAAGGTCTGCCTTCGGCTCAGGTCATGATCTCAGGGTCCTGGGATCGAGTCCCGCATCGAGCTCCCTGCTTGGCGGGGAGCCTGCTTCTCCCTCTCCCTCTGCCCTGCTTGTGCTCTCTTTCTCTCTCTATCTCAAATAAATAAATAAATAAAATCTTTTTTAAAAATGTGAATACCTATAAAATGAATACTCGGACTGTTACAAAATAATTATTTTATAATTTATATTAGCATTTCTCATTCTGATTAAAAACAAGACACATCATGAATTTAATAGCTTTTTGGGGAAAAGAAGATTAAATACTACTGCATTCAATGTACATATTTATTATAAGAAAAATTCTGATATCCTAAAAATTCAAATGTAAAAAATATGCATCTTAAAATTGAGATTGTGTGTGTGTGTGATAACACCTCTACTTGTCAATACATGGTAGGGTTTTAAACAAAATTTTTTTTTTTTAAAGATTTTATTTATTTCTTTGATTGAGAGAGACATAGCGAGAGCAGGAACACAAGCCGGGGAGTGGGAGAGGGAGAAGCAGGCTTCCCGCAGAGCAGGGAGCCCTATGTAGGACTCGATCCCAGGACCCTGGGATCATGACCTGAGCCGAAGGCAGACGCTTAACGACTGAGCCACCCAGGCGCCCCTAAACAAATTTTTAAAGTAAATTTCTAGAATTAAAATTGACAGTTGAGCAGTGTAAGTGGACTGTAAAGTGTTACAAGAAAATAGAAAATGTTACTGAGATACAAAGATTCAAGATGACCGTGGAAATTAAAGACTTTATGGCAAATCTTAGTGCTCATCTGACTCCTGAAGAAGGACGTTGTGATAGGAAATCTGCAAACATGCCGTCTCTGGTAAACATTATCAAAATGCACACTTGGAACATTTGAGCCCATTAACATTTTTGTAAACACAGAATTATGTGTGTGTTGTATGAAAACATGCAAGAGTGCTTTATGATTGAAGCTCTCTTTGGTTACAAGCTGCAGAAACCTATATAAGCAGACTTGAAAAAGAATACACATTGTGAGGATACACCAGGAAATGGCCACGGACATCAACAGACAGGTGCTCAAGTGCCACTGGGCCTCAGAGGATGTAGAGAGATTCAACAGGACTCAAGACTTCTGCCTCAAGATCTAGAGAGTCACTGCTTTTGCCCTCTATCAGTTTTGCACGTGGCAGCTAGCCCCAGCACTATACCAGGACCTCCACTCAACCTCCCATACTGGTTCCCTCTGTGTTCCTCTCCATCCAATTAGTGATTACCTGTGTGCAGAGAATAGCCTCGCAACTTTTTTTTTTTTTTGCTACCTAGGGTCAGTGCGCAGGATAGTTCAAGCTAAATTATGATGGTGTACAAGCAGGCAGATGGACTAAGTGCCCAGTCTAACTGCTGCTTATCCCAAAGCCTTCAGCTTTGACAGTTTTGCTGCACTTTATCTATCTATAACCCCTGTTAACGATGGCACTGAACACCTCCTGCAATATTTGGGGAATGAGATGGAAGGAAGGAGTTATAAGAATCTGTGGAATGCTAAGGTGTAACCAATCCAGAGCATTTATGAATTTCTGTTAGAGTTATATAAAATTCTTTTTAATGAATTTTGGTCTTTAAGGGAAAGGTTGATGTGGACATTAAAACATCTGCCCAGTAATTGAGTTATACTTTGTTGGTGTCTGCTATGTCGAGGGAGCACTTTCATACCTATATTTTGTGTCTTCTTAGTAGCCCATGAGGTAGGAATGGCAGGAGGAATCCTCAAGGTCAATTTTTAAAAAAATGTTATTCATTTATTTGACAGAGAGAGACACACAGCGAGAGAGGAAACACAAGCAGGGGGAGCAGGAGAGGGAGAAACAGGCTCCCCGCTGAGCAGGGAACCCAATGTGGGGCTCGACCCCAGAACTTTGGGATCATGACCTGAGCAGATGGTTATCGACTGAGCTACCCAGGCGCCCCCTCAAGGTCAATTGTTAGATCCTAGTTGGCGGGGAGGGCATGAGGAGGGTTGAGAAGGAAGAGAAAGCTTCTTGAATTTGACAGCTATTGTTATAACAGTTATTAAAATAATTTCCAAGCCTCTCTGGTTAAGTGCTGGATTTAATTTTTTTTTTAAAGTTCTTGGTTGAATCTAATCTCTTGGAGCCTCTGTTTTCTTTAGCTAGTAATCATCTTTAAGGGAAAAATAATACCCAGCCTCACAGGATTATAGTAAGTATTAAATAAGAGCTCAAAGTGCCTAGGACAGTGGTTGGAATGTAGTTCTTTTTTCTTCATCTGTTTGTTCATCTGTTTATTTGTAGGTTCTTTACAAGATAGTTACTATTCTTCTTTCTTCCTGACATAGGTGTTCAGGAACAATTTTTCTGACGCTTGCCACCCAATCGCATAGTAATGTCTGAGTCCCTTGAATCCAAGAGTGCCTTCTAGGCCAGGCCAGCCCTTAGGTCTAGCTGATGATGGCATCAGTCCCATTAACAGTGACAGCACAAAGCTGCAGCCACCGTGGTTATCCGACTAACTTTTTGAACACGACTCAAAAGAGCTTGTATGTGTGTTTCCCTCACAGGTGGATTTGCTATCGTGTTTCTGGTGAGGACAAGCAATGGAATGAAATGTGCCTTGAAACGCATGTTTGTCAACAATGAGCATGATCTCCAGGTGTGCAAGAGAGAAATCCAGATAATGGTAAGGCTGCCCCTCAGACTTGGGATTGCTTGTTTGAAATGTTCCCTCTCATAAGAAAGGTTTTGGGGGGTTTGGGGAGGCTTATTCCTTCCCTGATATGGCAAAGGAGCCTCATCACAAGAAGAAAATGAAGAGGGATGGGGTAGAGCATGCTTCTCCTGTCTTGGTCACCCTTAGCTGGAGGGTTGAGGAGAAAGGAGCATATTGACAGAACTGACCAACTTTTAAGGTCAGAGAAGTGTTTGTGCATCGGGAAAAGTTTATTTCATAACTTCATTCCCAGAACTAACTATGGAGTTTAATCCAGAAACCCTGGCTCTCCAATGAGCCTCCTCTTCTAGCCTTGTCTACTACCAATCCTGGTTTTCATCCCTCTTGAGCTTCTCAGCATTCCGCGAATACACCTTTATATGTTATACATGTAGTTCTTTCCTCCAGAAATGGTTTTTCCCCCCCTTTTTTTTTTGGACTAGAAACCTCTTACTCATACATACTCTATGATTCCACTTATAAAAGTCCAAGAACAGGCAAAAGTGATCTATGGTAACAGATCAGAAAGTGGTCATCTGAGTGTGGGAAATTGACTAGAAGGAGGCATGTGGGAACTTTCTGGGCCATAGAAACGTTCTATATCTTGTTTTGGGTAGTGCTTATACAGGACTATACAAGTGTTAGAACTCAACTGAACACCTTAAGATCTGTGCATTTTATTATATGTTAATTATACCTCACATCTTAAAAACTTTGTTTTCACAATTCAGATTCATACTGTGTTTAAAGAAAGAGTCCCTATCTGTTAGAAATATGTGCTGAAATATTTATGGATGAAATAACATGATGTCTTAAAGTTAATGAGTGGATTTAGAAGAGAAACAAAATTGGCAAAGGGTTACGATCAAAGCAGAGTGGTGGGTATATGGGAGTTTGTTAGTCTCTTACTTTCACTTCTGTTTGATATTATACATTAAAAAACTTAGTCTTTTTTTTTTTTTTTTAAGAGAGAGAGCAATCAAGTGTGAGTGGGGGGTAGGGAGAGAGGAAGAGGGAGAGAGATAAAATCTTAAACAGGCTCCACACCCAGTGTGGAGCCCAATGCAGGGCTCGATGTCATGACCCTGAGATCATGATCTGAGCCGAAATCAAGAGTCAGAGGCTTAACGGACTGAGCCACCCAGGCACCCCCTTAAATAGTCTTATTCCTTTGTGTTTCTACAATACTTTTGTTTACACCAATTATATTGCTTATCTTGTTATCTTATAAGTAATTTTGCCATCAGACGGTAAATTTTTTAAAATCGGGAACTTTATATTCCAGCAGACTGCTTAACATGAAGTAAATACAGTTGATCCTTGAACAACACAGAGGTTGGGGTGTTAACTCCTGAACAGTTGAAAATCCTCATATTACTTTCTTTTTTTTTTTTTTTTTTAATATTTTATTTATTTATTTGACAGAGAGAGACACAGCGAGAGGGGGAACACAAGCAGGGGGAGTGGGAGAGGGAGAAGCAGGCTTCCCACAGAGCAGGGAGCCCGATGCGGGGCTCGATCCCAGGACTCTGGGATCATGACCTGAGCCGAAGGCAGACGCTTAACGACTGAGCCACCCAGGCGCCCCGTAAATCCTCATATTACTTTCAATGCTCCCAAAACTTAACTACTAGTAGCCTGCTATTGACTGCAAGTCTTACTGATAACATAAACAGTCAACACATATTTTGTATGTTATATGCATTATATACCGTATTCTTGAAATAAAGGAAGCTAGAGGAAAGAAAATATTAAGAAAATCATGAGGAGGGATGCCTGGGTGGCTTAGTGGGTTAAGCGTCTAACTCTTAGTCTCAGCTCAGGTCTTGATCTCAGGGCTGTGAGTTCAAGCCCTGTGTGGAGCCTACTTAAAAAAAAAAAAAAAAAGAAAGAAAAAAAACCATAAGGAAAAAACATTTACAGTACTGTACTGTATTTAAGGAAAAAAGTATGCTCTGGATTCATGCAGTTCAAACTCATGTTGTTCAAGTGTCAACTATACTTTATAGACTTAGGATGAAGTGAATGTATGAATAATGGTAATATCTGATGCAAATATTCACCTAGCGGTAATGATTCCTTTATGCCCTGGATTTTCATGCTTTTGTAAAGAACAAAAAGAGGCCCCCAAAATGGGTGAAGGTGGCATTATAGGGATTCCACGAGGCTTTGCTTGCCCTGTCCACCCCTAAGTTGTCCTTGCAGGGGCTACTTAGAGTAACTAGCTGTTCTGTAGTTGGGTTAACTGAAAAAGACCTCAGGATTTTAGAGAGCCTGGTACTATAGATTTCAAAAAGCTGAGAAACCATTTGAAAAGGAATCATTTGCTGGGAGAAATAAGTGTTGCTGTCATCATTGCAAAACAGACAAAAAACCCCAAGGCTCAAATACCCAGGGCCACCTGGATCTGTCCACAAGGCACCAGTGTGTGCCCACTCCTCCGCCACAGGGCTCCGGACAACCAGCCTCACTGCATCTCCCACCCGCAGCCACTGGATTTTCTGGCCGCTTCTCTTTGCCCCCTCCTCCCCTTGTCCCTGCCTTGCTGAGCTCTCACACTCCGTTTCCTGTCTTTGCTTCTGCTGTTTCCTCTGCCTGGAATGCCCTTCGCATTAATTTTCTGGCGTTATGAAAGTAATCCCATTCTTTAACTTTCTCCCACTCATTGAGAAACATTGTTTGAGGGCTGGCTCTGTGCTAGGCGGGTGTGGAACTAGGAAGACACAGGCCCCTTACGAGCTCACAAATTAACACACCTGATTGGGAACTCAGTTACATGAGTTCAAGTTCTGGCCCAGCTATGTATTAGCTGTGAAAGATTGTGTTCTGTTTTGAGTTTATATTTTTTCAGAACTTAAATACTCATATAAGCGAACGAAGCTTGTTCCCAAAAACTTCAAGCAAGTCCCTGAGGGGCCCTCCTCTGTCACTGCAAGGTCCCAGAGACAACCACTTTTTGTTGATTCATTTGCTGTGTTTCAAAATATCATGCTGATATTGCTAGTTCTTGATTTTTTTTCTCCATTTTAGGCATTATATAGTATGGAAAGTAAAAATTTAGCTCTCTTTCATCCCCTGCACGCCCTTCTCCCCAAATACCTGCAATCATGCTCATTTCCCATTCTGCTGCAACAGCAGAAGTTTCTGGCAGTATGTTAGTTACAGTAGTATTAGTTTTTACATGTATGAAAACACTGTTCTTGCAGAATCTTCTGGTGGACTAGGATTACTATTCCTTTTCTGTATAACTCTGTTTTCACTGGAATTAATAATCTTTTTCCATTTTTTGGTCTGTCTTTTCTGTGTACTTTTCAGCAGTTTAACCCCAAACTCTCCCTAGGCTGTAGAAATCATTTTTTCAAAATACTTTTAAATGCATTTATATGTTCTGTTCATTTTATCTTGAAGAGATCTCAATCTCCTAACTCAGTGAAATCTGGTTTGGCTGCTCTCTAGGTCTAGTTTACAGCCTTATCTTGGAATTTCTTAGTCATTCCCTTTGCCTCGCTTTTTTGTTAGATTTCCTGACTCGTTTTTTGTTTTACTTCCTCATTTTGGTCGAGCTTATCCTGTGGTAGCTTCCTTATGTATGGTAGGTAAATTTTTGAGACCTTGCAGGGCTGGAAGTGTCTTTATTTTATGTTCACACATGTGAAACCTTGTGTATAAAATTCTGGCTCAGAAATAATTTCATTCAGATATTTGAAAGCATTGCTATACCGTATTTTAGCTTTCATTGTTGTGGATAGGAAGTCAGAAGTCATTCTAATATCAGCCCTTTGGGTGTGACCCATTATTTTCTCCCTAGAAATTTATCAGTTTCCCCTTTGTTTACAGTGTTCTGAAATATCTTGATGATACACCTTGCTATGTGCATTTATTATTTATTAATAAATGGTGTTCCCATGTAATCTAGAGACTCCTGTCCTTGCATTATGAGGAATTTTAGCTTGTCTCATTTAGTGATTTCCTTTTCTGTCTTCCTTTTGTGTGAAATTGCTGTTATTTTGGATGTTGGTCCTCCTGAATTGATTTTCTAATTTTTTGTGTTTTCTCCCCTTGATTTTTCATATCTTTGGGTGTTTTTCCCCCTCTACATTCCAGCAGATTTCCTCAGCTTTACATTCCAGCCACCCTGTTGAATTTTTTATTTGTCAAGCTTTTTAATTTCTAAGACCTTTCTGTTTGTTTTTGTTTTGTTTTGTTTTTAACTTTGATGAAGTCCAGTTTATCTGTTTTTTTTTTTGGTTTGGTTTGGTTTTGTGTTTTTTGTGGAACATGTTTTTGGTGTCATTTCTAAGAACTCTGCCTACCCCTTGATTCTGAAGATTTTGTCTTCTTTTTTCCTAAAAGTTTTATAGTTTTACGTTTTACATTTAAGTCTGTGATCCATTTTGAGTTAATTTTTATGTAAGGTGTGAAACTTATATTGAGGTTCATTTTTTGCCTATGGGTATCCATTTGCTCCAGCACCCTTTGTTGAAAAGGCTATCTTTCCTCTGTTGAATATGTTTGTCAGAAATCAGTCGGGCATATTTGTGAGGGTCCATCGCCAGACCCTCCTCTGTTCTGTTCCCATTAATCTATATGACTTTCCCTCTACCAAATACCGTACAACCTTGATTACTGTAGCTTTATAATAAGTCTGGAAATCAGACTGACTCCTCCTACTTTTTTTTCCCTAAAATTGTTTTACTTATTCCCATTTTTTTTGTCTTTTCACATAAATTTTAGAATAATTTTTGTCTACAGAATGTCTTGCAAGTATCTTGATAGGAGTTCCATTAAACTTGTATATTTATTTGGGGAGAATTGACATCTTTTCTGTTTAGTTTTCCAATAAATGAACATGGTGCATCTCTCCATTTATTTGTATCTTTGACTTTTTTCATTGACATTAGGTAGACTTTGTACATGTTCTTAGATTTAGACATAGGTTTTTGGTTTTGTTTTGAATGGTTATAAATGGTACTGGATTTTTAATTTTGGTGTCCATGTGTTTATTGCTAGTATGTAAAAAACCAATTCATTTTTATTCAGTCATTCATTCGTTCATTCATTTATTTTAGAGAGCGCCGGTGGGAGTGCGGGGTGGGGCAGAGGGAGAGGGAGAGAGAATCTCAAGCAGACTCTCAGCTGAGCGCAGAGCCCAACATGGGGCTCAGTCCCACGATCCTGAATTCATGACCTGAGCTGAAATCAAGAGTTGGACGCTTAAATGACTGAGTCACCTAGGTGCCCCAACCAACTGATTTTTCTGTGTTTATCTTTTATCCTATAGCCTTGCTAAATTTGTTTACTACTTCTGGAATTTTTTTTTGAAGATTTTATTTATTTCTTTGGGAGAGAAAGAATGAGAGTGAGAGAGAGCATGAGGGGGGGAGGGTCAGAGGGAGAAGCAGGCTCCCCGCTGAGCAGGGATCCCAATGCAGGACTAGATCCTGGGACTCCAGGATCATGACCCAAGCTGGACGCAGCCGCTCAACCAACTGAGCCACCCAGGCACCCCTGGTTCTGGAATTTTTTTCTAGATTCCTTAGGATTTTCTATATAGACCATTGTGTTACCTGCAACGAGAGGCAGTTTTATTTCTTCCTTTCTGATCTGTATCCTATAATTTCCTTTTCTAGCCTTCTTGCATTGGCTAGAATTTGCAATACTATGTTGAGTTAGAATGGTGAGTGGACATCCTTGCCTTATTTCCAATCTTAGGAGGAAAGAATACTTTCCCTATTAAGCATGAGGTTAACTGTAGTTTTTAAAAATAGATTTAAAAAATATGGGCGCCTGGGTGGCTCAGTTGGTTAAGCGACTGCCTTCGGCTCAGGTCATGATCCTGGAGTCCCGGGATCGCGTCCCGCATCGGGCTCCCTGTTCAGCAGGGAGTCTCCTTCTCCCTCTGACCCTCCCCTCTCTCATGCTCTCTCTATCTCATTCTCTCTCTCAAATAAATAAATAAAATCTTAAAAAAATAAAAAAATAAATAAATAAATTTGAGGAAATTTCCCTCTATTCCTATTTTTCTAAGAGTTTTTTATCATGAATGGGTGTTGAAGTTTGTCAGATATTTTTTCTCTGCGTTGATTAATATGCTCATGTGATTTTTCTTCTTTAGCTTTAATATGGTTGGTTATATTGACTGATTTTCAAATATTGAACCAAACTTGCATCCCTGCAATAATCCCTAGTTGGTCATGGTCTATAATTATTTTTACATATTTTTTAATTCTGTTTGTTAACATTTTGGATTTTTACATCTATAGTGAGGGTTAATGGTCTGTAGTTTTGGGAGTTAATTATTAAGCTTTTTCTGGTTTTGGTATTAGGGTAATTCTGGCTTTATAACATGAGTTGGGAGATGGGAAGTGTTCCCTCCTCTTCTGTTTTCTGGAAAAGATTTTGTAGAATTGGTGTTTGTTCTTCTTTAAGCATTTGTTGGAATTCTCCATGAAACCATCTGGGCCTGGGGAGTTCTTTTTTGGCAGTTATTAATTTACAAAATCAGTTTCATTAATACTTACAGGGCTATTAAAATTATCCTTTATATTAGGTGAGTTGTAATAGTTTGTATTTTTGAGGAATTGGTCCGTTTCATTTAAGTTAAGTCAAATTTATGCAGGTAGAGTTAGTTGTTAGTGTTATTCTTGTATTATCCTTTGATGTATGCCAGGTCTGTGGTAAAATCCCCTGATTCATTCCTGATATTGGTAATTTGTATCTTCTTTTTTTCTTTGTTGATATTGCTAGAGGTTTGCCACTTGATGTTTTCAAAGAACGATCGCTTTGTTTAATTGATTTTCTCTATTTTTCCATTTTTTATTTCATTGATTTTTGTTTTTATATTTATTATTTCTTTCTTTCTCCTTGCTTGGGGTTTGTTTTGTTCTTCTTTTCCTAGGTACTTGAGGTGGGAGTTGACACATTGACATATCATTATCCCCTAGAGTTCATAGTTTATTTTAAGGTTTACTCTTGGTATTATACATTGAGTTTGATATTGTATTGTGGGTTTTGACAAATGTATAACATGTATCTACCATTATAGTATCATATGGAATAGTTTCACTGCCCCAGACATTGCCTGTGCTCTGCCTGGTGATCCCACCAAATATCCCAACCCCTGATAACCACTGATTTTTATTTTGCTGTCTCCATAGTTTTGCCCTTTTTAGAATATCATGTAGTTGCAGTCATTCAGTGTGTAACCTTTTCAGATTGGCTTCTTTCACTTAAAATGCATTTAAGTTTCTTCCATGTCTTTTCATGGCTTGATGGCTCATTTCTTTGTAGAGCAGAATAATATTCCATTGTATGGATGTTTCACAGTTTATCCATTCATCTATTGAAGAACATCTTGGTTGCTTCCAAGTTTTAGCAACTATGAATAAAAGCTGCTATAAACATCTGTGTGCAGGTTTTGTGTGGGTATAAATTTTCAACTCAAATATATTGCATAGATTGTCAACTAAGCAATTATTATTTCAAATTTTGAAGATTTCTTTTTGTTTTTAAGCTAGTATTGAAATTTTTATTTTAATTTTACTCTAACATTTAAAAATATTTTTTTTATTGTGGTCAAAACCATGTAACTTAAAATTTACCATCTTAACCATTTCTAAGTGTGCAGTGTTATTAACTGTTGGCACAGTGTTATACAGGGGATCTCTAGAACTTATGTAGCTGTTTTATACACCTCATGTAAGTGGAATCATACAATATTTGTCCTTCTATGACTGGCTTATTTCACTTACTATAATATTCTCATGGTTCATCCATATTGTAGAAATGACAAGATTTCTTTCTTTTTTAAGGTCGAGTCATATTCCATTATAAATATATGCCCCATTTTCTTTAGCCATTTATCCATCAGTGGACGTTTAGGTTGCTTCTTCCCCTTGGTTATTGTGAATAATGTTGCAGTGAACATGGATGTGCAAATATCTCTTCAAGACCTGCTTTTAATTCTTTGGGATATACACGAAGAAGTGGGATTGCTGGGTAATATGGTAATTCTGTGTTTAATTTTCTGTTTTTCACAGTGGCTGTACCAATTTACATTTCTACCAACAGTGTACAAGGGTTCTAATATCTGCACACCCTTGCCAGCACTTGTTATTGTCTCTCTCTCTCTCTCTCTGTGTATGTTGAATAATTATCCCAACAGGCATGAAGTGTTATCTCCTTGTGATTTTGATTTGCATTTTCCTGATGGTTAGTGATGTTGAGCATCATTTCCTATATTTGTTGGCCATTTCTTTGTATAACTTTTAAATATTCTAATTAATGTTATATATATATTAGTTATACATTGTATCTGTGTATATTACATATGTATTTGTTATGTATTATATGTTCATGTTATATATATTTTTTACATATTAATGCGTTATATACATAGATACAGTGTGTGTGTGAAGATGGAAGTCTGGGCTCCCCACTTGGCTTTTGCTGGCATGTCTGCAGGGAGAGGCTGCAGTTTTTTCTGTGATTTTTGGCTGGAATAGAGTAGTTAGTGTCTATGAATTTCTGTCTTGCCAGGCTGTCCTTTTCCTGGGTTTGGCTAGAGAGAGCAAGCTTTTTTTTTTTTTTTTTTTAAGATTTCATTTATTTATCTGACAGAGAGAGACACAGCGAGAGAGGAACACAAGCAGGGGGAGTGGGAGAGAGAGAAGCAGGCTTCCCGCCGAGCAGGGAGCCCGATGCGGGGCTCGATCCCAGGACCCTGGAACCATGACCTGAGCCGAAGGCAGACCCTTAATGACTAAGCCACCCAGGCGCCCTGAGAGAGCAAGCTTTTATTGGGGCTTTTTTTGTCTACACCCATTGGTGTTTTTAACTCACCAGTTGCTTCAGTTTCTAGTCTGGGATATATGGGACAAAAAGAAAACTCAGGCAGCTCACCACCGTTTCATTCATTGGGTTCCAAAGTTTCTAGTCAGGCTGCTTTCTGTCCACATTTCAGACCCTTCTTATTATGCTTTTTAAAATCTATACTAGTGGGGCACCTGGGTGGCTCAGTCGGTTAAGCAGCTGCCTTCAGCTCAGGTCATGATCCCAGGGTCCTGGGATCGAGCCCTGCGTCGGGCTCCCTGCTCAGCGGAGAGCCTGCTTCTCCCTCTCCCTCTGCCTGCCACTCTGCCTACTTGTGCTATCTCTCTGTCAAATAAATAAATTAAAAAAAGATATCTTTAAAATCTATACTAGTGTCCAAAGTATTTAGTTGTTCTTAGAAGCAAGAATAGGCAAAAGCACATCTACTCCATTTTCCTGGAAATGGAAGTCTTCAGTTTGTGCTTTTTAAAAAACAAACTCTTTACATCATTTAGTAAGGCTTTAGAAGGAGGCAGAGATAAAAGCAAGTATTCAACTTAAAAAATTTTTTCCTGCCATTTTAATCAAAAGCTCTATGTGATGTTTTTAACCCTCCTAGGCTCAGACTTCTGTCAGAGAGAGGGCATACCCTAACCCTGCCTCTCTCACACAGTGTCAGAATTGTGAAAGGAATTAGAGGAGGTAACATGTTTTATAACATGCTAGGGCTTGTGTGTTAGGGATCAAAGCAGCAGAGTTCTCTCTGCACTTACAGCAGAGTAAGGATCTGCGTGTTGCACCCACCCAAACTCAAGAATGGTTACTGGTTTCACTAGAGACATTTGATTTTGACATATGTTGTACCATTTACCAGAGTATGGTAGGAGTCCTTTGATAACATCTGGGATGTGGGCCCTGATGGAACCAAAGGGATTTTGGTTTCTGATGGACAATGGGAAGTTGGGTTTTGGACTTCAGATTTCTTTACCTACAGGCAGGAAAAGATGAATTTTCTTCAGACTTAAAGGGATAAGAACTCAAGCTCAAGATGTGCCAAGTGCTGTTCTGTGTTCACATTTCTTGGCCCAGATGGATTACATCTGCAGTGAGCTTGATAGTGAGGACACTGAGCTGCCACCAGTGACGTTTGAAGACTTGCTTTCAACAGAAGAGATATCAGAAGATTTGAGGCAGGAAAATGTTTCCATATTCCTAAAAGAGAGGAAGGTAGATTGTGCACAGTAGGGACATCAGGATTGATGGGGGACAAGAATCTGGAACAGATTATTTAAAAAGATGCTTTGATGCTATTTTTTGTGTAAGAAAAGGTGTGTTGTGTGTGTGTGTGTGTGTACACATACATAATACATACTGTTTGGATTTGCCTGAACAAAACACTGAAAGGATGAGAGAGGAGAGAGGGAGGGAGGGTGAATGGGAGAAAGGGAAAGAAACAGGGAGTGTTTCCTATAGGTGATGAGTACTGGAGTAGAAAATAATTTCCTTTTTTTTTTCTTTTCGAATGTTAGTATATTACTGATTTTAAAAATAAAATAAAATTTTAAGCTGTTTTGTAGTCCGTTGGATAAGTAAGCAGAGATCCAAAGAACTTTAAGGTTGGGTAATAGCAGGCCATGTCATACCAACATCATGGCCTCTTTGGGAAGGTTTCTGGATAAGAAGCTCAGGAGAGTGCACTAGGTCCCGTGTCTATGGATTGTGTCATTTGGGTAAGGACACTCACCAGAGATTTGTGAGCAAGTTGGAGAGTCTAGGCTGGATTCCAGTAGTAATAACTACTGTGTATAATGGTTTCTGACCAGTGGTTTGATATTAATTTGGAGGATGCCTTCTAAGAAAAAAGCCGTATGGCTCACCACTACTTTTATGTTATTTTATATTTGGCAAATATCCTGGTTAAAGAGAAGACACACTTATCAGTTATCTACCTAATATGAAGTTGGAAGATATAACCACTACATTGGGTAATAGAATCAGGATCCAAAATGATCCTTATGAATTGGAGCAATAGACTGATTCTAATGAGATGAAATAACAAGGCAAGGTCATACACTTGAATTTTTATTTTAACAGCTTTACAAGCATAGTTCTGGGAAGGCAGAGATTTAAAGCAGTGTAAAATGGAAAAAGACTTAAGTATTTTAGTGGTCAATTAACTCAATACGAATGTGTAGTGTAATGCAGCTGCCAAAAAAATGCCATTTTTAGCTACATTAATAAAATTAACAATAGGTGATGATGCTGGTGTACTCTGCATGAGTCAGACCATATCTGGAGTATTCCATTCATTTCCTGGGGCCATTCTTGTCAAAGGGATATAGACAAAGTGAAGCATTTAAGTGGTGATGCAACTAAAAAACATGTCTATGAAAGTAGGTATATTTAACCTAGAGAAGAAAAGATTTAGAGTCTAAATAATAATATTTCAATTGTTTAGAAAGTGGAAAAGAAGACTTGCTCTTTTTGCTCTGAAGAGGACAGTCTAGGAACAAGAGGTGGAAGTTTCCAGTTGGATGTAAGGAATAACTCATCAGCAGTACATACAGGCTGTCTGCAGTTGGGTGAGGGTCCAAAGAAGTGACATTATTGTAAGAAAACTGCTTGTCAAAAGACTCTAGCAGGGATTACGATTTGAGCTGCCTGACTGCTCTAGATCAGTGCTACTCAAAGGACCTTGTTTTCTTTTTCTTTTCCCCCTTGTATGTTTATTTTTTCCCTAGCTCGTCATATTACTTTTCTTTGTAAATTGAGATAAAATTCACCCTTTTAAATATAATTCAGTAATTTTTAGTATATTCACAGGGTTATTTACCCATCACCATGTATCTAACTCCAAAACATTTTTTTTTCATCATCTCCAAAGGAGACCTGTCCCTGTTAGCAGTCACTCCTCATGACCCCCTTGCCATAGTCTTTGGCAACCATTAGTCCACTTTCTGGCGTATATTCGGGACTTTTCATATAAATGGAATAATCTAATACATGGCCTCTTATGACTTCTTTCACTTAACGTAATGTTTACGGTTAAACCATCCTGTAGCATGGATGAGTGCCTCATTTATCCATGTGATAGCATGTATGAGTATTTTTTTCCTTTTCATGGCTGCATAATATTCCGTGTGTAGATATCACATTTTGTTTATCCTGATGGACATTTGGATTGTTTCCACTTTTGGGCATTATGAATAGTGCTGCTTAGGACATTTGTGTACAAGTGTTTGTGTGAACATGATGTTTCATTTCCCTTGGGTATATACACAAGGATGAAATTGCTGGGTCAAGTGGTAACTCTGTTTTTTGAAAAAATGCCAAACTGTTTTCCACAGGAGTTGCACTATTTTATATTCTTCCAGCAATATATGAAGGTTCCAGTCTCCACATCCTTGGCAACATTTTTTATTGTTTATATTTTTAATTATAGCCATCCTTGTGGTTTGGAGTGGTATCTCATTGTGGTTTTAATTTGCATTTTCCAAGTGATTAATGGCATTGAACATCTTTTCATGTGCTTATCAGCCATTTGTAATGCTCTTTGGAGAAATGTCCATTCAGATCCTTTGCCAATTTTTACATCATGTTGTCTTCTTATTGTTGAGTTTTAAGGGTTCTTTATATAGCCAGGATACCGGATCCTTATCAGGTGTATGGTTTGCAAATATTTTTTTTTCCATTCTTTGCACTGTCTTTCATTTTCTTAATAGTGTCCTTTGAAGCGCAAAATTTTTTAATTTTGATGAAGTGCAGTTTTTTTTTTTCTTTGATTGCTTGTGCTTCAGGTGTCATATCTAAGAACTATTACCTAATCCAACACCATGATGATTTGTGTGCATATTTTCTTTTGGGCGTTTTTATATCTTTGGTCCATTCTGAATTAATTTTTGTGTATGGTATGAGGTAGGGATCTAAATTTATTCTTTTGCATGAAGATAATCTAGTTGTCCCAGCATCATTTTTTGAAAAGACTGATCTTTCCCTCATTGACTTGTTTTGGCACCCTTGTCAGAAATCAATTGGCTGGGGGCACCTGGGTGGCTCAGTTGTTAAGCATCTGCCTTCGGCTCAGGTCATGATCCCAGGGTCCTGGGATCGAGTTCCGCATCGGGCTCCCTGCTCGGCGGGAAGCCTGCTTCTCCCTCTCCCACTCCCCCCGCTTGTGTTCCTGCTCTCACTATGTCTCTCTCTGTCCAAGAAATAAATAAAATCTTAAAAAAAAAAAAAAAGAAATCAATTGGCTGTAAACGTATGGGTGCTATTCAGAGGATGTTGTGCCAGAATGTAAATCAAGGAACTAGGAAAAGAAACAAGTCAGCTTGGTTAGTTAATTGATTTATGTCCTGGAACAAGCTTCTTATCTCCTTCTGGGCTGGTAACAGTTTACTAACCAGCACATATTTGTGGGCCACATTTTGAGTAGCGCTGCTCTAGATCTTTGCTACTTTAAATGCCACTGAGGAGCAACATCCTGGGCCCTTTCCTAGAGCTACTGGATTAGAATCTGCTTTTAAACAGGATCCCCAGGTGGTTCATATGCCTATTAAAGTTTGAGCAGCACTGTTCTAAATCAGATTTTAGATGACTTTAAAGATCTGTTCAGTAAGTACAGGATTAATTAATGAGTAAGACTCAGGAAAGGGAGAGTCAATGTGAGTATGGGAAGGAGAGTAGTATTTGAGACTTCTTACGTTGCAGAAGCTTAGATACCTTGGCCCTCATTGAACACCAGGGCCAGCCTAGATCTCACAGTGTTTCTTTTCATTGCTGTACTGGACTTGATGTTTTACTGTGCCTGTGAACTCCTTGTGAAGAGAGTTATAACGGAAATTCAGAGTAACTGAGGGGAAAAGGAGCAAAGAAAAGTAAGGCAGAAGACTTTCACAAAGCATCCAGTAGGAGAAGTAAACAAATTTCAGGCCTTAGAACTGGATTCCTTCACCTTTAAGTTAAAAAGAAGCTGAAATTTGCTTAAAAGGGTCTGTGGAACCCTGGTGTGATCCCAGAAATAAGCAGCAATAGTGATGAGTCATAAAAGCAGAAAACATTGAATATTTGAATGGAGGGTCAAAGCAGGTAAATTATCTCTTTGGAAACTTAATCTGTGTAAATGCAAGCGCTATCCATACTGGAAATTGGCAGGTATCCCGCTGACATTCCAAGGAAGGGTGACCTGAGCAAATATATAGGGAAATTAGTTATATACCATACTCATTTTTACTATTGGGAGGTGACTGACATGTTATTAATATGCTCTTTAGAATGCTATCTTCTTTGTTTTCCTGAACTTATATAATAAAGGTTTTTATAGATGTACTTAGGGATTAAGTCCTCCCTTAAGGCCTCAAGATTCTTAACGAGGAATCCTCCTGCTGTAGGAATTTTGAAGATAGGGATAGAATACTGTTTTGTGCTACAAGCATCATTAATTAGGACCCCAGATAAACTTGAGATTTGTGATAACCTGTAAGATCTGGATTGAAGGCATGATTTTCAAATGGCAGCTTTTGCATGTATTTACGAAGAAAGTTTTTTAGCACTACAAACAGTTAAATATATTATTAATATTAATATTAATAAGGCAACTACAAATCATTGAAAATATCTACTTAATAAAGCAGGTCTTCTGGGGCGCCTGGGTGGCTCAGTCGTTAAGCATCTGCCTTCGGCTCAGGTCATGATCCCAGGGTCCTGGGATCGAGCCCCGCATCGGGCTTCCCGCTTGGCGGGAGGCCTGCTTCTCCCTCTTCCACTCCCCCTGCTTGTGTTCCCTCTCTCACTGTGTCTCTCTCTGTCAAATAAATAAATAAAATCTTTAAAAATAAAAAAAAAAAATAAAAAAAATAAAGCAGGTCTTCTAAGAGCACGTTTATGTCAGTACTCTAATCTAAAAATAAAGTTTGTTAATGTTAATTGTAATGTTAATCTAAAAATAAAGTTTAGGGGCACCTGGGTGGCTCAGTCCTTAAGCGTCTGCCTTCGGCTCAGGTCATGATCCCAGGGTCCTGGGATCGAGCCCCGCATTGGGCTCCCTGCTTGGCGGGAAGCCTGCTTCTCCCTCTACCAGTCCCTCTGCTTGTGTTCCCTCTCTCGCTGTGTCTCTCTCTGTCAAATAAATAAATAAAATCTTAAAAAATAAATAAATAAAATAAAAATAAAGTTTAAAATGACAATACACACTCCTTAGACTTATCGCTGTTTAAATCATGTAATATAAACTGATCTGATCTATAATTTAACTGAACATTTCTCACTCCCCTGAAAATCAGGTTTTGGCTTATATTCATCATATAGATTTTTATCTCAGTGTACCCCAAATAATAGTTGTAGCCAAGGGCATCAAGGCATCCTCTTTATATCCTGCCTTTTCCTGAGTAATTGAGCTCCAGTACCGTGTGGGTTTTGTCCCATACCTCTATGTCCATTTCTGTTCTCCAAGCCTGGGACTGTGCTTTTAATGAAAGCTGGGGAATGCTTGGACCTCCTCTGGCCTATTGCTGCTGCAAACTGGGCAGTGCACTCTCAGTGTGAGTCAGTCTCACTTTGCAGTAAGTTTTTCTCTTGACCTTTTCTGCGTTTCACAGCCATTCAAATCGATCTTCTCCATCAGTTGCAGACTAGTGAGGTGTTACTCTAAAATCTGAGATGTTGCTGCATCATCAGGTCGTTAAGTAAGTGCCGTGGTCTCCCTCCAAAGGAGATCTTTTCTGCTTGGACGTCTCTCAGGAACTCTGCAGAAGACAAAATGAAGAGGAATTTGGACTTGAACTGATCAGCAAACAGCTTGGCAACTGTTGTAGGATGCCATCTGCAGATGTTAATTATCCAGTTTGGGTCCTCTAATAGCTCTTGACCTCTTGGCTCTGTCAAATGCTTTTTTTCCCATCCTGATTCTTTATTATTCCTCTTGGGGTGAGACAAATCAGAGGTAGCATTGCTGATTCTTTTTTAAACGGTTAAATGTAGACAGATTACTAATGTGGAAACATTAGTCTTTCATTCCGCCTGTGAACATTTGGAGAACATGATCTTCTGCTCTATTTTGGCTTCAAGAACTCCTCTCCAGTTCTTCCTCCTTCCTCGACTGTGTAAATGAAATCAAGTTTTTGAAGAGTTGGTGATGAGAGTAAAAAGCAGGGGGAAGAACGGGCCTCTGCGACGTGAACCCTGAAATCACGTTCTGTTGTGCAGAACTCGAGAGACTGCTTTTTCTGCCTCATCATCTCCTTTGTTTGTTATCCAAAGTAGTTGCTCTAAGCCTTTTATTTCTCTCATCAAGCTTCTTTCTCATTCCCTTATACTGCAAACATGGTCTTGCTCTCTACCAGAAACAGAACAATAGAACTGAACTCACTGAAGTTCCCTTTCTCCAGCTGTAAACCAATATGCATATCCATCCTCATTTCCTTCCGGCTCCTCTTTCTAAGACCAGTCCCCGCCTTCTCTTCCTGCAGGACTAGGTTCCATCAGTTAACCTTCGTCCTCTCCTGTATGCTGAAGGTTTCTGCTCCTGGCTCCTTCCACTCTCCCATGCTCAGGCCTCTCTCATCCTGAGAATTAATTCCTTCTGGCAATGCTGTTCCTCTCTGGAGCACAGAATGTTCCAGAAGACTCATCTGTAGTCGCCAGCTCTATGTGCTCAACTCTTTGCAAGTCCATTTCTCCCCTCCCCCCACCCCCCCATCTCATCCCTTCTCTGAAACTGTTCTTGCATAGGGCTCCATTGACTTCCCACTGTCAGCTCCAGTGGTCACATTTTTATTTTTGTCTACCTTTCTGAAGCAATAGTCATTCTTACTCCCTCCCTCACAGGAAAGTTCTAATGAATTTTAACTTTGATGCTCAGGGTTCAGGTATATTCTTTTGATACTATGAGATTTCTTCTTGTTTTGGTATATAATTTCAGATTAAAAGAGACTTTATATGTCACTCTAAGCAGCCAAATCTCTAGTTTGTGTAGAGGTAGTTACTGTTTTTATGGCCTGAACTGTCATGTTTGTCTGGTGACTCAGAACCACTTATGTTTCCACTCCCCTCCCCTTTTTTAAAACAAAAGTAAAACAATTTATTAAAACGAGTTTTTTTTAAAATCTTGTATTTGTGCAAAAATCCTTTTACCCAGCTTGCTCACTTTTTCTTTCCCCAACTTACTTCTTGATGACATTGGATTTTAAACATCATCATTACAAAGATTTGCCTCTATGGATGTTGAAATAACTATACCAAGGTGTGAGGCAACTTCTAGGGCCTAAATGGGTCCTGACACATAGGAAGTGCTTAATGTACATTTGTTGACTAAGTGAATTCCATAAGCAGCCCTGAGAGAGCATATGCAGTTCCAACCAGAGAGCTGGAAACATGACCCGTCTTATATTCCATTTGGTTGGCTTGAAAGGCTTAATTATGAGCAAAATGTTTAGGTCTGGATGCCACTGTAGTCTGTTCAAAACTTTGTAAAGCAGTTGTTCTTTTCACATATTTCCTAAAGGGAGAAAAACAGTACAAACAATTTAAAAGTCATGTTGAATTCACTTGTGTATCTACAACCAGGGAAAAACCCCACCAGTTTCATTTTTCTGAATTAAAAATTCACACGTTTAAATACTTCATACTGTCTGGCTCACACTCTCTGCAGTACTTCTGGAGATGGGCGCCTTTGCTCCTGGCTTACATGGAGCACTGATGGAGCGAACAAGCAGGCAGCCTGTGTGCATCAGGTTCCAGAATCTTGTTCAGGCGAGTGCTGTGGTTTAGTAGGATTGTAGAAGCATTTACTGAAGATCTGGCCATGAATCTCAGAGACCACTGGAAACCTGCTCTTGACCCCCCTCTTCAATCTTACCTCTCATTGCGGTTAAGGTCATCTGCATTTAAATTATCTGTGCTAATGGAACCAACGGGCTCATTCTGTCTCTATTGGTATCTGTATCTCATACTATATTTCTCAACTCTTCTTTATAGAGAGACCTTTCGGGGCACAAGAACATTGTCGGTTACATTGACTCCAGTATCAACAATGTGAGCAGTGGTGATGTATGGGAAGTGCTCATTCTGATGGACTTCTGTAGGGGTAAGTATATGACCCACACCTTGAGCTCCCGTTGCTCTGGCACTTTGTCAAGGGCATGGGGCTCATTTCAATTAATGTGCATTGTGCCCTAATGTATGTTGTTCTATTTTTAAAGATGTGCAAAGAAAGATACAGAGCCTGCTCTCACCTCTTGGTTATTCTTACTACGGCAAACAATTTGAAGTGGTAGATAATACAAAACTCCCCTTTTGTTAGCTTTAGGAAGGTTTGGTGCTTGTATATGAATGAGAATGGATGAGGGTGAGAATGAATGTGTTATTTGTGATGCTTTAAAACAAGCGATGAAGGCACATAATAAAGACCCAACTCCAGATGGACCGAAGAAACGATTCAGCCTCCCCACTCCCTCCCTCATGTGTTCTCTTCTCCACCCACACCTCCATCCTTGTGTTATAGGGGAAAATAATCCTTTTCGTCTAATGGAAATGACCTTTCCTCTCCTTGCTTTCGAGCTGTAATTTCCAGTAAGGCTATATTCAAACGATGCTGCTGTGAACAGTGGAGTTAAATAGTTGAAAGCTTGGAGTTTCAAGCAACATTTATCTTGGGAAATACAGACTGTAGCATGACTTGATTCAGAGCTGACTGCATTTCACACAACCAGTTTGGAGGTTTGACTTTTTTGGCCTAAGCAACTGCCACTTACAAGCTTGGGTCACTGCCTCACTGTTTGGTGCCCTGTTTTATAATCACCCTTACTTCCACTGACATTTTCCTTGCCTTTAAAGATACTGTCCATAAATTAAATATGTTGTTAATCCCCAAAATATGATGTTAACCAGTAATTTCAGCCTACTCTGTAACAACTCTTAAGCTGATTTTATAAGACACTACCAAATTTGAACTTGACAGTTTGTTTCCTCCTGTCCATTCCTTTTTGCACGGTAAAATGTTTCGAGACAAGGCAGTGGGAGCATCTGGGGATCTGGATAATTTTGTGTAAGTGAGGTCCTCAGTCTTTTGGTCCTGGAGATGAAATATTGGTGTAGCATTTCTACATCCTCGGCAGCAAGTAGTGAGTGAAGCCAGAGAAACCGAGCCATTCCTAAAGTACAGACTATAAAGCTGTCTTCTTCCTGCTCCTGGGGTCTATTGTGCAGTCTGATTCTTACTAAAAGATGTGGCAGGTTGAACCTGTGGCCTTGTCTCATACAAACGGGGACAGTGTAACCAAGCGGCTATAGCAAGACCAGATTGTCAGTTCTACTGATCTTGAAGATGTCACAAAGGCAGCCCACGTCTGGAGTACTTCATAAAGTAAACTGGTTTTGATGCATTAGAGAAGGACCTGGATTGTAAGAAGATGAATCTGGGTCTGGGAACCAAGACACTTGGGTTGCAGTCGTGGCTCAGCCAGTGACCTCTGTCCAGGTTGCTCCTCTGTGGACAGCCATTCATTGTCTTGGGTAAGTAGTGAGTCTGAATGTTGCTAACCTCTCGCTTGTTCTGTGCCCCCTTGCAGGAGGCCAGGTGGTCAACCTGATGAACCAGCGCCTGCAAACAGGTTTTACGGAGAATGAAGTGCTTCAGATATTTTGTGATACCTGCGAAGCTGTTGCCCGCCTGCATCAGTGCAAAACTCCTATTATCCACCGTGACCTGAAGGTAAAGGCCGCACTGTTTCATTAAGTACATTCCTACAGAGGATTTCCTATCTGCCCCGGGAACGGGGGAGACACTTTGGGGATGTAAGAGAACAGGCGTGGTGACCTGACATTTCTTACATTCTGCTTGGCGAGAGAAGACACAAAGAAAAAAAAGAAAGTACGGTACAGGTATTGCTTTTATTACTTAAGTAGCCTTTAGAAATTCTTTATAATCATCAAATGCCTGAATACATGTTGTTTTTGCTTTTCCTGATGTAGTCCCAAATTTACTTTGTCAGGGGTATGGAAAATGATACACTAATTTAAATGGTTGCAAACAGCGATGCTTGGTTTTTAACGTCTGCTTCATATTTTGCAAAATCCAGTAAGTGATTATTTTAAAAATTTGTTCTGTTAATCACTGTCTTCTTGTCCTGGGCCTTTCCTATTATACAGTCACTTGACAGTGTTTGTCGAATGGACTTGGCACCTGGTTAGGATTCACCAACATGTATGGCACACCAACTATATGCCACGTACCCTACTAGACACTTGACACACACTGTCTCTTGGAGGAAGATGTTCTTCTTTACATTTATAGTTAGGGAAACTCAGGAGTAGAAAGGTTACATGACTTGACTAAGGTCATAAAACCAGGAAGGAGCAGGACCCGAATGTGCTCTTCTGATTCTAAATTACAGTTTCTTTAAGTAACTGTGTTTTGAGAAACCTGCTTCGAGGCTAGTAACTTGGATCCGCATCCCCTGGTGTGCTGATTAAATGTAGGCTACCGGATTCCACATGGAATCTGTCAAGCCGTAACTTTTGTGGCGGTGTCAGGGAAGCCCAGGAATCCATAGCTTAATCATCACCCCACGTGGGTTTTGTATGTTCTAAAGTTTGAGGATCGTAGCAGCCTACTAGCATTTCTGTGTCGAGGTTTTTGTTTGTTTCTTTTAGCTTTTTAAAAAATGGAGATATAATTCATAACCATAAAATTCACCCTCTTAAAGTATACAATTCAATGGCTTTCCCCAAATTTACAAGGCTTTACAACCATCTCCACTGTCTAATTCCAAAGCATTTTATCTCCTGAAAGGAAACCCTGTATCCATCAGCAATCACTCTTCATTCCCACCTCACCCCAGCCCCAGGCAACCGCCAATCTGCTTTCTGTTGCCTGGTCTGTGCATTTCATATAAATGGCTCACAGAATAAGTGGCCTCTTGTATCTGACTTCTTTCACCTAATAATGGTATCAGGGTTCATCTGTGTTGCGGTATGTAGCAGGACCTCATTCCGTTTCATGGCATGATAGTCCTAGTGTGGAGAGACCACATTTTGTTTATCTAGTCATCAGTTGATGGACATTTGAATTGTTTCTACTTCGGATAGTATGAAAAGACTACTGTGAACATCCGTGTACTAGTCTGAAGTGGGTATATGTTTTCAGTTCTCTTGTGTGTACATCTAGGGGTGGAATTGTTGGGTCATGTGGTAACTACAGTTAACTTTTGGAGGAACTGCCAAACTATTTTCCAGAGTGGCTGTACTATATTACATCCCACCAACAATATATGAGGGTTCCAATTTCTCCACATCCTCACCAGCCCTTCTTGTCCTTTTTCATTTTAGCCATCCCAGTCGGTGTAAAGTGGTACATACATATTGGCATTTCTGTACTGAAGCCATTCGCTGATGGGAAGATAGTACATACCTTCAAAAGCCTTAAATAGCTTCTCCAGTGTCCCTCTGCAGTCAGCCCTTTTTCTGAGTAGAAAAGGGAGAATACATTTCAGTAATTATTACAAGTCTAGCATAGTACAAGTACATAATTCTGTGGAGGTGGTACAGGTATAATATGGTTCCTACCCCCAAGATGTTTAAGTGTTGGTGAGAGGATATAAATGAAATGTTCAGACTTGCAACAGTGACAGGTGAAGTATGAAAGTTCTAGAACAAAGTGCTGAACAGCAGAGAATCAAGCTGCTTAATGTATGGTCAGATAGTGGGACCAGGTAATGGAGGTTGGAATCTTCTGGAGTAGTGGGACTTCACAGGCTGGTGGGATATGTATGGGTGGTCACAGACAGGATGAAGGGCATTTTAGATAGAGAGCAGAGCCCGAGGGCTTCCTAGAGAAGGGAACAAGGAGGCTTCAGAGCGTGCTTAAGTGCCTGAGGGGGCATGGAGGTAAGGGCAAGGGGAGGAGGCAGAGATGACCACTGAGCATCCTTGTAGAGAGTGCTATTCCCATGTTCTTAAACAAAATCTTCCTTTATTTTAACTGGATTAAATGAGGCCTCGGTGATGAGTCATTGCAGACCTGTCGATGATACCTACCTAATTTACATATTCCCAGCATATCAGTGACCTGTGGTGCTCCCAGCGCTGCTGTGAGGAGCCTGAAGTCCAGAGCGGAACTCCAGGTCTAGCCCGGGGACAGGGAGGAGGACAGAGCTTGGGCTCCGGCAGTGGGAGCCCCAGACGCTTTCTTCACTGCACTGAACAGTCCCTGAGATATTTTAGCGGAGGAACATGGCCAGAGCGGAATCGGAGGAGAGGCCAGAGCAGGAGTGAGGAAAGGCTGCCGTGTTCTGTTCCCCAGCTTGCCCCCGAGCCCTGTACCCCTCCACCCTCCTCGGTGCTCCAGAGAGTCGGCACAGTGCTGGCAACACAGTGTTGGACTCTGTAGTTGTGTCTTTTTTTTTTTTTTTTTTTTAAGATTTTATTTATTTATTTGACAGAGACACAGCGAGAGAGGGAACACAAGCAGGGGGAGAGTTAGAGGGAGAAACAGGCTTCCCGCTGAGCAGGGAGCCCGATGCGGGGCTCGATCCCAGGACCCTGGGATCAGGACCTGAGCCGAAGGCAGACGCTTAGCGACTGAGCCACCCAGGCACCACTGTAGTTGTGTCTTAATCCGTAGTGGAGACCATCAGGCAAGCAGCCGGCTTGCCGGTAGTGGTTCAGGAGACTGTTGCCATTTCTCCTCTACCTTGGAAATAGTTGTATGTGAATAGGGGGCCCCTGGGAGGAGGCCTCGATTGTAATTGTTCCAGAAGAGTCCTGCCACTGTTGATTTTAGTCAACTCCTGGTTGTTTTGATGGAAGCTTTGCCAAAATCCACATACCCTCCACGCTGTGCCATCTAGCTGCTTTCGTTAGCAAGTGAGCTTTTGTTGGTTTCTGCTCATATGTGCGTGGCAGGCAGTCCCCTTTGCCTGCCACACTGCCAGCCTCCTGAGGCCCAACTGCAAAGTCCCTGTGTACCTCCCTGTTTGCCATCCCGTAGTCTCAGACACTCTGAGCTCCATATCCAGCCACCACAGTGCCAGCAGTAGCCAGGGCCACGAAGTTCTTTATTCCCCTGTTGGCCAGACAGAGTGCTGGTGGCTGGTCTTTAGGTGCTTCTCTGAGCGGGACTTACATCTGGTGAGGTGGCGCCACCGTGAATAAAAGTCGGTAGGACATGAAAGATGTGGCAGGCCAGGCCAGCCGTGGATCCCCTCGTGGGGCCAGTGCCGCCCTGTGTGGGGGTCCATTGTTCATGCAGAACTGAGGGAAGCCCCCTCTTGCCCTGCCCCCCACGTGTGCCGTCTTTCTTTCAAATTCTGTGTAGGAAATAAGTTGAAAGCAGTCCCTGTCTTTAAGCAGCGTATGTTCTAAAAATAACCAGGACAGAAGTTCTGTTCTTCATTGGAGGTCTTTCCTCTAATACATTATTTTAACATTTTCATCACTTCCCTGTTTTGGTTTGTTTTCATTTTTATCTCTCTGAGGAAAGAAAGAGATCATTGCAGATCATGGGGTCATAGAGCTGGGAAGGTCACCTGAGCCAGCCCTCTCCTTTTACCAGTGAGGAAACCTCTGCCCAGAAAGGCTGTGACCTGCACAGCTAATTCTGTGATCAAACCAGAGCAAAGGCCACAGATTTTTACTCCCATTTTGGTTTTTGTTTGGTTGGTTTTGCTCTCTTACACCGTGCTGTTTGTTCAGGTACTTAAGAAAGGGGAAGAAAGGGTTAAGATTTAATAACTGCATTCAGATTGAAAAAGTCATGAATGTCTCCTCTTTTGTCAGAAAAGAGATTTTGATTTCACAAAGTACAATAGGATGAAGATTCTTGTCCCGTTTTTAGAATTGTAAGTTTGAAAACCTTCATTTACCTTATCCTCAGAATTTCTAGTAGTAATAAATTCTGTGACTGAAATGCCCGAATGCCATCTCTGTTTGGGATAATGTCAAGATGAAGGGTCAGTAGGAGGTGGCTTTCCAGACCTTTTAGCTAAAGCTATGAGCAGAGTTTGGGAGTGACGACTTTAATAACCCTCTTAAGCCAGTAGGTTGGGAAGTAAGGTCAGCAGCATTAAACTCTCAAAGAGCTGGAAGACTGTAGGATTGTAAGCAGGGGTAACATCCTAAAGGACTTTGCCAAAAACAAAGTCACCCTGTAAATTCTCTGGAGCTTCCAGAAGATGATGAATGAAGGTCCAGTTGGTTCTCTACCTTCCTAGTCTCACTTAATCCCTCTGGGCCCTACTCTAGCCCTGACCTTAGTCACCTTCCCCCTGGACGATTGCACCTGCTCTCGCTTTCCTCCTTCTCCTCTGTCACTGGCTAACCTTCCTCAAATACTCTTTTTATCTGCTGCTGAGTGGCTCCCAAGGGGACCTTCCCCAGTCTGCCATCTGTCAGCTGCTCTGGTCCTCTTTCCTGCTCCCTTCGCGGTCCCCCGTCTGAGCTGCCCACATTCCATAGTAACTGCATAATGCCCATCAGTGCCGTGGGGAGGGGGTAGCCTCAGCGGTCAAGCAGCCCAAGCCCACATCCTGCCCTACCAGCCTTGTGACCTCAGGCACATTAGGTAACTGGACTCTGTTTTCTCATCTCTTAAGTGGGGGCAATAAGGCTTTGTAAGAATTTCATGAACTACTGTAGGTAAAAGTGCAGGGGGCAGCATCTGGCTCATAGTGAGTGCTGTTAGTTGCTGATACCATTTTTTTTTTTAAAGGATTCATTTGGTTTTTTGTTTTGTTTTGTTTTGTTTTTTGAGAGACAGAGAGCTTGAGCAGAGAGAGGGGCAGAGGGAGAGGGAGAAGCAGACTCCCGCTGAGCAGGGAGCCCGATGCGGGGCTCAGTCCCAGGACCCTGAGATCATGACCTGAGCCGAAGGCAGACGCCCAACCGACTGAGCCACCCAATCTGGTCTCCGCATTCATAAGGGCACTAGTCCAGAGAATGTCCAGCCCTTGTGTCTTCAGTGTCCTTTGCAGCACCAGCCCAGCACAGTGGTGGCCTCTCTGTCTCAGATGCCTCAAGCCTGCTGCCATCTCAGTGCCCTCCTGCTGCCTGTCCTGTGAGAGCCACCTCCTCCCCCAGGTGGTCCACGCCTGCTCCCTCCATTTGGGTCTCTGCTCACCTCATCACAGTGACCTTTCCAACTGTGCTATTTGCAATAGCGTCCCTCTTCACTTCACATGTGTTTAACTTGTTGGGTTTTTTTCCCATAACATTTATCACCACCTGGCATTTACACCTACTTTCTTTCCACTGGACTCAGCTCTGTGAGCAGATGAACCTTGATTTGTTCACAGCCTTATCCCCAGAACCTCTTTGGCATATATTAGGAGTTCGAATGTGGGTGTTTCTCTATTAAATGAATGGTCATAACTTCTTAGGTTTATATAGGGAGATTTATAGTTTGCTTTCACATACATTCTCTTACTTGCTTCATAACAGCAGTGATAGAAATACTATTAGCTTTACTTTGCAGAAGAGAAACAAGACCGAAGAGCTTTAAAGGTTTCTCCGAGGTCAGACATGTGAATAGTCCCTGAGGTCCTGTGACCTCCAAGTCCAGTGTGGTTGTCGCATGCCAGGCCCCGTGTCAAGTGTGTTGTTGATGGTGGCGGCGGTGGTGACAAAGGGCAGCGGCCAGCTTGATCTTGGAGGTTTCCACAGGTGTCCCAAGTCTCCGGGTCAGACTGAGAAGGCGCAGAGGGTGCGGCAGCTGCTGGGGTGGCCCCTGCCAAGCGAGTTCACCTTCACAACCTTGTGACTCTCCCAGCAAACTCACAGAGCTGTGTGAGCAGGGCTTCTGGTTCTTACCTGCATTAGCATTTCTTTGATATTGATAAGGCTTTCCCCTACATTGATAGTTCTGGCTTTGTGTCCACTTTTGTACACACCCTTCATTTTTAACTATTTTTTTTTCCTGCAAATACAGTTTTGTACAATGTTATCTTTATGGGAAGGAGGTAAGCTGAGATGGGGACCAGGCTGATAGAGTATCAACTGAGTATCTGCTGAGTTCTGCCACTCTGGAACTGACCAGAAATACAAACCTAGTTTTTAAGGTGGGGGGGATAAAAACAAAACAGAAACCCTTATGTGCCTCATCATTATTCAGTCTTTGTCTACTTGGTTTGCCTCCTCCCCCCAACCCAGTGATTTTGGTCCCTGGAACTACCTTGTTTGTGTTTTGAAGTGAATTAACTTTTCAGCTTTTTAGATTATACATTCTAGCGTCAGAGGTATAGACACTAATTGGGGAAGGGGCTATGCACGTACAGTAGGTGACACATGGTTTCACATGAGGCCGGGGAGGACGATTGCTGCTGACACTGGATAAGGGATCGAGGGGTACGTGTCGTGTGAAATACCGGACTGGCTATTGCAGGACACGCACGGGCGTAGTATAATTATAGACCAGAGGCTGACGGACTTTTCTGCAAAGGACCAGACAGTAAATATTTTAGGCGTGTCAGCCATATAGTCCCTGTCACAACAGCTTGGCTCTGCCATCGGAGCTCAAAAGCAGGAGCCGTAGACTAGAGGGTAAGTGACGAAAGGGCATGGCTTGCTTTGGTCTGAAGGTCTTACTTGGCCAGCCCCTCACGGACGGTAAGTTCTACAGATTTTATAGGGTGGCCTTGGAAGATTTTACTGAGGATTTATGACACGAGTGAGGCCTAGTAGAATGGCTAAGATTTGACAAGTGGAGCAACTGAATAAAAGGACGAAGCAGGTGATGCAGGGAGTGCTTAAGAGACACTGAGCAAAGCAGCCTGGCTAGTAATTAGACACCTGGTTCCGCATCGACTAGATTCCTACTATGGGGCATTTCTGAACATAAAGGACGAAGGCAGCCCTGCCCTTAAGCTTGTATCCAGTACGCTGGGCATACTCATCACACCACGGTTGGAGGATTATGGCAGGGGACCTTGAGTAATGCTCTGCTTCTAATTTGCTTCCTGCCCCGGCAGAAAGGTAATTTATTACCTGTCTTTCTCTAGAGTTAAATTGCCTAGGTTTACTTCCCAGCTTCATCACTGTGAGCCTCACCCTCTGCATCTGTAAAACAGGGATATTATTATATTATTATGAGGGTAATCCATGTAAAGTGCTGAGTACAGTAATACTCATAATAGTAAAAGCTCAGTAAATAGTAGCTGATCTCTCTATAACCTCTAAATTAGATTGGAAATATTAGTATTGCTTTGTTGGAATTATTTTAGATTCCTCAAGTGAGTATATGTTCAGGATAGCTTGACTGTGTCACTTTGTGTAAATAGGTTAAACTGATGAGCTTTATAGAAAGCTGTAGATAGTAGAAATATTTGCTTGCCTCAGCCTTGTCTCTGGGGAGTAAGAACATATCCACTCGAGTTGATAGCCATAGTTCACCCTGCCTATGTGCTTAAAAATCCCAAGGTCAAAATTCTAGATTAAAATGATTATAGGTTAATAGTGCCCCAGGTGCAAAAGCGTATCCTCTCTGGAAGAAAAATAGATTTTAAACTCAGGCCTCAAAGGCTTCCCACAGATGAATTCCAAGGAACATGAGTTAACAGCAATAATAACAAAACCCCTGATAACAACATCATGTGTGAGACTCAGTAGGAGTAAGAAACAATAAACGAAAGAATCAGTTTGCAGCAAAGGCTTTAGGTATTAGATTTAGCTGATACAGACTATACAATAAACATTTTTGTAATATATAATATAATTTTCAGAAGAACTAAAGCAAGTGTAGAAACAAGTATAGGAACAAGGGACTTTCACAACTGACCAGATTTTTTTTTTTTTTTTTTTAGAATCAGTAGTAGTAGTAGGGCCTGGGCATTTGGTGGCTCCTATCTCGCTTCTGACAGATGGACACACACACAAACACAGTGTTAAGTGTGTTTCTGTTTTTTAACTTATTCCATTCAACAAATATTTTCTGTAGCAACCACTATATTAGGCCCTGGTAGAGAAGACTACAAATAGGATTAAGAGATGGTGCTTGTGTTGAAGGAGCTTGTAGTCTACTCTTGCCTTTGTTTTCCAAAGATGATCAGTCTTTGGAAGACTGACGACAAAAGACAATGGAGAGGGCGCCTGGGTGGCTCAGTTGGTTAAGCGACTGCCTTCAGCTCAGGTCATGATCCTGGAGTCCTGGGATCGAGTCCCGCATCGGGCTCCCTGCTCGGCGGGGAGTCTGCTTCTCCCTCTGACCCTCCTCCCTCTCATGCTCTCTGTCTCTCATTCTCTCTGTCTCAAATAAATAAAAATAAAATCTTTAAAAAAAAAAAAAAGACAATGGAGACTACAGGCTTACTGGCCTAACAAGATTTTCTGGCTGCCATTTTACTGCCCACGTGTAGCCAGGTCTGTCCTCCAACACACCAGTCAGCTCAGTTCACCTATACCAACAATTACTTACTACATCTTGAGTGCAGAAGTGCCCACCGTTTTGGAGTTATTCTTTCATTGGCGTAGTCCTTTGATACCAGAGATTTCTGTAGGTTCTGGTATTTGTAAGCCCTCTTCTACCTGTAACTGCTAACTCACTGTCCAAAGAATTCATCTATAAAAAGATAATACTTTAATAGGAAAACTGCACATTTGCCCACAGGCCTTGTGGGAGGGAGTGACATTTGCCTCGGTGGGTCCTTGAGGAAGGCTTCAAAGAAGAGGTGCCATTTGAACTGGAGTTTGACAGATGAATGGGATATTGATAGTTGGGTAAGGAGTTGGGGGTCACAGAGAACATTCTAGACTGAAAGAAGAACATGAGAAAAGATACAGAGGCTTGAAAGTATTAGGACTATTTCTGCAGAGGTGAGAAATGTGGCTGGAAATCTAGGAAAATGGGACTCTTGCTTCCCATTGTGGAATTCCTCTATTTGCCCCCTCTACTCTCATTTCACCCTGTTACTGTGCTTTGCTTTTTCTTCACTTGGGATGACCCCTGTTGAGATACTTGGAGGGGAGTAACTTTCCTGTGCATATTAATGGGATTATCAGCAATAAAATAGTTATATAACTATGAACGAAATTTTCATATGCATTACTAAATAATATCTTGGAATGGGTGGTTGGGGAATGTTTTTCAGGTTGAAAATATCCTCTTGCATGACCGAGGCCACTACGTCCTGTGTGACTTTGGAAGCGCCACCAACAAATTTCAGAATCCACAAACTGAGGGAGTCAATGCAGTAGAAGATGAGATTAAGAAGTAAGCATTTCCTCCTTTCTTGGAGTTTTGTCCATGACCAGATCAGCAACCGTACTTTCAGCTTATGGATGAGAAGGTCAGGGTGGGAAGACCATGGTGCTAGTCGTGGTGCCTCTTGTCACAGAACATCATGTTGGCAGTTGGGTTGTTTGATTTCAAGTGGAGAATGTGGAAGGGGTCCACAAGCATTGATCAGTAGAGTAAAATGAAGGAATCATATAGCATTTTATCAATGGTCCAGTGATCACTGTACATAGATATTTTGACTTACGTCACATAGCTCTTAAAAAGCTGAAGGGTGCACAGACTGTAGAGGGACGGTGATGTTTTTAAGTGTAATCACAGCATCTGTGACATTATCAGTCAGCTGGATGTGCTTTTCACCGAACCCTACATTGCTGTGCACTCCTTCTTGCTCATAAGGAGCTCACCAGTCTAGCGGAATTAATGGTAAGTAGGGCTATGAAGTCTCTACAGATACTGACTTGCTGACTTCGATGAGAAAAAGCCTCTTTAGATTTCTGGCTCCAGTAAGAACCTGACCCATTTTTCCCCTCTTGTCCAGAGTGCTGGATTTTTCACAGGCAACAACACTCACTGATACTACTAATAAACCAGCAGTCTGGTATGCACACCTCTATCCTGATCCTCAGTCTCCTTTCCTGCATCACCCCTGGCAGCCAAGCTGGGGCGGAAAGACTTCTGGTCCACGGTGCTGGTGGACAGCTAAACCATAGTGCCCTCTGGGCTTTAGAGGCTTGAGCAGCATAGGTCACATGCTTGGTAACATCAAGACACTCACTTTGAAGCTGAGCTTATACCATCTTTCCTTGAGCCAGAGATAAGAGGAAGACTGTTGCTTCATCCCTCTTCCAGCAGCAGAGACCAGCCAGCCACCTCCCACCCCAGCCAGGGCCCACTTTCTGCCCTCCTCCAGGGTCTCAGCCAGTATTACATATCTGAGTTGAGCCACATTTAAGGGAATTACTGTTTTTAAGAACAAATCAGAAAATATAAATATACTATCAGACAACGAGGATTTGCAGAAGATTTTATCATTGGAGGACCCAAGAAAAGTTGCTTTTGGTGTTGATTGAAGTGCCTCAGTGTCTGGGTCTCCACGTGCCCTCAGATGGAAGGACTGCTTCTAGAGGGCCGTGGGTGTGTACCAAGGATAGCTTTCCATTTTATCTGCACTAATATTTCATACTCTCTTCTGCGGATTGCTCCCAGGGAACTAGACTTTTTAAATTTAATATATATGTATTTAAAAAGTATTTCTGCTACCCCTGGTTTTTAATTATAGCTTTGACATATTTAACAAAAAACAAATCTCTTGATTGTAGATACACAACGCTGTCCTATCGAGCACCAGAAATGGTCAACCTGTACAGTGGCAAAATCATCACTACGAAGGCAGACATTTGGGTAGGTGTCAACTAAGCTATCCGCACCTCAGCTACCAGCAGTCTTGACCGTAAATTCCCAAGTTTAATGCAGAAAGTGCCATAGTGAGTGTGGCCACTGTACCATGTCACTGTCTACCTAACCCTCAGGGTTATTCTTCACTCCACGTGACCAGCCACTGCCTCGTGAAGCATGTCAAAGGAAATGACTTTAGAGTTCTGTGAAAATTATTCAGGTGACCTGCCCATTATTTAGGTGGTTTTCATACATGCATTACGAGTTCTTAAGAATAAAATAGCTGAAATGCTTGTTCCTTATTGGAGCACAATTTGGTAATGATGGTAGAAATAATGTATGTCAGCAGCTAAATAGTGGTGTTGAGTTCTAAATTCAAGTTTCTAATAGGTTAATAGTACAGAGTTTTTATATCTGCTCATAAATGTGGATGATGCCAATATCTCTCAGACCCATTGGCAGTTATGGTAAATAAACCACTCGTAGCAATCTGCTTTATTTTTTTAGGCTCTTGGATGTTTGTTGTATAAATTATGCTACTTCACCTTGCCATTTGGAGAGAGTCAGGTGGCAATTTGTGATGGAAACTTCACAATTCCTGATAACTCTCGATATTCCCAAGACATGCACTGCCTAATTAGTAAGTATTTCAAGTTTCTAGTTTCATATTTTTATCTCTAATCTCCAGGAATGAATTGGGGGACAGAGGGACTGGATCACAGGAGTGATGGGTTGGATGCAAAGATAAGTCAACTGGTAATGGTTGGTCACTCAAAGATGAATAACGGTATCTAGTTAGAGTCGTAGGCCTTTTTGCTAGAAATCTAAGCTCTTTTGCACTTGAGCAGAAATCCTAACTGTGCTTTGAACAGTACAGTACTGCTCTGTTCTGTTGCAAGCAGTATGAAAGAGTCCAGCTGACTCCTATCAAGTGATAAAAAATTCATCTTTGCAAAACTGGAAGCAACTCAAATTGAAATGATTGCCATGCGTTGGCTGGAGTGAATACATAATTAAGACTGTATAACTCTGTGGAACAAGGTTTTTTCTCTCTTTAGGTTAATCACTGGATTTTGATAACAAGCATTTAAACTCAGTGCTTGGTTTAAAATGTTTTTTAAGATTCCCCACTCTTTTGCAGCATCCTAGCAAGCATATGTGTCAGTTCATTAACCAGATGGTAGAACCAATAATCTTTGCACAAGCCCTTGTACCAAAATGTGAAACAGAGATATTTTATCATCTTTTCACATTGGTCAAGGGATTTAGCATCTAAATTTTAACCATTATGGGTTATAAGTCCTGGGATAGTTTTTTGGGTCCTGGTTGGGGTTGCATTGAAAAAAACAGAAGCAGATATGGGTGGAGCATCTGACATTTGTTGAGGGCCTACTTGTACCTTATTTAATTCTTAAAATCTTATATAGTAAATATAATTACCCCCATGATACAAATGAGGAAGCTGAAGCTGAGAAAATATACGTAACTTACCCAAGGTAACATCGTTATAGCTTTTAGATTCCACTGGGCCAATTTTATCAATCCACTTCTTCTGTTTATGAGCCAAAAAGGGGGGGTGGTGGTATTAAAAGAAATGGGAGTATGGCCTTTAATGGTTGCTGGATTGTTTTCAGAGGTAAAGCATTAGAGTAGTCCCTCCTTATCCGTGGGTTTGCTTTCTGCGGTTTTAGTTACCCACAGTTGACCGCAGTGGGAAGCAGACAATCCTACTTCTGATGTATAGTCAGAAGGTCAATAGTAGCCTAACGTTATGTCACCATGCCTGTGTCATTCCCTCACAACATCTCATCACATAGGCATTTTATGCTTTCGCATCATCACAAAAAGGGTGAGGACAGTATAATGAGATGTTTTGAGAGAGAGAGACCACATTCACATAACTCTTATTGTAGCATATTGTTATAATTGCTCCGTTTTATTATTATTGTTAGTTAATCTCATACCATACCTAATTTATAAATTGAGCTTTATCATAGGTATGTATGTATAGGAGAAAACAGTATATATCGGATTCAGTACTATCTGCGGTTTCAGGCATCTACTGGGGGTCTTTGAACGTGTCCCCCCTGGATATGGAGGACTACTGTATATCTGTTCTAGAACTGCAGCTATGTAAGTGAGATTGGAAGGATATATAGGAAATGGCCAGATCTGGTGCTAGAATGGTAGGATTTTTTGGTAATACATTTTCTTTTTAGCATTTGTACAGCAAATTCATATTAGGAAGAACAACTCTTTATGAATTTCTGTGACACTGACATCTTTCCCAAACTCTGACCTATTTCTTTACAAACTACTTGAAGATCCCACAGTCACCCTAGAGTCACAGATCTAAAATTAAATTTATTGTCCTTGCCCAATTATTCCCAATACACAGTTCCCCTCTTTTTTCGGTTTCTATTAGTGGTGTCACCATTCACGCCAGGATAATGGAAATTTAAGGTTTTCTTTGGATCTGGCTCGCAAGAGAAAGTAGAGTCAGGCATTTTCTAAGCAGTGCTCTTTCTTTGGAGTCTCTCCTGTCTCCATCACATTCTCTTGTTCTCATCACTGTCACCATAGTATATACACATTCAGCTGGTGCGTGCCTGTAGGGGTGGAGTGGCCACCAGCCTCTCCTCCTTCAGTCAGCCCAGCCCAGCCCCGCCTCACCGTGAGATCGGTCTTACACAGCGCCACCCTGTCAGGTCCCTGTGGTAATCTTCCTGGTTTGCCCGTGGTCCCACAGTAGGGCCCAGCTTCTTAGCATGGCATTTAAGACCCTTCATACTCTGGTTCCACCTCACCCGCCCAGCCTTATTTCCCTGTGTTCTCCGACAAGGAAACCTCTGCTCTGTCCTTCTGGCACCTGCATTTCCTCACAACAGGGCCTTCCATTGCCTTTCGCCCAAGTGCATTTTTGCCCAGACTATTCCGCCACCAAGAATATCTTTTTCTCCTCTTTCCCCTGACTGACTAAATTCTTTCTTGCCTTCAAGGACCAACCCAAACCCTGCTTCTTTTTTTTTTGTTAATTAATTTATTTGAGCTG
Organism: Leptonychotes weddellii; assembly: GCF_054177405.1. Lineage (NCBI taxonomy): Eukaryota > Metazoa > Chordata > Mammalia > Carnivora > Phocidae > Leptonychotes > Leptonychotes weddellii. The sequence continues at coordinate 75,345,406 of NC_138378.1, read as the reverse complement.
GGCAGGGAGGGGGAGGTGGGAAGGCAGAGGGAGAAGGAGAGAGAATCTCAAGCAGAGCCCCTGCTGAGCAAGGAGTCTGATGCAGGGCTCGATCTTGCAGCCCTGAAATCATGACCTGAGGGGAAATCAAGAGTCGGAGGCTCAACCAACTGAGCCACTCAGGCGCCCCAAACCTTCTGCAAGGCCTTCACAAGACTGTAGCCTCATCAGTCTTTCCTACACTTAGTGTTCAGACCATTCATTTGGTTCCTTAAACAGTAAGGCCTTGCGTTGTTGTTTGTATGTATGCATGTGTATGTTTGTGTGTCTTCACAAAGATGTTTTTCCTGGGGATTTTTCCAGCTTTGGAAACGGCAGAAGTGTCAAGAATCTGGAAATAAATAAGTGTTCTATAGATTATGTGAAAGTAAAGATGTATTTATCATTTTGTAATTTCTTTTAGAATGGAAACCAGCTAATATCTCCAACAAAGGAATAATAAGTCAGTTCTTAAAATTTGAGTTTTGAGGGGTGTTTGGCTGGCTCAGTCGGTGTATATGTGCCTATTGATCCTCAGGGTCATGAGTTCTAGCCCCATGTTGGGGGTAGAGATTAATAAAGAAAAAAAAAAAGAAAGAAAGTGGAGAAAAAAAAAAAGGTTTTGATTATAAGTCTCAAGGATAATCATTTGTTTAGCAAGATAAGGAAGCCAGAAGCCTGTAACTTCCTAGGTACCAGAATATAAAGGTGGTAACTTTAATAATGAGAGATTGCTTGAGTCCCTGTTGTACAAGCCACAGAATGTGAACTTCAGATATCTTTGTTACAGTTCAGAAACTTTGTTACTTTCTTGTGCATATTAAAAAATTTTAGGGAAGTTAGAGCTTCCATTTCTGAGAGGGGAGGAAAAGAGCTAATTACACTGTTTGAATTTTATGAGAAATAAAAATGAAAAAAAAAAAAACCACATTTGGTAACAGAAATTATGTTTCCTAGCTAATGTAATAAGTATTAGGGTATTATTAAATATGTTCACATATGTTTGTCTTAGGGTATATGTTGGAACCAGACCCTGATAAAAGGCCGGATATTTACCAGGTGTCCTACTTCTCATTTAAACTACTCAAGAAAGAATGCCCAATTCCTAATGTACAGGTATGTGAAAGGTGCTTTTTAGGGGAAGTAAACATTATCAAATTGTCATTTAAAATTCCTGGGGCGTGAACCAGCTGTTTAAGAATATAGATGTCCCTTGTTTTGTGTGGTAGGGGGCATTCAAGCAAAGCTAACTGTGAAGCAATTACTATAAAGAGAATCCAATTTTCCCATAGAATTTAATTATTAAACTAAGGCAATTACACCCCTCCCCCCCCAAAAAAAATCCCTAGGGATTGAGTTGAGCACTTTGGGTGAAGATTGACCAACCTACTATCTTGTTAACTTCCACAGTTCACTAAGAGCTATGAGCCTGTTGTATTTACCTAGCGGTGGTAAGGCAGGCTGCCTTCCTGAGGCAGGTCTCTGAATTTGTCCCCATACCTACTGGAACATAAGCCCCTTGTCCCTTTTCTCCTTTATTGCAGCAGAGCTTTCTTGATTCTGCTTCTACTCTCCGCCATCTATAACTCACACTCCTTTTCCGCTACCCTCCTTACACACATCAGGCCATAGGAATGTTTTCTACATTTAGTAATCCTAAGCTCTGCACTCAACAGTTTTCAAACTTCAGACCTTTTACAGTCTTAGCATATTTTTCATGTGTGATCCAGCTCCCTTGAATATTTTACTAATGGATGCCATAATAAATAAGTTCCAATCTGAAATTGTCTTCCAGTTTTCCCAATAGTGAACTTTGATGTCACTGTTGGAGCTTGAGGGTATTGATAAATAACACTCCTCTTTCACTCCTATATTTGGAATCAGATGTGGGAATCATTCAGATGGAACTCAGAATATTGGCTGTATTACTAATAAGGTTGAATCAGAGAATGTAGCTTGACCAGTCAGGCTCCCTAACATTAGATCCACATGACTGAGCAGGGAGCACCTGATTCTGTAGAGACAGGCTCTCCCTTAAAGGAGAGGTCAGCCAGGCGAGCTCACTTTTTTCTCCCAGTCCTGTCAGTCAAGTAAGTTACGCTTTCTCCCTTGGGAGAGGAATGCTTGGAGAGAGGAAGAGAAGCAAGGAGAGATATCCTAGCAAAAATTCTCCCCACCTGGAAACATGAAGGAAATGGGAGGTCCCTCCTAAAAGCCTAAATATTTACTGTTACTAGTAAAACTATTATTAGTATTCCATTTGTCAGCTTTCCAGATTAAAATGAGGAATCTTGTACAGGAACCTAGCATGACCATGTTTTTCTTTTGCTGCCCCACTTTCCCATTCATAAAGTTAAGTAACCTGAAATATAATTGGAAGCATTCAGATTGGTAACTAGTTTTTAGAAAGTCAGGCTCACAAGTCTCAAGCCGTTTGGTACTCACTCAGCAGTGCTAAGCAGTTGTCTTGTGGTTGGGGACGGGAGTGCTCCCTCCGGAGCCGGAGCTGGTGTCAGGTGGCCCGTGCAGAATCCAGGTGGGAGGAGTTCTACTGGCCTCATGGGTCTAGGGGTGCCTCATACACTGGAGAGGCCCCGGCGCCGCAACCAAATGGTTCGTGGCTATGGTTTTCTCCCAGTGTTCAAGATAGAAGACAGAATGAATCCCGGCTGGGCATGCTGCTAGTCAGTGCTGACTTCTGTAAGGTTTAGCTGATAGTTTAAATAGTAATACAGGTTACAGACATCTCTCCCATTCCATTCTTAACACCACCTCTAAGCTGTGTGGTAGGAAGTGAAGGGTCCAGAAGGTTGGGAGCCTCGGGGGAGGAGCGCATGGGATGCAGCCTGCTCTGTCCTCTTCTCTGGTATGCTACCTTCCTGAGGGGGGCCGAGACTGGTGGGATCTACCTTTGGTTGACTTCCCTTCCCTCTAGTAGACATCTGGGCCTGGAAGCCACACCGGGAGATCCCAACACGTATTTCTATCAGCCCAGTCATGCTGGTATTACTTTTACAAAGCAATCTGCAATGTCCTTTTTTGGTTTCCTTTCAATTCTGTAGAACTCTCCCATTCCTGCAAAGCTTCCTGAGCCAGTGAAAGCCAGTGAGGCAGCTGCAAAAAAGACCCAGCCAAAGGCCAGGTAAGAACTGCCCGAGTGTGCGCAGGTCCCGTGCCAGCGGCCGTAGTGGTAGGAGAAGGTCCCTGGTGGTTGTTAGGTTCCCGTGGCCAGAGGCTGCACAGAGCAGGAGAGCAAGCTCTGTCTCTTCCAGGGAGTGCAGGGAGGAATATAATGAAACACAGCAATCTACATCTGAAAGAGAATGAAGAGCTCCACAGCTGTTTCTTTTGCTTGGGGAGAAGCGCAGGGGCATTCAGAGAAGAGGCAACAGACAACTTTAAATATTGCTAAAAAGAATGTCCTAAACAGGTGTCCTGGTCTTCCTGTAGCCTGGTTCACCACCCTAGTCCTTCACCTCCCATTCCTTCTCACTGTCTGTGACCCTGACCACCTCAGGAGAGTGCCAGTCAAGGCACAGACTCCATGAACAGCAAAAGAGCTTGTGGATCTTAGCTAATCACATTCCATGGAACATGGGGTCTTCCCCGAAGCAGATGCCAAGAGAGGATTGAAGAAGCTAGAATTTTATTTGACTGTGAGAGAAAATAGGGAGACAGCCAGGGAGGGTTGGAAGAACCATCAGAAGGTGATGTAAGTCTAACCCAGAGTGAGGAAGGAAGAGTGAGTGGAAGTGACTAGAAACTGCCACACAGTTGAAGGAAGAAGGTTCACCAAAGGTGTCAGGGAATCCTCAAGCCGAAGTCAGCTACCAGAGCAGCTCCCGTGTCCCGGGAACAGGCCGACTTTAATCCCCCTGTGGCGGGGGTAAAAGGCTGAGAGCAGCCTGTGGGAAGCATGGCCTCAGAAGGAGCATGGCAGTGGATTTCAGGAGCACAGCCCCTGGGGCACGTGGTGTTTGCACCCCTCGCCAGCCGCAGGTCTGTGGGGCACAGCCTCATGGCTGCCGTGCTTCCAAGTGGCAGATTCTGAGGGTAGTCGAAGAGATGTTTATACCTCCTTTTTCTCCCATGTTCCCATGGCGAGGAAACGTTAGCCGCCAGCTATCAACAAAGTACCCTAGATAGGGTTATGTGAATTTTTTTTTTTTTAAGATTTTATTTATTCATTTGACACAGAGAGAGACACAGCGAGAGCAGGAGCGCAAGCAGGGGCAGTGGGAGAGGGAGAAGCAGGCTTCCCGCGGAGCTGGGAGCCCGATGCGGGGCTCGATCCCAAGACCCTGGGATCATGACCTGAGCCGAAGGCAGACGCTTAATGACTGAGCCACCCAGGCGCCCCGGGTTATGTGAATTTTAATAGAGTGGTAAAATAATTTCTACCTTTTTAAACATTCTTTTTTTTTTTTTTAAAGATTTTATTTATATTTGAGAGAGAGAGAATGAGAGACAGAGAGCATGAGAGGGAGGAGGGTCAGAGGGAGAAGCAGACTCCCCGCCGAGCAGGGAGCCCGATGCAGGACTCGATCCCGGGACTCCAGGATCATGACCTGAGCCGAAGGCAGTCGCTTAACCAACTGAGCCACCCAGGCGCCCCATTTTTAAACATTCTTAAATGTTTCTGAAATAAATGTAAATGCTGATGCGGCTCCAAAAGTTAAAGGAGACTTTTGTTTTTCACAGACTTAGCAAACTATATCCATGGTGTTACTTTGTAGTCCGTTTCTTACCTAAGTCTGCCATGCTCACCTCTGGAAATTGCTTTTGGGGCTGAGTTCATTAGCTGAGTATTTGGGTTTATCCCCATATTGCTCTAGACCCAAATATAGTAGGTACTGAAGCTAAGCAAGGATCCATTCCCACAAAGCCCCCGCATTTATAACAATGACAATAACTGGTACCATTCCAAGTGGTGCTGTGTTGTGTCAAATGAAGAAAATCATACCTGTATCATAAGGCAGTTGTGAACATCGGTGACTGTGAAACTGTTCTATAAACTGTAGAGTGCCCACGCTGTTGGTTTGTATGGATCCATAATGCTGCAAGAATACACAGACCTTACAGCCAAGAGATTTGGGCCTAAGGTGTCCTGTTTATAATTTACAGTGATTTCATTTGCGTTACCATATTTGCTCCCCAATCCCGAGAGGTAAGTTTCTCTTTCTAACTCTGTTTTTAAAGTAACCACTCTTCGTTGAGGCATCATGTATACCAGATACCATACAAGGTTCTTTCTGTAAATAAGATGACTTTCTTTTTCTTGAAATAAATCTATGAGCCATTGTTGTTGTTCTCATTTTACAGATGAGGAAACAGACTCAGAGTTGTAAGTGGCCCAAGGTAATCAATCAATATGTGGTTAGTAAAAAAACCCGAATTCCAGCATCCATACTCTATTCTGTGCATTAAGTGATTTGCCCACAAGCACATAGATGCGACAACTTAGAGCCAGACCTCCTGGCTTCAAGGTCTGTATTTTTTCACAGCATATTGAGGGCCATACAAACTAACATTTTGAGCACTCTACAGTTTATGAAAATGGTTTCACAGTCATTGATGCATTTGATGTTCACATCTGCTTCATGATGCATTATTTTCTCCATTTCATACAGAAATGACCCAAAGCAAGAAGAGATAAAATGACATACCTATTATCACACAGTTAGTGAGGAACCAGGCTCAAATATAGTTTTCTTTGACTCCAAATCCCTTTATCTCTAAGATGTTACCCTTAAGAGAGATCCATCCAAGGGCTCCTGGGTGGCTCAGTTTGTGGAGCATCCAACTCTTGATTTTGGCTCAGGTCATGATCTGAGGGTCAGGGATCGAGCCCTGTGTTGGGCTCCATCCTCAGTGCAGAGTCTGCTTGAGACTCTCTCTCTCTGCCCCTCCTCCTGCTCTCTGTCTCTCTCTCTCGAATAAATAATCTTTAAAAAAAAGAGAGAGAGAGAGAGAGAAAGAAATCCATCCAGTGTGGAGGTTCTTAGCATTTGGTTTCTATAGACGTCTGTTCGACTTTCTCACCATTGGCTATATATTTCTTAAACCTTTCTCTTCTTCTCCAACATTTGTCCTGTTTTCCTTCCCACCTTCCTTCCCCAGGTTATAGCCTCTCCAAATATGATAGCTTTTATGTTATAAGTTCTCTACCCCACACAAAAGCATTCCTCTAGCAGGATTGCAGAGAAAAGCCTCAGGGTCCACAGTGGACATCCCTTGGAGATATGTCATGGGGAAGGCACATGGGGCCTGCTTTGCTTCCTATTTTGCATTTCATGGAGGCCATGCCAGACATATTTTGGAAATAGTTATGAAGCTTGTTTATTTTGGCCATAACTTCAGTTTTACTCCCTAATGTGCATTTTCAAAAGACCACTACTCTGTTCTGAGTTAGATGGCAGCCAGCTGCCTGGACTGCTCCAAATGAATGGAAGTTATCACCTGGATTTTTACACTATCACAAGGAACAAATAGACCACCCAGCAGTCCTTCCTATATTAATTTGGATTAGATTTGGCTGTGATGTCCAAAATGACAGTGGCTCATATAAGATAGACGTTTTTTTTCAAGTAAACAAAGTCTGGAGGTAAGTAGTCAGCGATTGGTTTGGCAGTTCTGCCCCACACCCAGGCTTCTTCAAGCTTCTCACTCTACCTTCCCTACGATTGTAGCCATGACCTCACAGACCAAAATGGTAGCATTCCTGTTCCAAGTAACAGATGAAGGAATAGCCAAAGAAGAGAGACAAATGGCATACCCTAGCTATTTCTTAAGGCTTCTGGAAACTGCCGTATAACAGTCTGCTTTCCCATGTAAGGCCAGAACTTAGACACATAGCCACACCTGATTATAAGAGAGGCTGGGCAATGTGATTTTTACTCTGGGTGAAATCCAGCTAAATTTTTTAATTGGAATATATTTTACATATAACATATTCCCCAAATCCTTTATCTTGAATTATTTACTTATTTCTTCTAGTTGCCTTATTGGAGTCACTCACTTATATGCTTTTTTTTAATTATAGAGAGACCATTTTGACAACTAGTTCTTTTTTTTTTTTTTAAGATTTTATTTATTTGTTTGACAGAGACACAGAGAGAGACACAGCGAGAGAGGGAACACAAGCAGGGGGAGTGGGAGAGGGAGAAGAAGGCTTCCCATGGAGCAGGGAGCCCGACACGGGGCTCGATCCCAGGACCTTGGGATCATAAACTGAGGCGAAGGCAGACACTTAACGACTGAGCCACTCAGGCGCCCCTTGACAACTAGTTCTGACCAAGTTTGAGTTCCCTCTACATCTGAAAAACACCTGTTTCAAATTCGTTTCCATCATCACCCAAAGCATATTCTGGGAAATCCTAGGAAGTGTTAGGTGGAATGGTCCCAGGGTCAGGTAAGCTAGAGAAACATTGCCTTTTGTATTGGGCTCTCTTCAAAGTTTTCCATGCACATTCACACGTGAAAAGTTCCGCTGGAAAGAAATCTGCTCGATATATTTTGATTAGTATGTTAAAACTTCTTTCCCACCAACCCTTTTTTCATAACATTTAGTAACACATAACATCCTGTGGAATACCCTTTGACAAATGTCGATTAAGCAGATCTGGAAGGTTTGGATGAGTGTGGAGGGGAAAGCCAATCCATCAAGTACTCTGTCTACCCCTTTCCCACTCTCCCACACGTTAATGTGAATCTGTGTTTCCCCCCCTTCCTTTTCTAGACTGACAGATCCCATTCCCACAACAGAGACTTCAATTGCACCCCGTCAGAGGCCTAAGGCTGGACAGACTCAGCCAAACCCAGGAATCCTTCCTATCCAGCCAGCCCTGACACCTCGGAAGAGAGCCACGGTTCAGCCCCCACCCCAGGCTGCAGGTCAGTAACTCAGATGGTTTGAAATTTGGTACACCCTCTTTGTTATCCCGGACATTAACAGAAGTCTCGGGAAGCCTACTTTTGCTTCAGGAATGGAATCCCGAGACACATAAGGAATAAATGGTTTGCCCTGAGGACCAGGAGGTGAGCACCCATTGAAATTATATGGCACGTGGCTGGCAAAAGGGAAGCCTTCTCAATGGGTTCTGCGGGGGGCCTCCAAGACCACTGATGCCTGATGTCTCTATTTTTTCTAGTCTTGGCCCTGATTTTGTGGCTTGGTCCATTCATCCCATGCCTTCCTTTTTATTTCATATTCTTCTCTGGCCTTTAAAGAAACAAGATTCTCTTCTTTTTGACACAGGGGCATTGTTTCTTTAATGCTCTGTCTTCTGAAACTATCCGTTACCACTCCATGTTTTGGTATTCCGGTTCTAATGAGATGACTTAGTTTAGAGGACCCAAATGATCAAGTAACTGAATTTAGTCATCACTTCCCCTACCAGGAAGCTGCTTTTGGTGAATTTGGTGGTCATCTACTTATAGCCAGGCATCTAGATTGGGGTCGTGTAACTTATATGTAAAACATCAAAGAATGCTTTTGTCGTAAAGCATTAGTGCAAAGATTGTATTTGAATGCAGTAGCATCAAAGACCAGTTGAATATGTAGATACTCGGGTGCTGACTAAAGGAATAATTGACTAAATGGGATGCTGAATAAAGGGGGGCTTTCTGAAGGAGGCAAGCACTGAACCTTGTTCCTGAACCTTGATTTGAAAAACATGAAGCACATAGTTTAGCAAGAAGATGCAAAGACAGAAGCACATGGCTCTTGGGATTATCTGTCCTTTTATCACCCCCCCTTTATTTCCTTGGCAAGAGAAAGCAAGCCATTTTCGTCTGGAAGAGTTTTGAGCCCTTATATGGAGTTTATTCTCATTACAGGATCCAGCAATCAGCCTGGTCTTTTAGCCAGTGTTCCCCAGCCAAAAACCCAGCCCCAACCCAGCCAGCCTCTACCCCAGTCTCAGCCCAAGCAGCCCCAGGCTCCACCCACCCCACAGCAGACGCCGCCCACCGCCGTCCAGGCTCTGCCCACTGCGGCCCAGGCCACGCCCCAGCACCAGCCGCAACTCTTCCTCCAGCAGCCGCCGCCGCCGCCGCCGCCGCAGCAACCGCCTCAGCAGCAGCCGCCACCTGCCCAGCAGCCCGCGGGCACGTTTTACCAGCAGCAGCAGCAGCAGGCCCAGGCCCAGCAGGTAAAGTGTTCAGTCTGACCCTTGCTTGCCGTATCTGAGGCGGCGCTGCGGAAAGGCCCAGTAGGTACAGGCATCTTCCTCGGGGAGCCCTTGGGAGACAGGGAGCCACTCCACATCGCCTCATTGCTTCTCCCAGCGCTGCATACTGGGAAGCATTGCGCAGTGGATGCATCACTGGGCCACTCACACCCCTTTCCTGGGCCATGGGGAATTCTTCACCTGATGGAGGAACCTCAGCAAGGGAACTATTTTTAGGGACGCTTTTTCTCTTCTTTCTCTCTCTCTTTTTTTTCCTAACACAATTGCACCATTACCATACTAAAAATAATAATTTCTTCTTATTATAAAATATCCAGGGGCGCCTAGGTGGCTCAGACAGTTAAGGTCTGCCTTCCGCTCAGGTCATGATCCCGGGGTCCTGGGATCCCCCCCATCGGGCTCCCTGCTCAGCCGGGAGTCTGCTTCTCCCTCTCCCTCTGCCTGCCACTCCCCCTGCTTGTGCTCTCTCTCTCTGTCAAATAAAAAATAAAAAATCTTAAAAAAATATATCCAGTAATGTTTAACTCTTCCTGATGTCTCATAATTTCAGTTGGCTTGTTCGAATCAGGTTCCAAACAAGGCCCACATGTTATATTTAGTTGTGAATCTTTCCTCCTCCATTATCTATTCATATTTTTTCTACATTTTTTACTCTGAACATACTCATTTTATAATGATTGACGTACTCTTTTAAGTCCCCTTTTATTCATAGTGCCCTCTCCCTCTTTCTTTCCCCTTTGGCATTTAATTTTTTGAAGAAACTGGGTCATTTGTCCTGTAGAATTTTCCACCTTCTGGATTTGGCTGATTGCATCCCTGCAGTCATTTAATATGTTCTTCCATCCCCTATGTAAACTGGTAGTTTTTTGAGGCTTGGTCAAAATTCGATTCAGTTAGAATAGTTCTTTGTTCTTCTGGTTGTATCACTTCAGGAGGCGTATAAAGTCTGGTTGTCCTATCTTTTATCAATATGAAGATCAGTCCGTGAGTTTGGTGTTGTCTGTCTGATCCATTCATTCAGTGTCCCTGATCAGTTTAGCAGCAACTGCTGATCATTTCCTAAGTCCCTTCACTCATTAGGGATGTCAACATGGTGATATTCTAGCATTCCCTCTTCACTTAGGGGCTGGAATTTTTCTGTGAAGAATTTTTCTCAACTATTTGTTGACCCTGAGGTACTGTTTATATAGAAAAGGCAGAAAAAGCGCTTGATTCTTCACCTGTGTTTACCAGTTTTCAGAATGGGTTTGTTCTTAGTGTCATCTAAAGGTGAACAGAGGTTTTTGATTTGTTTGTTTTAGTATCATCGTGAATTCAGGGATTTAAACGTATTTGTAATGTTTCCAGACATTGCCTTTTTAAAATTTTTATTTTGATGCTTAAATTGCCTCAGCTTTGGCCAGTGGAATTCTCTTCAGACTGGCTCCTGGGTCTTTTGGTGGTGACCCAGCCATCTTTATGGTTTCCTTGCTATTTATTTATTTATTTATTTATTTTTAAAGATTTTATTTATTTGACAGAGAGAGCACAAGCAGAGGGAGAGGGAGGGAGAAGCAGGCTCCCTGCTGAGCAAGGAGCCCGATGTGGGACTCGTTCCCAGGACCCTGGGATCATGACCCGGGGTGAAGGCAGCCGCTTAACCGACTGAGCCACCCAGGTGTCCCTCCTTGCTATTTATTGTAACAGACCGCTCTGGGCTTACTCTGCCCTTGACCTGGAAACAGCCATTTCTCTGAAGGAGCTCCATTTCCTTTTAAAAATAGTATTTAGAGACCACAGTTTGGTGCTAAAGATACTCATTTGCTAATGGATCAGTTGTTTTTAAGCCTTTTCAGTGGATACTTGCGAAAGATATTTTGTTTCTTTTGTTAATATACACCACGAATCTAAATTTATATTCATAATTCAGAATTGTAATTATAGGATTTTTGCTTAACTCCTTGGATTTTATATTTGTATTTTTCTAATCTGAAAATCCTGATTCCTAACAACATTAACATAATCACTTAATTGCTTTATAATTTCAAGACAATAGTGCCAACACGAGTACTGGAAACAGGTTAAGATTTCTTTGCCTTTTTCATTCTTAGAATGTTTTGCTCATTATTTTCTGGAGAGTTTGGCTATCAATTTGATACACAGGTTTATTTGTTTCATTTTGCTTTTGATTTATAGTTATTGCCAAATTTTGGGTTAATTTTGTTGTATGAAAATATAAAACATTTACAGAGTTTCAAAGTTAAATCTGCAGAATTCTGCCCCGTCCATCCTGTAATAATAGAGGGAGCCCTCATTCCTGTTTACAACTTGAGAGTATTCTCTTTTAAGGATACATAGCATGGCTTATTCAATTAGTGTCCCTGTTGATAAACATTTGGTCATTTCCAGCATTTTGCAGTTCTAAATAGGCAGCTATTTATTGACATCTGCTTCTTTGCTAACCCTTTAACTTTGCCCCAGGAGGCCGACAGTGGCCTCTCAGTTAACTCTACAACTAAGTAACAGTGTTTGGGATATTCAAAGACAAGACCTTGACTTTTGTTCATCAGTAGGCCCTTGTTTGACCTGTGTGTGTGTGTGTGTGTGTGTGTGTGTGTGTCACATAGTCCTTGGCAGTGGGGAGTAGACAGACGGATAAAAAGTATCCCTATCCGTAGGCAGTTTATAAGAGAATATTGAGAACTTGAAAGAATCGGTTACCAATACAAGATAAAATATCAGTAAGTGTGGTATACAGAACATTTTGAATGTTTAAAGGTGGGACTGTTAATAAGATGGAGCTACAGAGAAATAATTTTCAGAAGGGCCTGAACGGACTCTTTATAGCTGGCTTAGCACTTAGGTGATTTTCAGTGTCACTGCTTCATCCTGTTCATGGAGCAAAGCATTTTAATCTTGGCTGCTGCCAAATCCCTTTACAAGAGGGATTACTTCTGTGATTGGGAGATCATTTATTAGCTTCTGCTACACTCCAGCATGGGGAACCACAAGGTGCCCAGTGGAATGGAAGCCCGCAGGCTTGCCATAGAAACCCACCCGAAGCCGGGCTGGGGGCCAGGAGGCAGCCTGGCCCTGTCAGGTGCTGTCAGGTTTACGTCCATGCCCTGAGGGTCCCCTCGGGAGTTGTGAGGCCAGGCCACGGGACTTCTGCCCGCCCTTGCCTTTGGCTTCAGACTGGGCTTGGTTATTCCTGAGACCTTGGTCTTTTGTGGAAATCTGTTCCGAGACAGGCTTTCTTCCCCTCCTCCCTTTTGCCGCTTCTCACGCTCAGTTTCAGGCAGCACACCCAGCCGCCCAGCAGCCGGCCCTCGCCCAGTTCCCGGTGGTGTCGCAAGGCAGCTCCCAGCCGCCGCTGACACAGAACTTCTACCAGCAGCAGCCGCCGCAGCTGGCCGCGAGCGTGCACCAACAACAGCTGCTGACTCAGCAGGCCGCCTTGCAGCAGAAGACCGCCGCGGCGGCGGCCGGACAGCAGCCCCAGGCGCCGCCCGCTGCAGCCCCGCCGGCGCCCACGGCCCAGGAGCTGGCGGTGAGGGCGTGGAGCGAGGGGCGCGGGAGGGCGCGGGGCGGGGGCGCCGCGGGACGGCGCGCAGCGGGGGCTGGCCAGAGCGCGGGAGAGGGGCGGCAGCAGCCCGGGCGGGGGCCCTGCGTTCGGCTGCTTCCCCGGCCCGTGGTTAAAGTACTTGATTTTTTTTCTTATTATGCCCGAGGTCAGGATGAGGTATTCTCTAGAAGGTAGAGGTATAACAAAAATGATTCTAGGCTAGTGGTGAAGATGAGCATTCTTATTTATCACTCTTAAAATTAGACTGGCAGAAAGAGCTGTTCACTGTCTCTGTCGGTGCCAGTGTTGAGCAGTCAAGGACCTCGGTAGGATTAGAGCGCATCCCTTTGCCTTCAAGGGCCAGGTTGACCATTGTGGCCTTTCCAGTCTCTGGAGGTTTGCGTGGGCTCCCACCTTTACCCTGAGTCCTGACAGGGTTTTTATTTATCCTTGGTCTTGGACAACATTACCTCATTTAAGTCTACCATGTAGCGGCCTTCAGGGGCCTCCGCGCTGGGACCATTTACTGTAACCCGATCCTCCGGGCACCAGAGCATCTGAGTGCTGCTTGAGCCGTCTTGTCAGTTTAGAAATTGGGCATGTTTCCACTTCTAGATACTGGCTGACTACAGCGTCAGAACGCCTTACTCCTCTCCTGATTGATCTTTACAGCTTCACCATCCTCAGGCACGTTGTGTCTGGCCTCTACTAAGTGCTCTTAATTCTGTACTCACATATTTCTGAGTGATAGTGAAGAAAATATCATAGTGATAGAAAAGGCTTTGTACATATCTGGCCAATAGAGTATCACAGCTACTGTCTTATTCCCAGGGAAGTCCAACTACTAAACAAATGAAGGAAAAGTAAGAAACCGTCTTTCTGAGGATTGATTTCTAATAGAGTTTTGTCGCCCATCCTTAATCAGAAAACCATCCCTTCAAAAGGAAGCAGTGCCGTAAATAGATTGTCTTCTTTGAGCCTCAGCTAAGTGTGTGTTCAGTGTCTTTACACCTTCGTTTCTGAAACAACTCAGTCTTCTTGCAGGCATGTGGTAGACAGCTACTCTCTGTATTTTTAACACAAACGAAAGTTCCTCTTGTTCCTGCTCTCGCTCTCTCTCTGTCAAATAAATAAATAAATAAAATCTTTAAAAAAAAAAAAGGAAGTTCCTCTTATTAATGGAGTTTAAAAAAAAAATTATGATATGGGGGCGACTGGGTGGCTCAGTCGTTAGGCGTCTGCCTTCGGCTCGGGTCCTGGTCCCAGGGTCCTGGGATCAAGTCCTGCATCAGGCTCCCTGTTCCCTGCTCGGTGGGGAGTCTCCTTCTCCCTCTGCCTCCCCCCCTGCTCGCTCTCTCTCTCAAATGAATAAAATCTTAAAAAAAAAACTCTAAAAAATTATTATACGATGTAGGTAGTTGAGATCATAATTATCTAGTTTAGTCCCCTTGTTGGAAACTAGGCCCCAGGCTAGAAAGGGATTACCCAAGACACACAGACTGATAGCAGCAGAGCTGGGGAAATAACCAAAGAATCCTGATCTGTGTTTAAGGATAATAATAACAAATGTTCATCCAGGGAGATGAAATGATCAACAGTCATTGACCACATTTCTTATGAGGTTCCCCTTTGCTGTCCCTCTCTTGGGAATGAATTATAAACCTTCTCCATGTTCCTTGGCTGAAAACGTACTTTGGGCATTTTGCTCCAGGATAGTTTTGAGGGGATGGAGAAGGAACAGGAGCAGAACTTGCTTCAGCCAGGAGCCAGAGAGCTTTCCAAATTTGACCCATCCCTTTCTCTGGTGACCCTTGTCAGGACTTACCTAGAGAAGCAAGTGAGTGAATGTAAGGAATTGCCATCTTAAAGCAGTAATTTACAAGAGGAAAATGGCAGTATGCCATAGATGTTTATTATAATTTTATTAGTAACAGCCAAAAGAATCAAAGTAACCTAATTGTTCAAAAACCCATCTGTGCAGCCATTAAAAGTCATGGTTATAGAGTTTGTACAACAATGTGAAACACTCATGAGATAATGTTGAAATTATGGGAAAAGTATGTACTTGAAAAGGGATTTAAATATAAGATACCAAAAAGATAAAAACAGTTGTATTAGGATAGTGGGATGGAAGTCTGGGTGTTTTTTTTCCCCCTTTTGTGTATATTCTTACATTCCTGGTCCGACTATACTCCTTTCATAATTATGTATATATTGTTCTTTAAAACAGTCTCTAGCAAGACAGACATCTGAGTCTACTTTGATTCTCCTCCCACTGTGGTTTGTCTGTCCCCCACTTTCCCTTCCTAATCCCATCTTTGGAGGAGACATGATAGTGAAGAAAAGAGAGTCCTGAGCAGTAATCAGGAGACATGGATTCTGTCCCAATTGACTCTGACCTTGAGCGAGCACTTAGCCTCAGGGGGCCTTGGTCTCAGCTCCTCTGAAGTGAGGGAGTTGGGATCTGCGCTCTCTAAGGTCCCTTTTGACTCTCATATTCTTAGATTTGAAATGGAAATAAAACTGTCTGCCTGACATGGTCATTGTGAGGAATAGCTGAATGGATTGGAGTGGTTTTGTATTAGTAGATTGCTGTGATAGGGTAGGGTGTCCTCATGAAGTGTCTGTTCCTCAGTATGCTGCATTGGGGATAGGTGAGAGGAAGAGAAAATGTTTTCCAAGTAGTCTGGACTCTTCAAAATAAAGGAACTCACCAGTGAAGCATACCCTTCTCAAAGCAATGAATGTCTTAAACTCCAAGAAATAAGCTAATCTAGTTCTGCCCCTAAAGCCATGGTGGTCTCTGTGGGTACTAGCTCTAGGTTGGCTGTTGCAGGTGCAGCCCTGGGCCCCTGAAGGAAGTTGTGGGGCCGGAGCTCTGGTCTTCCCAGGGCACTCTGCTTCTCCCTCAGAGATGCCTCAGCGTCTTTACCCTCTGACCTTAACCTGAGTGATGTTGGAGCCTTGTACTGTATCATTCGTTCAGTTGGTGAGTGGTTGTGTTCTCATACGTGCACATAACCTGCCTCAGTAGAATCCAGTGTGCGTCAATACAGGGACAGAAAATCTCAGGCTGTCAGCATCCTGACGCAAGTAGCTGGCCCCTCTGGTTTCCTTTCTCTCCCAGGACCTACCTTCAAAGGCACCAAATGTGAGAGCTGAGCTGCAGCACGGAGGGACGTCTTAGTCTGAAACGAGGGACTGGAGGGAAGGGATAGGCCTTTAATATTCTGAATCATTTTGTTTCTGAACTGACAGAATTAAAGCATTAGGTGGTCTTCTTAATGCTATTTTTTGTTCATCTTCCTGACGTAGAACTTTGTAGATTGTGTCTGATGCTTGACATCTAACCACGTGGCCACAAGGATGTTCCTACCTATTTGTTTTTCTGTGGTGACAGTTTGTTCTGCCTTCTGAAAATGGCCCAAATCTCAAGAGTCCTTGTGTTATTAGATCAATTATCATCAAGGGCTTTTCAAATTTTTTATTTCTTCTTACATTCTCTACCTGGTTCTTCAGTGCCATTTCCAAACTGAAGGTGGGAACAAGTTAATCCCACTGCCCCAATGCTATACATTTTCTCAGGGGAGCCACAGAAACAGAATCTTGTGGACGCATCTTATCAGTGAAATAAAGAGCCTTAATAACAAAACAAAACAAAAAGCACTACCATTTATGAATTACAATGGAATCCTAACTTATTCCCAACCAGTAGTCTGAGCTATGTCAGAGTCAGGGATCTCTTAGCAGAAATTGTTCAGCTCAAATGTATTTTAGCTGGAGGTGTGCCTTCTGTGGTAGTAGATTGCTTAAAGCTCCTCTTTGGAGGCATTCTGAATGAGTGTGACCCCAGAAGCAGAAAGTGGTCCTGTAGGATACATTCTTGATTTTTGGAGTTAGAAATAGCTTCTGCAATCTTATGCACTGGGCTGTATTGTGTATGGTTGCTCTGTATATTATTACTGATGAAGATTGAAATTTATGTATAAACAGCAGATAAATACCATGCCATCAGTCCCAAAGTTATAGCTCAGATTGTCAAAAACTGTTTTTTCTTTCTGGGTGTTATTGGTAAAATCAGCCACTTGAGCCCCATGTTAGCTCTCACGTGGCATTTTTTATTATGCTTATCTGTTTATTTGTTTTTCCTTTCCCTTCTTTTGGGAACACTTGCCATTTTTTTTTTTCCCTAGCAGATTCAAGCCCCAGTAAGACAACAGCCAAAGGTTCAAACAACCCCACCTCCTGCCGTCCAGGGGCAGAAACTCGGATCTCTCACTCCTCCATCATCCCCCAAGACCCAACGTGCTGGGCACAGACGGATTCTCAGTGACGTAACCCACAGCGCAGTCTTTGGGGTCCCTGCCAGCAAATCAACCCAGCTGCTCCAGGCAGCTGCAGCTGAGGCCAGCCTCAATAAGTCCAAGTATGTGGTGCTTCCCCTTTCTCTTTTTCACTTTTGTGGGCCAGGGCTGCTGTGGGCCACTACTGTGTAATTCTCTGCATCTGTATGTAGATGTGTATGGGTACATGTATATGAAGGTACGTATGTGTCTGTGTTTATTAAGAAACTGAAGTTGCCTGTAGTACCTAGACCATACTGATCTTAAGGAATAATTTCATACTTGCTTTATTGTTTCCATTCTCTCATCCATTCCGTGTTCTGCGGAGTATTTTTTAAAATCTTAGTCTGACCAACCCTCTCCATGATGAAAATCTTTCATTGGCTCCCCATTGCCAGAGGGATAATATCTGAACTCATTGGTTAACAGACCAAAGGCCATTGTATCACATTTGTGGCTTTGTCATTCTCTGTCTTTGTGAGCACGTTGTTCATCCTATGCCCTCTCCCTGAACTACCACTCTCCTCCTTGTCTACCTAGGAAATGCTTATTTAGTCATCAAGATCCATGTCAGTGGTTACTTTTTCTTTGGCTCCTTGGGTGTCATATATAAATTTGTCTGAACCTTTTTGGAGATGTATCACTTTATATTATCATTATTTATTTGTATATCCAGCTGACCTAGCCTGCAAATTCCTCCAAGACAAGGACCATGTCTTAACCATTGTAAATCCAGTGACCGGCTCTGTGCCTGAAATAAAGTAGATTGCAGTGAGTGCTAGGTAAATGCAATTTTGGACCCTCAGCTTTCTTGGAACCGTGGACTCTAAAGTTAAAAATCTTTAAGTTGTTAGTTAAATGCAAAGGGCATCAAGAGAGACTTCAGAAGAAAATTAGGTAATAATACCTAGAAACACAAAGTAGTGATAACTGTGTTTATTTCTCCTTAACTGTGGTGGTGACCACTCATGGCGGCCCTTCATTCTATGCATGCTAGATCCTGACCGCTGGGAGGCAGCCTGAAAAGGTATCGGTCCCAGCTGCACCGGGGTCAGTTATTAGAGGTTAGCGTGGGTTGGCGTCACAGGACTCACAAGCCTAAGAAGAGGCTGCTTTGGGATTCTGGATTGAAAGGACTTGCTGATGAGACCAAAAATCTAAGCAAAAGATTAAAGAAGTAGTGGGAGATAGTGGATCGTGAAGGAAAGGGAGACATTTATTTCACACAGTGATAAAAGTATCTGTGAAAACTGTCCAGTTGCCTTGGAAAGCCCTTTTAGAAAACCACTGCAGAAAATAATGGTTTGACTCAGAAAACAATTTGATCTCAAAACAAAGAGAAAGTAGATTGACCCTTTTTCAACTTTTTTCATTTCGTGGGGGTGGGAACCTACCTAGGTCTGCAACCACCACTCCATCAGGCTCTCCTCGGACCTCCCAGCAAAACGTTTATAATGCTTCAGAAGGTTCTACGTGGAATCCCTTCGATGATGACAATTTCTCCAAACTCACAGCTGAGGAACTGCTGAACAAGGACTTTGCCAAGCTGGGGGAAGGTGAGCAGTTGGTGTCCTTCTGTGATTCTTAAACCCTAACTCTAGAGGGGTATGCATGTGAAAATGTAGGGTTGGGTCTTTCCTTCCCTCAGAGGCTTGATTTGAAGTTTGAGTGCAAATTGCTTTGAATGTTTACTAGAGCACTGACGGTCTTTTCATCCACAGGAACTCCTGGCCAGTTGTGGGTGGCGGTAAGGAGAGTGGGACAGTATTAGCAAAGATTTGGTAGCATAGTCAGGATGATACGGTCAAGCATGGTCATTCCTTGGAGGAGTGTAATGGTTTTCTTGTCCTATGCCAGAAAGTTATAACTGCTTACCCAGGAGAGAGTGTGCCCTCACATGAACTTTGAATCTTTGATTACGGTCAGAGTTCTGTAGTACTGTGACTGACTGTAGAGAAGTGATCAAATAAATAGAAGGTACCGTTTCTACTCTCAAAAACCCACAGTCTTGGGGCACCTGGGTGGCTCAGTCGTTAAGCGTCTGCCTTCAGCTCAGGTCATGATCCTGGGGTCCTGGGATCGAGCCCTGCATTGGGCTCCCTGCTCAGCGGGAAGCCTACTTCTCCCTCTCCCACTCCCCCTGCTTCTGTTCCCTCTCTTGCTGTGAATCTCTCTGTCAAATAAAAACAAACCCACAGTCTAAGAGCCCTTAGTGGCTCGGTCGGTTAAACGTCCAACTCTTGATCTCAACTCAGGTCTTGATCTCAGGATCATGAATTCAAAACAAAACAAACCCACAGTCTTATTTTGAAAGGTGGGACTCATACACACAGACACACATGCACACTTTGGAAAACAGCAACATGCCCTGGAA
Organism: Leptonychotes weddellii; assembly: GCF_054177405.1. Lineage (NCBI taxonomy): Eukaryota > Metazoa > Chordata > Mammalia > Carnivora > Phocidae > Leptonychotes > Leptonychotes weddellii. The sequence continues at coordinate 75,325,936 of NC_138378.1, read as the reverse complement.
AAATTCTTCAAAAAGAGTACCTCGGCATTAGACAAGAGCACAGGGTAAAGGAATGATCAGAAATGAGTGAATGATATGAACTTTGGCCATATCTTTTAACTTTACTCTTCTAACTTTTGTTAATCTCTTTTAACTTTATTATTTTATAGGTATCTTTTAAAAATTTGTATTACTTAGGGTGCCTGGGTGGCTCCGTCATTAAGCATCTGCCTTCGGCTCATGTCATGGTCCCAGGGTCCTGGGATCGAGCTGCACATCGGGCTCCCTGCTCGTCAGGAAGCCTGCTTCTCCCTCTGCTTGTGTTCCCTCTCTTGCTATGTCTCTATCTGTCAAGTTAATAAATTAAGTCTTAAAAAATTTTTTTTATATTACTTTCTAATTGTTTTAAACAAAAGATAGGGTATAGGACTTAACTCTGACAGACAGCTAACCCATTGTCAAATTATTTCATTGTTATGTATGCCAGTTACTGTTCTAGAATAAACAGAAATACCTTCGTGGGCTATTGAAAATGCTAGTATTTTTGCACTTGATTAAGAGACTCCCAGGTTTTAAAATTCTTGTGTCTATTTTTCATAATTTCCTGTCTCTCTTCTGTCACATTAAACTGCTGCCATTGTGCCTGTCCCTGGTCACTTCTCACTCCTGCCGTTTCCCCCACGCCCCCTTCTCATGTGCTCTCCTGAACTGTTTCCAACATGGAAAACCGATTGGCAAACTCAGTAGAATTATATCAAAACAAATAGACTCAAAGTAAGGACTGGAGACATTATGCCTGAGTAATGTGCTTGAGGTTTTGGGCTTTAGCTCCAGCCATCTCTTTTGTTGCTTATTTATTTATTTATTTGAAAAAAAATTTAATTGTGATAAATATACAAGCGCCTGGGTGGCTTAGTGGGTTAAGTGTCTGCCTTAACCCCACTCAGGTCATAATCCCAGGGTCCTGGGATCGAGCCCCGTGTTGGGCTCCCTGCTTAGGGGGGAGAGTGCTTCTCCCTCCCCCACCCCCCCGCTCATTCTCTCTCTCTCTCTCAAATAAGTAAATAAAATCTTTTTAAAAATTGTGATCAGGGTGCCTGGGTGGCTCAGTTGGTTAAGCAACTGCCTTCGGCTTAGGTTATGATCCTGGAGTCCCAGGATCGAGTCCCGCGTCGGGCTCCCTGCTCAGCAGGGAGTCTGCTCCTCCCTCTCATGTGCTCTCTCTCATTCTCTCTCTCAAATAAATAAATAAAATAAAATAAAATAAAAAATTGTGATCAGTAAACATAACATAAACATGAACTTCTTAACCATTGTCAAATATAGAGTTCAGTAGTGTTAACTACATACACATCATTGTGCACCCAGTCTCTGGAACTCCTTCCATCTTGCAAAACCGATGTGCTGTCTTTGATTCTCACAACTTCCTTTTCTCAGCTGTTGTCTCAGTTATTGCAATGATTAGACAAGGACCTGCAAATGTCCGAGGTGTTGCCGTAAGGCGGTAAAAGGAGTCAAGTCTAGAATTCGGTTCAGAAGGTGCCTTCCACCACCTGCATGTGTGTGTGCATCATGGGATTCTGCTGGGATGAACTGAGTGGTGTTTTGTCCCTCCAGGGAAACATCCTGAGAAGCTTGGAGGCTCCGCTGAGAGTTTGATCCCAGGCTTTCAACCAGCTCAAGGTGATGCTTTTGCCACTCCCTCGTTTTCCGCCGGAACCGGTTAGTATAGCAGGTGCCTGAAACACAGGGCTCACAGTCGTTACCTCCACAGTTTCAACTGCTGCACAGATAAGCCTGGCACACCAGTAAGCCCCAAATCTTGTGTATTTTCTTTTATTCAGAAGATTTCCAATATAAAAGCTAGGGAAAAAGAAATCTCTAGAATCATTCTGAATTAAAATGACAGAATGATGTGTCAGTAATATACAGGATTTGTTCTCTCTAGTTCACACACATGCTTTAAGCAAATATTTCTAAATTTAAGAACATCACTCCGTTAATCGCTTGTAATTGCTTAGATCTTTGGAATGACTTGAAGAATTCTAAAAATTAGATGTTCTATCATCTATCCAAGATTCTACTGAGCTGTGTTTCTGTGTGTGTGTGTGTGCGTGTGTGTGTGTGTGTTTACAGGGAGAGGAAGATATCTTTTTAAATTAGACCTTCTTTTAAATTAAAGAAGCAATAGTAAAAAACTTTCTCCTTTATTAATAAAAATTATACATAGTCAACTATACTTCAACTAAAATTTCTTAAAATTAGAAAATTGTACATATTTATTACATAAAAGTCAGTAATTTATAGAAAAGCATAGAGAAGAAAGTTAAAATCCCCATAATCTCACCATTAAGAAGTAGCACAGGGATACCATTTTGGTGTCTATTAGTGGCATTTAACCTTTTTAGGGTCACAGCTATCTTCGTGAATGTAATGAAAGTTACAGATCTTCCTCACGAAAATACATGACCACATTTTGTACATAATTTTTAGCCTCAGCCTAAGACTCTAATGTACATCTTTATTGTCCTATTTTCAAACCAGATTTTCTCTCTTACTAAGTCTGGCACATTGCCCACATCATTAAAGACTCTCCTAAAAGATAAATTTTAAAAGGTCTGTATTAGGGGCGCCTGGGTGCCTCAGTCAGTTAAATGGCTGCCTTCGGCTCAGGCCATGATCTCAGGGTCCTGGGATCGAGCCCTGCGTTGGGCTCCCTGCTCAGTGGAGAGTCTGCTTCTCCCTCTCCCTCTGCCTCCCTCTCTGCCTGCCTCTCTGCCTACTTGTGCTCTCTCTCTATATCTCTGTCAAATAAATAAATAAAATCTTTAAAAAAAAAATAAAAGATCTGTATTAAATTGCTTCATATGGATTTGTCCTAATGTTTCTAACCAAGTAACCTCTTTTTTTAAAACATTAATTTGGTTTCAGTGTTTTCCTGTTATAATTCCCTCAGCAACCATATGAGATTTTGAGCATATATATTCCTTGTAGATACGGAATTTGATATGCTTCCAAAATTGATCTTTTTAATTTTATTGATTAATTTCTGATTTTAACCTTATGTATTCTTTCTTCCCACCTTTCTTCCCACACCTTCTTTAGGTGTGTTAGCAGTTTTTCTAACATCATAAATTTATTTCTTATTGGAACTTTGGCTGTCATTGCATAATATCTTTTATGGTTTCTTTACGATAACCTCTAGAAGATTATTTGTTAAATCAAAAGATTGTCTTTTAAGGCTTTTGGTGCATATTTCTAAACTAGCCTCTGAGAATGCTATACAAATTTTATTTTGATCAGCAGTGAATGAGAGTAATTTTCCCTCCACTTCTCCACCCAGCCCAGATCAGAAGCTGTAGATAGGACAGTGTTTACTGGCCACTTTTTTTTCTGGGATTTGTGTTGTTTATGTCCTTTGCCTTTTTTTTTTTTCTGATGTTCTTTGTTCATTTTGTTCTTATTAATTTGTAAGAGCTCTTCGTATATCCTGTACTGTAAACATTTTCCCCAGTCTGTCCTTTGTCCTACACAAATATATGTCATCTGACCCTCAACACCATCCTCACAGTTGAGGTACTGAGCACAGACTAGTCTCTTTTTCAGGATCACATAGCTTGGAAGTGGCAGAGCAGGGACATCAACCCCCTCCCCTGGCTCTAGAACTTCCTCTCTCAGGTTTTCTGCCACATAATGAGGCAAATTTAGTAATAATTTTCTAGAAAATCATAATGCAGTTTAAAAATTTTTTAAATAGGGATGCCTGGGTGGCTCAGTCGGTTGAGCATCTGCCTTTGGCCCAGGTCATGATCCCAGGGTCCTGGGATCGAGCCCCTGTCGGGCTCCCTGCTCTGTGGAGAGCCTGCTTCTCCCTCTGCTGCTCCCCCTGCTTGTGCTCTCTCTCTCTGTCAAATAAATAAGTAAAATCTTTAAAAAATAAAAAAATAAAATTTTTTAAATAAAATAGAATAATGCATTTAAACCTTCCTTTTATAATATTTTCTTTGTATACATATCAATTTTCATTGTATGAAATGAAACTCACTTTAGCTAGAGATTTGTTGTTTTAGCATCTTTCCAAGACAACTCTTAGATGTATAAAATCTACCATTCTCCTGTCTTCTAATTCTTTAACTTTTGTTTTGTTTTTTTTTTTGATTATAGATCCCTGTTTTTCTTAGGTTTGCTTTGTCAATATTAAAAGGAACACAGTAAAATTTTTAAAAATTCTTCTTAAAAATGTAATGAAAGTGTTGAGAGTTTTTCTCCCACTATAACAGTGATTTTCAACCAGCATGAGAGTGGGGAGAGAGGCTCATTATAATCTGCTTAGAAGACTTGTCCACAGATATTTTAATATTCTCTTTGCCTCTCTCTTTAATTGCCCATCCCACCCTGACCCTTGAGGATTACACTGTTTATTGATAGTGCTGTCTAATAGGTGTGTGTTTCCCTTGTCAGAAAAAACCTGAAGTTTTAATCATATCCTATAAGTCTTCATATGATAATCTTATTGTTATTAATTTAGAATACACATTGGCCTTATTTGGGGGACATGCTTTTTAATATTAAAAAGTTAAAGGGTTTTGTGTTATTTTTTATTTTTAGCTTTGTTGTCTTACCTATGTAATTTTTTAAGTTTATTGATATTTTGGTCTGGTTTAAAGTGCTTAAAGTGTAATAGGCCACGTGTTGACTAAATATACCAAATGTATAAAGCATTGACCGTTGTCCTTGAGATAGAGCATCACACAGATGCCCAGCTATGGTACGGAGTAGGATATAGTTTCCCTGGAAAGGGGCTCATGGAATAAGCTCCAGGAGAGTTTTCTTTGCTGTTGAATGCTAACATTTAGTATTGTGTTTGGTTTAGTACAGATTGTTGAATGAATGAAAAGAATTGCTTTTTGCCAAAGGATAGGAGCTTGGATTCACCAATGTTAACAACAGAGGTCCCTACACATTTTCCATACACTCCCAGTTTTAGTGCCTGTAATTCCTGCTTATCACATGTTTTGTTGTTTGTCTATATGAACTGTTTTTTTAAGGATTTATTTATTTATTTGGTAGGGGGGCAGAGGGAGAGGGAGAAAGAGAGAGCCTTAAGCAGACTCCACACTGAGCACGGAGCCTGACGCAGGGCTCGATCCCATGAACCTAAGACCACGACCCAAATGGAAACCAAGAGTCCAGCACTCAAATGACTGCACCATCCAGGTGCCCCTGTATGAACTATTTTTAAAACAGTTTTTATTTTTGTTTTAGCCTTTTCTCCCCCTTTATGCTTACTTTGAATGCTATAAATGGCTGTATTTTTTAAGGGACTTAAAGGCCCCTGCTTTAAAAAACATACATTTGAGTAGTTAAAACAGTAATAACAGTGAACATATACTGAGCACTTGCACTGGTTAAGTGCTTTTTTATGCATTATCTCAGGTCATCCTTAAAACAGCTCTCAAGGGGCGCCTGGGTGGCTCAGTCGGTTAAGCATCTGCCTTCTGCTCAGGTCATGATCTCAGGGTGCTGGGATCGAGCCCCACATCCCCCGCATTGGGCTCCCTGCTCAGCAGGAAGTCCGCTTCTCCCTCTGCCCTTACCGCCCCCCCCCAGCCTAGGTGACAGCTGAAGAATGACATACCAGAGAGTTGTACCTGAGCAGCCCAGCTCAGAAACTGTAGTCATAACCCCATCTCAAGAAACTTTGTAAATCAGTGACACTAGCTTTTACGAACATTATAAAACATCTTCAGATTTTTTTCATCTTATCCAGCCTTTTTTTCTTTTAAAGATTTTATTTATTTATTTGACAGAGACACAGCGAGAGAGGGAACACAAGCAGGGGGAGTGGGAGAGGGAGAAGCAGGCTTCCCGCGGAGCAGGGAGCCCGATGTGGGGCTCGATCCCAGGACCCTGGGATCATGACCTGAGCCGAAGGCAGACGCTTAACGACTGAGCCACCCAGGCGCCCCTTATCCAGCCTTTTTTAAACGAGCATTTAGTATTTTTCCTTCTTCCTTGTTTGTGGTGTAAACTTTTATGTGTGCAACACTTTTGTTTTTTATAATGAAAGAAAATTATATCTAAATCCCAGAAATTAATATGTCCTCATTTGTATGAAGTATAGGATAGCATCATTTTTAGATGTTTTCTAATCAAGCTCAGACTGTTCACTGTTTTAAACCTTCTGATCAACCAAGGGAGGAAATAAGCAGGAAATTTGGCAGTGAGTCAGAGAGGATGACAGAAGGGTTATTTTAAACACTTTTATGGTAAAAGCTGCAAAAATGATGAACTGTGTCCATATGTTGGAATAGACATTTAAAACTTGACATTGTACCTCTTTATTTAAAATATTTTTCTGTTAAGTTATACACATTCACTTGTGTAATTTTGGAAAAATGACTAAAAGCCCAAAGAAACAAGATAAAAGAACTCACAATCCCAGGCCCCAGAGGAAAACATTGCTGACATTTTACAATATTTATGTCCATAATTTTATTTCTGTATATATACTTTTTTCAAAATGTATATACCCAGTTTTATGATTTGTTCTTTTCCTTCTAATGTATTTCACTGTGTCTCATTTGAAAATATTATAGAAATTTTAAGAGCAGTGATTTTACCCTTGTCTTCCTCCATCTACCTTTAAAGAAGCTTAGTTAAAAACCCATTTAATAACCTTCTCAAAATGACAAAATTATAGAGATTGAGAACAGATTAGTGGATTCCAGGGGGTAGGGACTGGAGTAAGGAGTGGGTATGACTATAAAGGAGAACAACAAAGGGGTTCTTTGGTTTGATGGAACAGTTCTTTATCATTGTCACAGTGGTGCTTATGTTAACCTATACATAGGATCTAATTGGGAAGAACTGCACGCACACACACACACGCGCGCGTGCAAATGCATGTGACAACTGAATAAAGTGTAGTTAACAGTATCGTAACAGTGTCAGTGATACTGTCCTATAGTTGTAAAAGATCTAACCATGGAGGGAAGCTGGTTGAAGGTTCCCAGGACTCTATGTTTAGCAAATTCCTATGATTTCATAATCATTTGAAAATAAAAAGGTTTTAAATCTATAGAAGGCAAAATGAGATTTTAAAGAACAAATGAGTATTAAAATGCAATGTAAAGAATGCTAAGTAGGAAACCAGCAAGCCTGGGTTCTGACCTTGGGTTTGCTGGTAGACCTCTGGCTAGCCTCTTAACTTCTGGGCTTCATTTTCTTTTCTGTAAAATAAGAAAATTGTGCTATAAAATCCTAAGACCTCTTCAAGCCCTGATATCCCACAGGGTGTATAGATTTTTGTAAATCTGCAAGTTTGCCAAGTATAGAATGAATGTCAGTGAATGTTAGATGTAGTCCAGAAGTTAGGGCCTGTCTAACCTTGCAACAGACAAGAAGCCTATTTCTGTTTCTGTCTGTGTCTGTCTGCCTGGCACTGTAATAGACATTTGGTGATACAGTGACCTCAGGATGGTAGAGGGCATATTGAAACACATAACATCTGTGTTAGATTACAGAACAGACAGTGTTTGTTTACATGCTACAGTGTGTGATACGGACAATAGTTGCTACAGGAATCTGGAAGAGATCCCTGTAGGCTTCCACACAAGGAAGAAGTGGATCTCAGGTGTATGAATATACTAGTTTTATCATCAGTTGCATCTTTGAGTGTGTTGCAAGGACCAGATTATATCTCTCATACATATTTTGCCATTACACTGGATTATATCCACTCATCCCTCTTTATTCTGCCTCTGAGTTTCGATTTACTCTACAATTTGAGCTGTTGGGTTAATAGATGGTAAATTCATCTAGATTTACTTGATGTTTTCTGCTTTTCTCTTTTTTTCTCTCCTTGACCCTTTCTTCCCCTCCAACCAACTCCAGCTGAAAAAAGGAAGGGTGGGCAGACTGTGGATTCTAGCCTCCCACTTCTAAGTGTATCTGATCCTTTCATTCCTCTTCAAGTACCTGATGCACCAGGTAGGTAAACCGAACTGATCTGAGCTTAAGCAGCTTGATTCTTGTGTCCAGGGTCTCATGAGAGTTGTTTAAACACTCCATAAAAAGGATGTGAATTCCAAGCCCTAATAATAGGTGCTGTTATGTATTTTTTGATAACAGGAACAGCCTGTGTATTAGAAGGAACGTTAGTCCAATATGATCATAACATGTTGGGGGGGCATCTATAAGCATGTGATAGAAGGAACAAAATGCTAATAGTGGTTAGTATGATGATTAGATTACTGATGATTGCCTGTCCCGTTCCTGTTTTCCTATAATGTGCTTTTATTTTATAAATAAAAGCTAAAGGGAATGTGAGTCAGGAGACTCAGGTTCCCTTCCTGGCACTTCTACTATCTGAAACCTCCTGGACTTGACTCTTCATCAGTGAAGTGTTTTGGACTGAATGAGTTTGAATATCCCTTTAGGCCTGCTATATCCTGATTTTTAAGTGAGCAGTCTAAAAAAAAAAAGTAAGAAATTGTTAGTGTGTTCCGATTGAAATAGCTTTTGAAACAATAATTGGATGCTTTCTATTTGGAGCTCATGGATGCCAATGATTTCTCCCCTACTCTCCTCCCCATCTTTTTGGGGGTGGAGTGGGGAGCATGATGTGAGACACAGAAGCCACCCTTTCTCTTCTCTCTCAGTCTTTTTGAAAAAGCAAATAGATCCAACACTTTAGAAGCATATAGCCACCATTTTGTTCCTGTTCCTTGTTTTTTTTTTTTCTCATTCATACCTCGGCCTGTTCTTGGTTTTAAACTAATAGGATCTGTTTGGTTCTTCTCTCTCCCAGAATATTAAAGGTATTTGATTGACTCAAGATTGGAAGTGACTGTGATGTTTGTACCATCTACTTAGTAAGACAGACTGCAGCAAGCGTGCCGTGAGAGTTTTTATTTCTTTAGACAATTTGTTGATCCTCCTTAGGGGAAGCAAACCTGCCTTGATCTGGTAGTGTTGTGTAACTTTATAGCTTGCTGGACCTGGATGTAGGTCAAAAATGCCTAAGGTCACCGAGGAATGATTCAGCATCGGATAGTTAAAGAAAAGGGAAGAAAGAAATCAAGTAGAGGCCCTTTTCTCTGTTGTATCGTTCGGGTATGCTTGGCAGTACCTAGACAAGCCAGTTTCTAGCCCAGCGCTGGAAACTCAGGCTGGGGCCTACTGGCCTCTTTTTCCTCCCTGTTGTGGCATTCATGGGATCAGACAGGAAAAAGAGGTTATTGAAGCATTCTCCCTCTGACACCCCTCAGGGTTCTTGCCTTACACTTTCCCAGATAGCCCGTGAGCTGTGGAAGCTGGAAGGGTGGCCTCTTGGCACAGGCCAGAAGATGAGGCTCCACAGGCGAGTAGCTGTCCTCTGCAGCTCTCACGGGTGCCCTTCCGATCAGGGATGAGGAGCCAGGCACACAGGCCAGGTGGCTCAGGATATCAACTCCCGGTTGTAGAGATGAGTTGTGGAGGGTTGTGAAGATGAGCCTGGGAGGCAACAGAGGTAGCTGGCTGCCATCCTGCCTCCCTTAGTGTCATTTTTCCTGTCTCCTGATCCTCCATATTTCTCTCACTCCGGGGGATTCCTGCTAAAGTGATACTGGTGTACACTTTAATACCAATTAAGCCATGGCCCCTCTTGGTTTTAATGAGAAATCTATTAAAATGGAACATTCTAATAGAGAATATCAGAGGTATCTTATTTGTTTTATGATCTGTCAGGCCAAACTCATCTGAAAACATAAATTAGACATGTCACTCCTTTGTGCTCCAGTGAATTTCCGTATCACCGAGCATAAAATCCAGACTTCTTACTGTGACCTGAAAGGCCCTAACTAATCTGGTAGCCCTCCGGCTACCCCTCTAACCTGAGCTCATAGCATTCTTTTCTTCCGTCTTTCCTCCTACAGGTGAAGCTTGTTCTCACCTCAGGGCCTTTGCACGGGCTGGTACTCTGCCTGGGAAGCTTTGTGTACCTCCATCTCTTTTCCTCCTTGTCATCTGGCATTTGGGTCTCTGCTTAAATGCTGTCTTCTCAGGCCCATCGTGGTCTCTCAGTCACACTTCCTGGCTTTTTTCTTCATAGCACTTACTATGACACTGTCATAGTGTCTTTGGTTCATTATCTGTCTTTCCCCACCAGGATGTCAGTGTGCTGAAGGAGGGCCTTGCTGTCTGATCTAGCACTGCGTAGCCAGTGCTCAGAAAACTTAGAGCTGGCACTCCACGAATATTTGCAGATTGGATGAAGGAACAAAGTAAAACCTGAGGCTGCAAGGCTTATGGCGGCCCCATTGCTCTCCATTTCTGTCCCCAGCTCCCAAATACCAGACTACTGGCTCCATGGCCTTCCGCCTGTGCCTCTGCCAACTGGCCTCCAATCCACTCCTTGAGGATGAATAAATGAAGGCACAGCCCACAGTGTCAGGAAGCCGCCAAGCCCCAGAGTAGAAGCGGTAGCTAGACCTAGCAAATCCTTGAGCTCCAACCCTTCCTGGAGCCCTCCAGAATCTGGACTGAGCAGGGTGTGTTGCCACTGTGGCTGACTCTTGTATGTACTGTAACATTCAGCCTGTAGCACCATTCGGTTCCGTGGCCTCTTTATCCAAGGATGCAGATAGGATATAGATAGGATTACCCTACATGCTTCCTTACCGTCTTGAAATGTCTGAGTGAAGAAAGGCCTGAGAGTTTAGGGTCTCTGGGACCTCAGTATTGTCTCTGGGACAGTGGCCAGTTTGTCTCCCCCAGCCTCCTGCCCCCCTAAAGTACCCGGTTTGTCACTACTTCCAGCCCATCACGGGCACCAGTCAGGCTTTTTGGTCAGTTAGTTAGTTTGTTTTGCATACATGCTTACCTCCACACTCCACCTTCCTGATTGTGAGTCGGGAAATCTCAGTCTCCTGACAACTATATGCCTTTTAATGACTTAACATTTTATTTTATGCTTTTATGTTCTCACATATAATTTCCTTGGATCCTACAAAGAATACTGACTGGTGCGTATGTCAAGTAATATCTCATTTTCTGGCGGAGGAGGTGAGGCCCCAGTACTTCTGTGACAGGTCTTGCTGTATACACTCCTTTTCGTGGCCCTCGGACCCCAGCAGTGAAGGTTTCCTTGTCTGGAGATCAACAAAGCCTGCGACTGGAGAGCTAAATTTAAGGTTTAGGGAAATACAAAAATGGGTTTGAACTTATAAGACCTAGGTTTGACCCGCATAGTAGCTTGTTGATCTTGATCAAATCACTTAAACTCTGTGTTCCCCTCAAAATTGGTGCCATTAAAACCTACCCTATGGAGTGGCTTGTGAGGTTCAGATGAAAGTGTGTGTTTGGAATTGCTTTATAAACTTTAAATTAGTATGAAGATAGGAAATGTTATAACAGCTTTGGTTCTGGGTCCTTATTCCCCGTGGGACAGTCCTACTTATGATAAAGCCTTAGGCAATGATATTTCCCTCTTACAGAAATTAAACTTGCTTTAGAACCTTTGACCTTTGCACGACTGAGAGCCATTGAAGTAGACTTCCTTGACATAATGATTATTAAACTGTGGGCAAAGGGGACTGAACAATCGAATTTGTTCGGGTTTTCTTAAAGGAGCATTTCTATTTTCCAAAGCATCATAAAACAAATTTTCTTAGAAAATCTGTTATATATATAAATCACAGCCGTGAGCATTTGTATGCTCGCAGAGCTGCCAAATGAAGCCTACCTCTGGTGAGTCTCAGAGTATTTCATGGATGCTCATGTCCTGTGTGTTCATTTATTTTGCCTTCTGTTTGTGTCAGAGAACAGATAAGCTATAGGTGGTACCAAACTTAAAATATGGTAGAAGAGAGTGCGGAATTTTCCCTGAGAATTGGCTGAAAGATTTAATCTTTGTTTTTTCTAAATGGTAACATATATATAACACCGATTTACCATTTTTAAAGTGGCATTAGTACATTCACATTGGTTTTTGCAACCATTATCATCCATCCACAAAACTTCTTTATCTTGCAGAACTGAAACTCTCTGTTAAACAATAACTCTCCTTCCTTCCTCCCTTCCACAGCCCTTGGCAACCCCCATTCTACTCTCTGTCCCTATGACTTTGACTGCTCTACATACCTCATATAGGGAGACTCATACGGTATTTGTCATGTTGTGACTGGCTTATTTCACTTAATGTGTTCAAGGTTCATCCATGTTGAAGCATATGTCAGAATTTCCTTCCTTTTTAAGGCTGAGTAATATTCCATTGTATGTATATAACCGCATTTTGTTTATCCATTCATCTGTTGTTGGCCGCTTGGGTTGCTTCCATATTTTGGCTCTTGTGAATAATGCTTCATGAACATGGGTGTGCAAATATCTCTTGCAGATCCAAGATTCTTTTGGGTTTATATCCAGAAATGGAATTGCTAGATCTTATGGTGATTCTATTTTTAATTTTTTGAGGAATCACTATATTATTTTCCATGGCGACTACATCTTTTTACTTTTCCACTAACAGAGCACAAGAGTTTGAGGAAAAGATTTCCATAGCAACTCCTTAATACTGACCTCTCAACATCAGTGTTCCGCAAGACTAAGCAAGAATGCATTAGTTGTCCCATAAGTGCCACTTCCTAGAATCAACAGCTTTTAAAAACTGTGCCTCCTGGTTTATGGCACTTCATCATCTCTTAAAAAGTAGGCAAGAGAGGGGCACCTGGGTGGCTCAGTCGTTAAGCATCTGCCTTTGGCTCAGGTCATGATCCCAGGGTCCTGGGATTGAGCCCCACATCTGGCTCCCTGCTCAGCAGGAAGCCTGCTTCTCCCTCTCCCACTCCCCCTGCTTGTGTTCCCTCTCTTGCTGTCTCTCTCTCTGTCAAAAAATAAAATATTAAAAAAAAAAAGTAGGCAAAAGAAAGTGTGTTTTCTTAGTGGTTTGTTGTCAAGATAGTCATTCCTCCTAGAGCTGTTTGCTTGGCATCTTCCTCACTTCCAGCTGCTGTTCTGTGATACTGAAAAGTCCAAGGTTGATCACCTATGTGTCTTTGCTCTGGAAAGTTTCTCTTTCTGCAGATTCAGTTCCCTGAAATGAAGTTGGAATGGGGCATGGTGGTTGACTTTTGCTTCCAACTTGCAGATGTTACAGACAGTTTAGTGTCTAGTTTCTCAAAGATAGGAACTATTTAAAGGGACTAGATTTTAAAAACAGCATCTCTCATCACAAGGCTTCAGACAAGATGTAAATTTCCAAAGCCACAAAGCTGTAGCAGCCAGATGATCTTTTTTGTTGGGTCTGCCGTCAAGCTCTTCCATGTTCGTTAGTTCAGCCTGCTTTACTCCTCATGGTCTTATTCCTGATTAGGGTGGGGACGATCCTTGAGCAAACCCTTAACCTTTTTGGCCTATAAAACAGATACCTATCCTCTCTTTTGATATTTTGGAAGAGAGAAAACTCACAATTTGCAGTATATCCCAGTCTCAAATCAGGAAGCAGTTTTGATTATCTAACCTTAGACAGGTTTATGAAGGATTTATTACCTTCTTGCCTTGTGGTTGATGTTTTTTCAGTAATTAAGGCTTGAGAGAAATGTAAGAGAAGACTCTGGAGTGGATTAATTCCTACCTCTTCCTCTCTTCCCCTAGTCCCCAATGCCACTTGACTTACCCTTGAGAGGAGAGAGAGGGGTGCTCAAAAGATCCTTTTTCCAAGTCCTCTTTTAATTTTTCAAAGTACTAACAATCTTCTCCTTTATTTTTTCTAATTTTAATTTTTTAATCTTTAAAAATATTTTATTTATTTGAGAGACAGAGAGAGTGAGAGAGAGAGCACGAGAGTGGGGTGAGGGGCTCAGGAGAAGCAGACTCCCCGCTGAGCAGGAAGCCCGATGAGGCACTCAATCCCAGGACTCCGGGATCATGACCTGAGCCGAAGGCAGACACATAACAGACTGAGCCACTCAGGCACCCCAATCCTCTCTTTTAAAGGCACTCTGTCTCCAGTGCCCAGGCTAACTCCTTCTGCATCCACTTTGCCCCGGAGGCCCACCTTCTCAGTCCTCTCACCGTGATTTCAGCACTTTTCCATGCTCTTAACCAGACTCATTTTTATTTGGGAACCCTAGAGACTTGAGAAAGAACTGAGTATGGTAACGGGGATATGCTAAGAAAATACCACCAAGAGGAAAATAGGAGCAGACAATTCTAAAAGAAGAGATATAAATTACCATTAAATATATATTTTGTAAAAGTCCATCGTGATGATGAATTCAAGAAGAGCCCTTTATCAAACAATGAGCTGCTGCAACCTCTGCCATCAGCTTGGAAAGAGGGAAAACCCCACCACCTCATGCTTGACGAACGTCTAAGGAAGCAGACACACTCAGATCCTGTTAGTTTACGTTCTCTTTCCTTTTCTAAAAAATTATTTGAAGAGGCGCCAGGGTGGCTCAGTCAATTGGGCGTCCGACTGGTGATTTCTTTCTGTTAGACCACGCTGCCTCCTCTCACATTTCACTTTATTCAAGGAATTCTGCTTTTTCTGATCTCATACCAAGGCATGTGGGTAAAACCTGGAACTCCGTGCATTCTCGCTACCGTAATCTCAGGCGTCTGTGGCTTCACTAGATATCAACAAATCGTGAAATGCCCAGGGAGAACTTGGTTGAGGTTTGGGATCTTAAAGAACACTTTCTGCACGTGTTCCTAAATTCACCATCCTCTTCTCTGCACTGCTGTTCGCCGCCCACCCTCTTCATGACATATGGTCTCAGAGTGTCTTTATATAACTATAAGAGGGCAGATAGAATCCCTAACATGAGCGATATCAAGGGCAGCCCTTGAGGCGCATGTGAGGCCTGAGGTCTGTGAAGTCCAAATGTCTTCGCTAATTTGGCCGTTGTGCCTGGGGCCATGTCTGTGTGAAAACCTATTCTCCTATGTTGAGGGACATAGGCAGACCCTATAGGCAGCATGTGGGGGAAACTGTGAAGTCAAGTCCATGCTCTACCATGTCCCCTCTGTGACTTTGGGCAAGTCCCACAGTCTCTGTCTCCATTCTTCTCAACTCTTACCAGTATTCCCAAACCCACGTCTTTTTGTGAAGAATGAAGGAAAGTGTTTGGCATTAAACTCTGCAAATGGCAGTGCTGACTGTAGTTACAATGGCACCTGGGCACCCACACTGGGTCGCTGAGAGTTTCTGTCATCTCGAGAATGCTGGGAGTGGCAGACGGTGTTGCACATGCCGTCCGCCCTCCTTATGCCGTGGCTCTGTGCTCTCACTCCTAGTTCTCTGTCTGCTCCTGCCCTATCCCTGCTCCTCCCTCCCACATTTCAGTAGTCAAGGATTCTCAAGCAGCAGTGACCACACAGATTATCTGTGTGAAGAGCCTGTTACTTGAGGTCCGGTCAGAAGATAAGCCCCCTAACTTTGGCGACTTACCCCATCCCCACCCTGTTCTGTCTCACCACACAGCACTCGCATGCACACACGTACTTTTTTTTACCCCTCACATTATCTTTTTTGCTAATGGCTAATAAAAATATTAGATTCTTGCTAAAGTTACCTGACTTCCCAGTTGATCTCCTCTTCCTCCCCACCTCCCCAGTGAAGCAGAGATGTGACATAGGGTATGAGAGGAAACTGAGAACTGGGGATACCGAGATTAAGAAGATACCTTGTCCTGTTGTAAAGGCTGCAAGAGAAGCGAGTGCAGAGTGCTCTGGGAGGCTCCCGATGTGGCAGGGAAGATGGGGAAAGGAGTAGAGGAGATGATACTTGAGTGACCTATACAAAAAGGTGGTGGGAGGTATCTCCGCTGTACAGTTGAGGAGGTGAAGGCAGAAGTTTAAGGACCGACCCCATGGTCGCAACTGGTCACTGGAGAGGCTAGAATTCGGACTCTGCATTTGGCTAGCTTAAGGTTTTGCACCAAGATAAACTACCGTATGAAAGATAAGCAAGTAATTTGGGGTCATTACTATTTATCCACTGCTTCGTAAGATTGCAAATGTATGAGTGCTAAAAGTGGAAGAAGCAAATAATTACTTTCCTGTACGTGAAAGAAGCTCTTTTTGGGAATAAAACAAAAGCTAGCGTTCAGCATAATGAAAAATTAGACTTTTCGAGAAGGCCATCTTATTTTTGCCGGTATGCTAAAAATTGTCACATATTTTTAACATCTTTTCTGCTAATAAAATTTTATGCACGATGCAAGATTAATTCTGATGTGCTAATATACAAGTGTAAATTCACATTTACACTTGTGTATTTGGTTAGTACTCTGGGCTTTTTTCCCCCTGCTTTTGAGAAGCTTCTTTTCTTCTTTCTTCCTTTCTTCAATGTAAGTATCCGGTGTAAATGAGAAAAAGTTAGCAGATTGTCATTTAACTCCAAGATATCTACATGCCGTATACTGCAAAGACGGTAAATTGATTTCACGTGTAAAAATCTTCTTCTGCAGTGTGTTACTTGTACCAAAGCAAATTATCTTGCCAAGACACTAAAATCCATTGTTTTGTTTCATCTGTGTTGTTATAGATCACTTTAAATTACACATCACCTAAAATTTGGTTTCAGTCCCTCAACAAATACCAATTTCATCTTATCTTGATTCCTGATGGCCTAGAAGAATGCAGATTCATTAAAATGTTCTATACACAGACTTGAACTTTAAGTTACTTCTTTTCCTCAAACATTTTCATTTCAGTTTTATCTTAATGGCATGTATTTCTGTGACAGAAAAAAAAATGTCAGCAGGCTTAAACTGGGCAAATTATAGAATTTATGTGGCTTCAGCCTCCTTTAAGTAAAAGGAGGTTGAGCTCTTAATTCCCTTTTTCTGTAAGATTCTATGATTCAGGATTTTGTTTCAAGTAATGCTCTCTACCTTTCATAAGTTGAAGATAGAGAGTTGTTGATGGATCAAGGCTGAAAAAATCATGAAGAAATCTTAACGTGTGCACTTACCACACATTAAGTTATCAGGTGTGACAAATCTGGTGGCTTCTTATATCCTTTTGTTTCCTAGCCAAAAGGCATCAAAAGTAATCCATCTTCAGATGTAAGTGCATTTCATGAGATTTGACCATAGAATGATAAAGAGTACCAGCTTGTCACAGGCTCTCAGTTGGCAGACAATACATGATGGTTGAAGTTAATGTAGGCATATTTTGATTCACTTGCTGAGTTACACAGCATTTCTAAATGCGAGTCCAAAATTTTTTTTCAAAACTAAGCCCAGGAAGGGATATGAATGCATAAAGACTTACATGCATATGTTTATGGCAGCTTTATTTTAATAGCTAAAAACTAGAAACAACCAAATGTCTATCAACTGGTGAAGGATTCAACAAAATGTGGTACATTCATACGTGGAACACCACACTGCAATAAAACAGAACAAACTCCTGATAACATGCCACGACAGGGAGGGGTCTCAAAAGCATTATGCTCAATGAAAGACATCAGACAGAACAGACTACATACTGTATGGTTCCATTTATAGGAAATTCTAGAAAAGGCAAAGCTGTAGGGACAGAAAGCAGATCAGTTGTTGCCTGGGTCTGGGGGTAACAGGAAGGCACCGACTAGAATAAGGCACAAGGGTAATTTTGGTGGTAATGGAAACATTCTACATCATTTCAGTGGTGCTTACATGAATGTGCACATTTGTCAAAACTCAGCAATGTGTACACTTGAAATTGGTGACTTTTATTCAGTGTACATTGTACTTCAAATTTTTTTTTCAGGTTTTTATTTAAATTCCAGTTAGTTAACAGACAGTCTAATACTAGTTTCAGGTGTAGAATTTAGGGATTCATCACTTACATACAACACCTAGTGCTCCTCACGACAGGTGTCCTCCTTAATGCCCAGCACCCATTTAGCCCATCCCTCTACCCTCCTCTTCCCCTCCAGCAACCCTCAGTTCTCTATAGTTAAGAGTCTGTTTTATGGTTTGCCTCTCTCTTTTTTCCCCCCATGTTCATCTGTTTTGTTTCTTAAATTCCACGTGAGTGAAATCATAGGGTGTTTGTCTTTCTCTGACTGATTTATTTCACTTAGCCTAATACCCTCTACATCCATCCATGTTGTTGCAAATAGTAACATTTCATTCTTTTTGATGCCTGAGTAATATTCCATTGTGTACATCTGTATAGACCACATCTTTATCCATTCATCAGTTGGTGGTCATTTGGGCTCTTTCCATAATTTGGCTGTTGATAATGCTGCTGTAAACATCAGGGTGCATGTATCCCTTCAAATCAGTATTTTTTTTTTTTTGGTTAAATATTTATACCTCAAATTTTAAAACAAACAAGGCAGTATCTTGAATGACTTACAAAGTGACTACTTCAACCAGAGAAATAATCACTTTTAAATTTTGAACTTTGAAAGCTTATTTTTAATTAACGGTAAAAGATACAAATAGTATTTGTTTTTATGATGAATCGATACAAAAGTTTGACCCCAAAATGTGTTTGCATAGAAAACGGTAAATGATCAACTTGTTTTAATATCTCACTGCATTTTTGCTTTCTCTTTACCTCTCTGCCCAACCTAGAAAAACTAATTGAGGGACTCAAATCTCCTGACACTTCTCTCCTGCTCCCTGACCTCTTGCCTATGACAGACCCTTTTGGTAGCACGTCCGATGC
This sequence comes from Leptonychotes weddellii, assembly GCF_054177405.1. Lineage (NCBI taxonomy): Eukaryota > Metazoa > Chordata > Mammalia > Carnivora > Phocidae > Leptonychotes > Leptonychotes weddellii. The sequence continues at coordinate 75,307,306 of NC_138378.1, read as the reverse complement.
TATAATTGGTAAAGTCGTCATCTGTTTCTTCAGTCCTGCATGATATATGTGTCTGTTTCAAGAATGATAACTAACTGGTTAACAGATCCCTAGTGAATAGCCCTGCTGAGGAGTGGAAAATGCCACAAAGCCTCCTTTAATCATATTTATTATCACCCCAAAGGAAGTGTTTTCTCTGCCTTCCAGGGGCACCACACTGTTATTTTTGCTTTGCTTGATAGCCTGAGATTTCTAGAGGGACTTTTTATGAATGAGGAGGAATGGAAAAATTCACTGTTCGTTACAAAATCTTCATGAAGGAAGTTGGTTTCAAGCTGGGACCTTACCTTTAGCAGATTCTTCTTTAGAAGGCCCCTGTATGTGCCGGGTATCCATAACAGGAAACACTTGCCCAGTGGTGAAGCCCCATGAGTAGAATCCAGGCAGGGGCTTGGTCTGCTCAGTCTGATACTGCCCTGTGCTCCTACAGCAAGGCAGGCAAGACGTACAAGATGTCCAGGGCCTCTGTACTCCAGGGCACATAGTCCACGAATTCAGCAAGGCCATGAGCCTAGAGAGAGATGGGCCTTCAGCTGCAGGATGTGAGACAGTGCAGAAGACCTCCTAGCTACGTCAGGGGGTGGGATTTGAAATGGACTAGTGGCCTTTGCGAGGCACAGAGGATGTCTGCCCCCAGGTTTATCCCTTAAGAAAAGCAAAATTACCGTAAGATATTACAGTGCCTTTCAGCCTATGTCTTCTGACATGGAAGAAATCTGCTGGGTGGCTCGTGTTCTACATTTATCTGTAAAAACTGAGACTCACCAAGACACGTCATAGCAGTTAACCTTGCAAATGCATGCTCAGTCAGTGAAGCCCAGGCACTCAAAGCAGCAGAAATAAAGTAACTTCTTGTGCTGCCCATCTTGCCCTAGACTAGCATTTTAGAGCCCTGTAGAAGAAAGCCTTCACAGAATTGTCTAAAGAACCTTTTGACTCCTTTTCCCTTACCCTTTGTTCTCCTTTCTTAATGCTGTGTTACAAAAGAAAAAGCCGATGTTGCCGTTGAGAGTCTCATACCAGGACTGGAGCCCCCAGTGCCCCAGCGCCTTCCATCTCAGACGGAATCTGTGACCTCGAACCGCACAGGTCAGTCAGGTCTCTCTGTAGCTGCGGGGACCATTCATTGTGGTGGACCTCACAGTCAACCCTTCCACCTGCAGCAGGTGACCCTGGGCTTCTTTTGCAGCCTGGTCAATTGCCCCTAGAATGGATACTTCATATGGGTACAGCCCCAGCTTCTAGATGTTTAGTGATACCATTCCATGCTGAAGAGCAGAGTACTTTTTGGAGCCATGTTCTTTGTAGAGTGGTACTTGGGATTTCTCTGGTTATGGTGTTTCGTTATTCAAGATTCTTTTCACTGGTGGCAGGTTCCCTCCACCTCCTTCCCTAAAGAACTCTGCTGAGCTGCAAGGATGACCTTAACTCCTCCAAGGTTTCTGAGCTGTCTTTCCACCCAGTGGTGTCAGTAACTTCATGGAGCTCACGCTCTGGATGTTGACATTCTATTCCCAGCACAGTGCTTTTAGCCTATGTAGGTGGTTTGCTGTTAAATTGTAAGCAGAGTTGAAATCTGCCCTGGTCCAGCATTGTTTTTACCCTAATTTCAAACTTCACTCTTAATAGAATTCCTTAACTGCCCATAAATCCAGAGCTGATAACCTGCATTTTTATTGAGTCCATAGTTGCCTTGGTAAAAGTGTCTGATTTCCTACCTTGGAACAGAAAACAATTAGAAGTCTGGGAACTTCGAAAATGAACTCAAGGAGGTGGGGGAAAAAATGAACATGGAAGGCTAGATGGTTCCTTTCCCTTGTGCTTACTTGACTTTTCTAAAACTTTCCCAGAGAACAATTTGTATGTTAAAATGCTTGAACTCTGCATTTTGTCTTCCTTCTGTTCCTTACCTAAAAGTAAAATCATATATTCAGAGGAGCAATTCAAATTTAAAGAAGACTAGTAAGAAGCAAGATCATTTTATTTTGAATGGGGATCTGGTTGAGTTCTAGAAAATGCTGTTTATCGTGTCATAGTCTGCTAATAAGCCAGGGACAACCCCTTCCTAGTCAGCTTAGATACCTCATCCTATTGTACCTTTCCCCCAAAATGTTTAGGGAAAGTTGAAATGAAACTCTTTAGTGGCAAAGTCCTTTTTCCCAAGTGGCATTTGCTGAGAACTGAGTTGCTAAAGTTTTATTGGCATCCAGATCACAGATTTGCTGACCCAGCACCCTCTGAGCAAAGAATTATTCCATATTTATATGTTCATGTTAAGAGGAATCTAGAAATACATGTTTCTATTGATGAAAATGCTGGGGGGCTTAAGATATTACTTGTGGTTTTCTTTCTCCCGCCTTGGCTTGTACATATGACATGTAAATGCAGTAACTTCAAGGCTAAGCTCTAATCTCATGATATTGTGTGTGCCATTTAATGCCATCACCGACTTGGGATGCTGTCAATCTGGACTCAGATTCTCTCACCGGGGAAGATTCCCTGATTGATTGCTCCCTGCTTTCTAACCCTACTACTGACCTTCTGGAAGAGTTTGCCCCCATAGCGATCTCTGCTCCAGCCCATAAAGGTAAATGCTTTCCTGTCCTCGGGCTCCCATGTCCTTCAAGGAGAACTGAATGACCCCTGAGAATTTTCCTTATGGAAAGTCTTTGCCAGTGAAGTGTTTGTGCCCCCTCCTTCATATGGAAAACTCGAGTTGGTACTCTAAGCCACTGTGTTCTAATCCCTCTCGGGAATAGTGCCTGATGAGGCTTAGACAACAGATTGGTGGAACCACTGCTTCCCGGCAGTCACGAGGACTGCAGATGTTCTGTGTTCTCCATTCAAGGCGGAGCTCTATACCTTTGCAGTCCCCGCAAGTAGATGATTGAGTTGACTATCCACTGACTGACTGTTATTAATATGATACTGTTGGCCTTAGACCTTAAAATTGTTGCATCAAATCTGACTTAAAGTTTTTGGGTAGTGATTGCTACAATAAAAAAGCAGGCATAAGTCCTCAAAAGTCAGTCTTCAAAGATTGAACTTAGAATTCTAAGTTTTGAGTTTTGAGTCATGATTGATTAGTGGATTTCTCTTTCTCATCTACCACTTTCATTTCTTAGTCCTGGGTTAATACCTGTTTGAAATGCTGCTGGACAGAAGTAGCTTGAATTAATTGAGTTCTCTTCAGTGAGCTGTTTGTGAAAGTGACCGGTACAGTGCCTGGCTTACTGGATGCAGGCATTCACTAAACTTCTCTCTGTACTGGGGTGGTAACACTGGTTTCCTGGAAGGAGCAAATATATAGAAAACGAACAGTGTAAGTTTATTCTGAAAGAAATTCAAGAAGCAAGCCTCTCCAAGATGTCTAAAAATAATTAGTTTATGGTTTGCGGTGGTAATAGCTGAGTTTTGTTTTTACCCTTGATGGCATTAAAATGATTATGTTTTTATGGAGTGTGTGTTTAACCAATTACGTCTGGCAGGAGTGTGTCAGCAACAATATGTAATTACAGAGAAGCATCACTTGCAAAATAGGTGCTCAGCTAGCACTCGCTCGTAGGGTAATCTTAATCAGAATGGAGGGGACTATTCTAACAAACTTCTGCTTGAAATCTCAGGGCATGTGATCTTGGGCCCCAACATTCCCTGAGGCATCAGAGTTGGTGGAAAGTCTTTTTTCCCAATCACAGGACAGCAGGTCCTTTCAGAAGTATTTTGTTTGCCTTGTACACAAAAGCAGCAGCTGCTTTTTTTTTAAATTTAAATTCAATTAATTAACATATAGTGTATATAGCAGTTGCTTCTTAAAGAGCTTCTAATTACCTCCGCCCTGCCCCTGGCTTTGAGTTTCTTGAGTATTGTTTGTTAGACCTCTGTTTGTTCAATAAGGAAGATAAATGACTAATTCCTGTGCCTTTGTGAATTACTGATGCTGAAGAGATACCTCACAATAACTACAATTAATGGTCTTAAAATGGCAGAGAGAATTCATCCTCTAACCCTTCTCCCTAATCATTTCTGAAACTCTTAACGTGGCCAGCTCGAAACCGTTTTTTTTTTTTTCCTGTCTCCCTATTTTCCAGTTTTGTACTTTTATTTCAAGTCATGAAAATAAGCATTTTCCACCTTCAAAAACAAAAGTGATTGTATAGTTGGGAACTTTGTGCCTCTTACATGTTCTCTCATTTGCTAATCTCTACCTCTGTTGTTTCTGCTTGTGTACTTGCATTATGTATTAAGCTGCAGAAGATAGTAATCTCATCTCAGGTTTTGATGTCCCTGAGGGCTCGGACAAGGTGGCAGAAGATGAATTTGACCCTATTCCTGTATTGATAACCAAAAACCCACAAGGTAAGAAAGAGAGGATGGGGAAAAGAGGAGAGCTTGACATCACAGCTCACTACAAAGTAGTAGTGTACCTAATCTCCAAGAGGGGATAAAGCATCCACACTTAATGAAGGAAACTGGGGATAATGACAGGCCTTGGGGCTGAACCAGGATAAGATAGAGATACAGGTACAGATGGAGATACAGTTATCGTAAAGCTTGACTGTGATGTTTATTTAGAGGGAGGAAAAGTATTTAATACTTTGACTAAAACCTGATTTTTACAAAGTATCAAGCCAAAAATAAAGTGGAAACTTAGTGGAAACCGGAAGGCATATATTTTTTAAAAAGCTCTGAACATTTTTAGCATGATCAGAATCATCTGTAATAAATATTCTTCCCCAAGAGATTAAGTATGGTGCTTTGATACCATTTGCATCTTTTGGACATTTGTGAAGCATCCTTTTTCCTCTTTGATGGGTTAAAATCATTTCAATGTGCCATGAGACACCGAATTGACATGGGACCGTCTATATACTTCTTAAAGCATGTTTCTATTGCAGTGGTCTTAGAAACTAATTTCTTCCCAAAGCAAAAACTATTGGTTTTTACTTTGTCAGGGAGATGATTCGATGTGATCAGGAAGTTAGGGTCCAGCCAGCGGTTCCCAGGCAAAATATATATTCATTTGAAAATAGCATCCTCTTTGCAAGGTGTTCTGCCTCTAGTATGGTGTGCCTGAAGTTTTGGTGGGAGGTGGTGGATACCTAACTTGTATGTTTAAAAATCAACATGTAAGAGTTTGCAAATGTAAATTGTTGCTTCTCTAGGGTTTGGTTTGGTTTTTGTTTTTTTCTCCTTTGCTTGCTCTGCACATCTAAACCTTAACACTCTGTGTTTTGTACTGAATTCCTATCTCTCCACTTCCAGGTGGGCACTCTAGAAACAGCAGTGGGAGCTCTGAGTCCAGTCTTCCCAACCTAGCCAGGTCTTTACTGCTGGTGGATCAGCTCATAGACCTGTAGCCGTGACCCAGTAGCAGATGCAGTTCTGTAACCTTCACACCGTAATATACGTTTTCATTACGGAGTTATAAGAGAAATGATTTTTTTAAAAATCTGCTAATAAGGGGCCCTCTAGCCCTTATCTCCTATCCCTTGCCTTCTCCTGTAGAAAATGATAAGGAAAGAAAATCACTTTGGCCCTCCAGATATTCCTTGGCCAGTTCCTCCCTGTTAGTTTGCTGTGTTTTCTCATTACCCTTCTTCAATAGCATTATCTTAAATTAAGCGCTAGATGCCATGAGCTTCACCTCTGCTGGAATCAACTCCACCCAAAGCTTAACTGTAACTGAAACTAGTGAATTGACACCTTTGTCTCATTCTTGCTAGGAATGGCCTCCCAAACCAATCCTCCCAGCCCCAGTCTCCTTTGGCCAGATGCTGATGAATGTGTTTCTCTGTTTTTGCTTTTTATGCTGCTGCATTATCATGAGGACATGGCTTCTTCAGTTGGTTTTAACTCTAGGCTGTAGCCTAGAGATGGGTGTGTGACTTAAGAGAGGGTAAAACTGACTGACGGATGGGATATGTTTGAAAAGAGAAATTGAGCCCAGCTCTAGCCAACCAGCTTTGACCTTGTTTGATTCATAGATTTAGCCAAGGGATTTTACACCCCATGCAACCTGCCCAGCATTCATCCAGCATTCTGGCTCCCATTGAACTGTGCTTTCTCAGATCTGGAGACGTGACTGCAAGTACTTGAGATCCTTGGATAAAATGTGTACATTATATAAAACCCAAGTATTGCCATTCCTTTTCGTGTTAACTGTCCCGAGCCGGGATCTCAGAATTAGACCAAAACAAGACAATGGTGGTAATATGATACCTTTTATTAGAAGACTTTTCACTGGGGGGTGGATGGGGGAGGGGAAGGAATTGTAGCAGAAACAGATGTATTTTTCTTGTGATTTTTATTTTGAATCAAATATTGTAAATTGTGTATAAATGAAGACGCTGAATAGTTCTGTTTCCACTTGGCGTTTCAAGTCTGATATCAGGTGTCTGTACAGGGTTTTGATCTCTTTCCCTTGTATTAACTACACAGCAATCCTACAGTGTAACATATGGAATCATTTTGAGTAGACTTGTGTGTTGCTATACGCTTTCAGCAGGTCCTCTGTCTTTGTAGAATAAGCATGTTGTTTATTTTCAGATAATCAGAAATAAGTGTGCTGACAAGCTAGGCACAATTTGATTCTGGCTACTTACCTTTCTTTCTCTATGATGTTTGAATCGAAGGATGCAGCCAATGAAATATGCTCAGTTGGTTTTCCTTGGCTTCCTAGATTAAAAAAACAAAACAAAGTGTAGTTCCTCACTAACCTTAGAATATTGTTCATAAAATAAATAAAGGACCCTGCACTGATATGACAACATGCCTCATGGTCACCCTCTGTATATGTCCTTACTCATTGAAGTGTATTTTTTTTCCCTTACATAGAAAGCAATTTTATAAAATTGCTCTTTTGAAAAGCGGTGGGCACAGAGAAACCCATTATGGTTCTCTTCCTTGAGTGCCATTTTCCATGATCAGAAGGGGAAACTCTTAGTTGATCAGATTTGTACAAATAAAATTCCAAGCTCATTTGCTTGTTTCTCTGTCTAGTACTTTTGTTTCTTCTTCCTCACGTTTGCACTTTAAGGGGAAAAAAAAAGAAAGTTGAGCAGCAACAACAGCCTGCAAAACACTGCACTTTGGAGGTCAAGCTTTGACCCCAGAAATGTGAGAGCAGCCTTTGAAAGGCAGCGAAGGAAAAGTCTGAATCTTTCAGTCTTCCTTCTGACTTTAAATACTTCCTGTGGCAGCTGAAACTAGCTGAGCTAAGTAAAGCCCTCTATTAGGATAATGGATCATTTCCAAGATTGAGGGAGGCACAACCTTCCTGCTGAAGATAAAAAAAGGTGTCCTTGAAGAGCTCTCCATGATTGGATAGCAGTGAAAATGGGACTCGGTTTGCCCCTTTATGGACAGGAATATTACTGAAGATCAAAACTGTATTCTTTTTCCTGGACATAGAAAGAATGTATAAACTAATGAAGGAAATGTTTATTTTTAAATAAGAACAATGTTTTATGCCTATGTTTTCCAATTTGGTTTTTTTTCATACATATGCATGTTAGAAATAAAACGAAACATCTAGTTTCTCAATATAATTGAAAAAGTGAAGAGTACAGTTTAGAAATTCGGTATCTCTAAATTGTTCCTTTCATGTATTACCCATAATCACATTGAGATATATTCTCTAGTCATCTGGCTCAACAAAGCTTAATGGGAACTGTTAATGAAAATGAACAGACTAGAAGCCAGAGATTGGATGGAGGAAGTCTGAGAGAGATAATGACATGAAATCATCTTGGGTTTATTCTTTAGGAATAGGACCTCAAAGGGGAGAACTCTGTTTCTGTTAAGTTAGGGAATCCATGTGAGTGACTCGGTAAATGGGACCTCCCTTAGTTTATAGCTTCATCCCTGAGCTTAAAGGGTTGATTTGATATGACACTAGACACACTACAGTGTCTGATAATTGGTAGACATAGGAAACTCAAGACTGAGCCACAAGCGGGATCAGAGAGACCAGTCTCTAGTCCATCCACTTTCTCTCACAGGGGTGGGGTCTGAGGCCGGGCCATGGGAGAAGAGGCCTGGGCAGGACAGGCCACCTGGGGTCTCTCCCTGAACTTTACCAGTCACCGGCCAAGTAGCCGTCAGCAGGCACTTCACTTCTGAGAGCGGTTGTTCCTTATGTATACAATGATGAGTTTGGACTAGATGGTCTTTAAGCTTATGGAATTCTAGAGTTCTACGTACATATTATTATGCTTTGGAAGGACTATGAAGGATCTGTGTAATCCTGATGTTCTTCAGCTATCTTCTGTTACTGGAGCAGTATTTACATTTTAGAGAATTATAATGGGCCTTTACTAACTTGGGTGGCTCTTCCTTGGTTATCTGAATAGAAGCTTACATTATTGGACAGTTTTGGACATAGATTTTTCTTTCAAATATCTAGATACCATTTTTTTCTTTTTTAAATGGCCCTACCTATTCTAACAAAACAGTATCAGAAGACTTCAATTCTTTTAAAATATATAATCCGTGATCTGGCACTTAAAAATGGGCAGATACTATAAGCATATGTTTCTGATTTGCTTTAGTCCAACTGTGCAAGAGTAGTAACTATACCAGAACACATCACAATTTTTTTTTTCCCTTACAGCATTCAAATAACTAGATCACCAAATTTAAGTCCCAGTATTTTTAAAAACATAGGCCTCAGAGGAGATAAGGTTTAAATGGACACTTCTAACTACGATCATAATTAATGAGTTCTTCAGCAGACATACCAGAATTTTGGCCACTCATTGAGTGTTGTTCCCTTCAAAGGCATCTGGTTTTACTTGGGGAGCTAATACTTAACTCTAGTAATGCTGCCTTCACTTAGGTTAATTATGAAACTACCCCCCTCCTTAGAAATACCATCAAGGACAGTAATAAGGTGTAAGAAGATCCGTTGAATTATTATCTTTTTTTTTTTTTTAAAGATTTTATTTATTTATTTGACAGAGAGAGACACAGCGAGAGAGGGAACACAAGCAGGGGGAGTGGGAGAGGGAGAAGCAGGCTCCCCGCAGAGCAGGGAGCCCGATGCGGGACTCGATCCCAGGACCCTGGGATCATGACCTGAGCTGAAGGCAGTCGCTTAACCAACTGAGCCACCC
>NC_138378.1:75281466-75298054 GCF_054177405.1 Leptonychotes weddellii | reverse complement strand
ACCTTATAATGGAAAGTGACAACAATCAGTCTTAATTTCCTTTATTCTGAATAAGGGAACTTCCATAATTTCACCTGTCTTTGGTAGTTTAGAAAATGGAAAGATGTGGATTTTAAAATAATCTCTGAAAGAAGTTGTCGCTGTGTCCGGTGTCATTTGATATTGGACTTGGCTCTTCTTCAATTAGAATTATAGAACTTGGATTGCTAATAATTATAGGGGAACAAACTCAAGAAGAACCTGTTTTTCTCAAGATGAAATTTTAGTTTTGTTTATAATACTTTTTTCCCCTGCTCTCCTGGCAGGTAATTGATCATTTTGATTCAAACTAACACAGTTTTCCCCAGGTCAGGAACAGTCCGCCTTCAGCAATTTTAGAGGAAGGAGAAGACCTTTGGGGTTGACCTCAGCCCAGAAGTATGGAGGGATCTGAGTTTAGCTGAATAAATGCACACTGTAGATACCTTGGGCCAAAGTAAAGTCTTCCATGATGATGTTTGTCTAAATTTCCAGGAGTCTTTAACTTTCTCTGGCTGTGACATTACCAGGACCATGTAGCCACTAACTTAGAGTTTAGGGACAAAAATGACAGGATTGCCCAAAGTACAAAATTAAGCAAATTAGAGGCTGCCGGGCAGAACAGAGAAACTATCAGAGGGATATTTAAAATGAAATCTTTACGGAAACACTCCAGATAATACAAAGCTATCTTTTATTCCTCTCTAGAGACTATAATTTTACCAACACAAAGTTAGTCTTTTCATTTTCCACACTAGTCATGTTCCTGAAGTTGGATGTACTTGGGTTTCTTGAGTCAAAATGAATCCCAGATGGCCTCTGTTTCAAATAATCTGTAACAAGATACTCCTTTGTTTATCCTGGGTTTCCTTCCGTTCACTAAGGTGGAGGAGGGAGGTTCTTTGGGTAATGCTAACTTATGCAAAGCTACCAAATGGTGGTGGTTGCTTGAACGGAAGACACTTTCTTGGTTCCCACTCTGATGTAGTGTCCTGACTTTACTCTTTTTCCTGTGAGTATTCTACTCCACCCTATTGCACAGCCCCTTGTCACATGGATGTATATTTACCACAGGTCGTTATCATGTCCTCCCCAAGAAGACAAAGCAAACAGAGGTACGCGAAGCTACCTTATACAGTAAAAATATGAAATTTAAACATTGCTATGCCAGTATTGTATTAAAAAAAAAGTCTGTAAACAATTTATTATGTAAACGTACAGGGGAATAAAGACTTACCTGTTCAAACAGGAGCCTGATGTTCACAGATGTAAATAACTTACAGTAGCTGCCGCTTTCCTGATCTGAAAACCCACTTGTGCAAAAAGGACTTAAACCCACTGTTGAGTGACAGTAAGTACCTGCGCACAAGGAAAGTGCAGACACGTGCTGAGGACTTTTACTGAGTCATGGCTTTTGAGGTTTGCCTTTGCAGTCAGGGGGAAGAAAACCCCTGTGAGCCTGCATTTGATAGACTAGACTCGGGTTTGCAAGTGGAGCACGGATTTCATCTTCGACATACCCAGGCCAGTTTAATCAAACATTTGATGTTGGCACCAGCAGTTTTATGCCCAGGGACAAAGCTCTCTCATTTCATTGCTCCATTGGTTTGAGAGACACAGCATCACTGGCCTGCATCGGCTCCCACCAAATCCCTATTCCCCAGGCACGGGTGTTAATGTCACTGCACAGCAGAGGGTAGAACCAAACCCTTCATTTTATTATCTAAGCTGGGGAAGGTCATGGAAATTATTAATTTGATGTACATCTCTTGATTCCCTGATTTGGCTCCAAGAGTGTGAATTTCAGCTGGTGCTGCATTTCTGACCTTCTTGTGAAGGGGTAGTTTGCTTTCTATATGCCAAATGTATGGGAAGATTTCTCAGGACTCCCAAGTCTTCGTTTTCAGTTTTCAGCAAGAATTATGTCTTCGATACTGCTTGTAACTGAGATTTCAGTTTACAGTGTGGGGGAAAGTAAAATGCTGGCGGTGTGTGATGTATTGCACTAAAGAATATCCAGCCTGGAATTTCAGTCTTCAGATTCTGATTTTTCTGAATGCACTCTGACGACCCCCCTCATTATGTTCATCAGATCAAATCCCCAGGGTAAACCTACCCCAAATCATTCAGCCCTTACGGTTGCTTTGAAAGTTAATAGGCAGTTAGTGAGGAGAGTTGCCAAGTCATCAGAGAGTTTTGGGGACTCCTGTCCTACTCTGTCAAGCATATGAACTCTTACTGAAATCTCCATAAATTTGGAGCCTCAAAATAGACTAAAATGGAGTTACCCCTCGTAGAAGTCTCAAAAAGTGTGCTCACGCGTAACGTTGCACACAGTCCTACGTGAGAGCAAGAAAAAACAGCATGTCTTGCCTTCTTGCTTAATTTAATGGGACTAAACCAAAATTAAAAGAGACCTAACCCAGTTTGAGGGGATCAGAGCAAAATGCCCTACTTTAGGCTTCATGATAAGGAAGACCCTTGCGTAGCCTATGAGACCAGGTCCTGGATTGAAGGCCTCCACTCCTCACAAACAACTGGTTGGCTTTATTGTGCTCTGTGGTCACGGGGTGTCTGCTGTGCATGCTATTGGTTGCCAGAGGAATGGGGCCAAGACATGAGGTTAAATTAGTCCAGATCCTTCTTTGCTAGTAGCCAGACTGCTTCAAACACGTTTTCCTAATAGTGCAAGGCCATTTTCCTATACAAGGATTGTTCACCTTGAAAACACATGCTTTCCCTACAAGAACATACATACTCACATTCCAGAAAAGACCTCTAACTGCCAACAAGATTTAATGTCCATCTTCTGCTTACAGTTATTTAGAATCTCTCCTTCTCTTGACGACTTTGTGTCTCGTGCTGAGGGCATATGGATGTCTGTGTTTCCCCAAACCCACCGGCATTCTATGGTCTCCAGAATGCCCGGCTTGGGAGAGCTGCAAAGGGTGCTTGCTCTCTGCTGTAGTCACACTACACCTTCTTGAAAAAGAATGAAGAGGTTAAGAGACTTGGCCTTCTCGGGAAAATCCTTTAAACGTAGTTTTCCAACCCTAGAAAGCAGATTCCTGCTGAAAAATAGAAACATGTCTGGCGTTGTTTTGAAGAACAGGAAACAAGTTTCCCCTTCAGACTCAATGTCACAGGGTTTTTGTGACTGGGCTTGTGAGTTTTTGAAAGTTCTTGAAATTTTAGGTATGATTTTCCTATTATGTAATATCGAGGTCCCAGAATATGCTAATTTGACAGGCTTCCAGTTGACCAAGAACCCGCTTTTTAAAGTAATTTGGTTAGGTTAAGCATGTTCTTCTATCCCGTCCAGCTCTGGATATGGTCTCCTCTACCTGGTATTTGATAGTTCTCAAAGTATAATCCAACATTGCAGGCATCCAAAGCGCCCCTGGTTCTGTAGGTAGCTGCTTGTTGGCATTCTCTGCACACAAGCAGATCTGACCGAATTCAATTTAAATTTCCCAAAAACACTAACTCCAGTCAAACTAGTGTTTGGTTTTCCTTATTGATTGGTATGATGTCAGAATTGGTCATTGGCTTGACTAAATTTACCATTTTTCCCCTAAAAGATACTTTGCTCTCCCACAGAACCAGCTTGATAACGCCAGCTTTTGGGGTAGTTTTGGAAGATGAGAAATTGTGCCTTGGTTTTGGCGACTGAAAACTTTGTCTAGCTGATGCTATGTTAGAAAGTGGTTCAAGGAGTCTTGGGGGAGGGGAGCTTCCATGCCCCTTTGCTAGGCAAATCTTATTTTGGAAAGCCTCTTTGCCCCCTATCATTTGAATTTCCTCCCAGAAATCACCACCTAGGAATCACAGTGACAGAACTAATAACAATATACTTGCCTGAGAGGTTAGGATTATGTCTCTTCACATATACTGCAAAGAGAGAAGATGTTCTGTGTGCTTCCTATCAGCTGACTAACGCTTTCATATCGCCACGCGGGTGCGCATACTCAAGCTGCAACGCAAAGAAAAAATGTATGCTCTTCAGAATCATATTCTTCAAACACTACTCAGAAAGCTGTTTGGCACCAATACAGAATTTCACTTAAAGACTCCTGATTGGAAATTCATTGATTGCATTCAAACTCAGAAAACGAGGGGGACACCCACCTTTTTTTTGTTTCTGAGAACAGTATTTAAGATCATTTAAGATCAGAGCTGTTTAAAAAGAAGCACTGCTAAAAAGTTCTAGAATTCCGAGAACTGTAGTATTTTTGTACAGTATCTTCTAAAATGTTCCGATCTCTCTCTACATCTCTTTACAATGTAACGTCTCTAAGTGACTGGTTTCCCAATAAACTGATTTTGATGCCGCTTCTGATGTGTTCTGTGTGCTTAATTCAAGCAGAAACCCTAGCAGGGGATAATTGTTAGCAGAAGTTTCTACTAGCTAATGATTTGCCTGGAAGGAGAGGGTAACATGGGGAGGGGTTGATGGAATTACCTCAGTACAGAGGTTCCAAGCCATCTACAGAATCCAAAGCATTGTACCAAATGCCTAGTGGGTTGGGAAACCCATGATGAAATGATCTCTTTACCCCCAACCGCCCTTTCTCTGGATTCTTCTTACTTAGTTACATATGCCTTTTTCCTGCCCTCTTGCTAACATGTGCCCAATGACATACTTCTAACCTGCTAATATTTCTTGGAAGGTAAGCTCTCTTGCATTCTGATAATTGTCTATTTGATTTTAAAAGCCAGAGCACCCTGAGGCACGTCTATCTAGCTAGAAGTAGACTAGTATATTAGAGTTCGCAAATATTTCTTCAGTTACCCATGTGTTTTGCTCCTTCTGCTTAAAGAACTTTGTGATAGATTCATTTAAGCGGAGGAGATCTTTGCTAGCTTAGAAGATTGAAAACAAAATTCCACAGCGACTCCAGCTGAAGGAGATTTCTTTAATATGATTTTGAGTATGTCTCCTCCCCTTAGAAAGCGCCTTCAGTATTGGCATTTGGGGCACTCTTGTGCTCTTTGAGTAGTGCTCATGATGTAAATCTTGCATTTATCAAGCAGCTGTGCTCTGCTGCTCTTCTGGGGGGGGCTGTGGGGGGGTTGGGATTGAGAATCTGTCCTCAGATACAGGCAGTGTGGAGCAGATGACCACATGTCCGCTACTGAATTGCATTTGTCCCCAGACAGTATTTCTGCATAATCCAGAACTGCCACGGTGTATGTGGAGCTGAGCGACTGGGTTTGTTTCCATCCCACCCTGAGCCAGTGCCAGGTAGAACAGGAGGCAGTGCCTGGCCCCGCGAGTCGGAGCATTGTGTGGTTATGCTGAGTGTCTGTGTGCCCAACATCGTCATCTCCTTTCCTGTACACTGTGCCTGTCATGTTCCAAAATGTGAGACAGTGACTGCTTGTGTTCCAGTTTGTGTGCCGTTTCCTTGCCTGACTTTTATTTTTCTGTTTTTCCTTTTCCATTTCAAACTTTATTATTTGGTCCCACAATGTTTCCGCCGCGGGTTGACCATTTTAAATGTTCTGAGGAGAGTTGAACTGATCTATGCATTAATTTTGCGTTTTGTGCTTTTCTAGGTCTCCAGAGAGAGCCCAATCCCTGTCCTGTAATAACTGTAGAGCACTTTAAAGACTCAACCGGTATTAAAGGCCTTCCCCTGTATCCAGACCCCTCGAGAGTACCTGGCACGAAAACGCAGAACAATTTAGAATCTGACTACTTGGCCCGAGATGGCCCTTCAAGCAACAGTTCATTCCACAGCAGTGAAGAGGAAGGGACTGATCTCGAGGGGGACATGCTGGACTGCAGTGGGTCTCGACCACTCCTCATGGAGTCTGAAGAAGAGGATGAGAGCTGCAAGCCTCCACAGGGGAAGCTGGGAGGAGCTATTCCGTTCGCTCAGCCAGAGGTCTCTACTGAGCAAGCAAAGGCAGGTCAGGGTGGCAGAAAGAACCAGTTCCAAGCCCTCCCACAACCAACCACGGACGGTCTCGGGGAGCCGGATGTTTTTGCCACAGCCCCCTTCAGGAGCTCAAGGGTTCCAGCTGATGACATGGATATTTTCTCCAAAGCCCCATTTGCCTCCAAGGGCAGTGTGGCTCCTTCCCAGCCAGAGGAGGCGGACGTGTTCTTGAGAGCTCCTTTTACCAAGAAGAAAAGCATGGAGGAGTTATCAGTTGCCCAGAGCGCCTCCCAGGAGTTGCCTGGGCAGGCCAGTCTCCTCAGTCAGACTGATGAGGTCCCTTTGCTCCCAGGCCTTGAGAGAGCAGCGTATGCCCCCGTCCGAGCTCAGTACTCCATGGCTGCTTTCGTCCCGCAATCTAACCCCCCCTCCCATTCTGCACAAACAGCAGACCATCCTGACAGCATCTCTCCCAGGGGATCCTCCCTGGAATCTGGGGGCCATGCTAATGACAGAAACAAAGGACCTCAGCCCCAGAAAGAAGCTGTCTCAGGCCCCGTGGCTGGCAAACCATTCCGCCCCCAGTCTTTATCCAAATATTCCCGTCACTATAGCCCAGAAGATGAGTCAAGTCCAGAAGCCCAGCCCATCGCTGCCTACAAAATTGTTTCACAGACCAACAAACAGTCGATAGCTGGCTCTGTTTCCATCACATCCCTTTCCTCCAGGACTACAGAGCTGCCAGCCGTGGATCCATTTGCTCTAGCACCCTTTCCTTCAAAATCAGGCAAGCAGAAACCTTAGGAGCGATACCTGAGCCTTCAGGCCTTTTGTCTTTACCACCTCCCCCCACCCCGCCCAGTACCTACCACATCACTCCCAGCTGAGCCTGTCTCGGAAGAGATACACCAGTTACTATCTTTCAGTTCCATATATCAGAGCAGAATTTCTGCGGACAACAAACTCAGTTGCAGTGATACTTAGTTGAAACCCCTTTAAGTTATGCTCATTTCTTTTGTTTATATTGATTTCTGGACTTGCCCACATTTCCATCTCCACCTCTGCCCAGAACTCTGCTCTCTTTTTTTGCCCCAAGACTGTTTAAATCCAGAAATACTTCACCCCAACCCCAAAGGGGCCATGTTACTGCAATTTTTGTTTTCCTGCAGTTCCTGTTCTGAGTCTTACCCATTGAGGACTCAAGATTAGTCCCTTCAGGACTTGATTTAATTCTCTTGCAAAGGGAATATTTATGGAAGGAAATGCAAGATAAAAATCCTGCAAATCAAGAGGAAGTGTAATCCTGCAGATACTAATCATTCCTGTAAAACCAGCAGCTCTACAGAGGATTCTCTGGGTCTGTTGCGGAGTCTTTGCGAGCCAGGCTGGCCTCTCACACGAGTGTTTGTGGGTGTGTAACCTGTGTCAGACCCTTTCCTATGTAGAAATGCGAACAGATGAGATATTTGTGCTCGTGTGGAACAGTATTGAGCCTTCCCACGCCCATGCTTTTTAAATCACTATGCACAGGTATGTGTGCGTGTGTGTGTGTGTGTGCACGCACACATGCAGGGATCGGTTTTCCTTTAGGTAAATCCTGTCTCACTATGCCTACCTCCACAATCACTCATTTACTGGCATTTGTCTCCTGACCTAACTGAGTTGAGCCCTGTTTTTACTTAGTTCTGTCTTGTGGCAAGATTGAATCCATTGGAAGGTGTAGGAGAATCCTGCTGAAACTGAGGTTTCACGGAGTAGATGTTTTCCTCCAAAGTTTGCTATTTGCTATTAACAAATTCTATTTACATGGTCTTAAAAAATTATGATTTTTTTCCCTCAGAACAATAGAAAAGAGTACCTTGTCCCAATTCTAACCATTGGGTATGTGGTCTTAGTAATATTTTAAAGTACTTAAAAACCTTAGGTCTGAGCACTCCATGCTGTCCTCATGACATTAACATTAATTAATCATGAGACTAGGCTACAAATTAGATTTGCATACTTGTTTGTGTTTTCCAATTCCTTGCTACCTTTCTCCACTGCCTCTTGAGGAAAAATAAATCTGAGACATGTAAATCAGTTTGAGAGAAGAGTAAAGAGCTGAATCAGCTATCCATGAAAATTTAATTCTCTATTCTCTGTAGATGTCGAAGTAGGCCAGATAGGTGACTGACTTGTGTTTTTGAAATGTCTTCTATTTCTGGAAAGATCTGACTTATTCCCAGCTGTTTCCATTCCCCTTATTATTAGTGCCCTAAGGTGAAACTTGTGTCTCAATGGGAAGATCTCTGCTGAGAAGGTTCAATTTAATGGAAAGAGCTGCTGCACCATATTTCAACCTGAAAGCTTCCAGTGACTTGTAATCGATGTCAGTGATGTCTCCATTAGCTAGAAAAGTTGGGAGAGTTGCTTACCAAACCAGTAAGAATTGGAAATTCATCCAAGGATCAAGCCTGAATGCCAAACTCTATTGCAGTTGATTAGGTGTCATACTCTTTAAATTTGAAATTCAGGAATCTTAGGGATAGAATATGAACAGCAACTTTTCAAGACATTTTCTAGTTTGGTCTCCACCTATTTCAAACGTCCAGGTTAAAGGATAAATAACTGGCACTGGATCAGGGCTATCGGCAATGGTTTTACAACTGAGATTTCAACCACGCCAGTCTTTCACTTTGGTGAATGTGAAATGTTCCTTCTAAGAGTTTGCCTTTCTCCCCGTGATTATTTCTGATTTTTTTTGTGTGTAACAGTGGATGCAAAATCATCTTTCCAGTTGAATAAACAGTTTGGGCTAAGGCATATGGAACTTTGCACCCCAGCCTCTTCCCTTGGCCATTATCAAGTAAAGCCCTCCAAGGCAGGCGCTAAGAGGATAGGAATATTCAGGGAGAGTTCTCATCCCAAGTCAGGAACTCTTCAAGTGGAAGGTCATTGTCATTCACTCTTCCAAATACTCAGGATTACCTCTGTAATAGCCCTGCAAAATGTCTTTCCTTTGGTTATTTAATCACTTCTTCATAATCAAGTAGCCATTTTAGCCCTTGAGGTAAAATCAAAATCATAGTGATTTTAGCACACCGTTGAATCATTTGTCAAGCATGGGCTTGTAACCCTTTTTTATTCTCACTGGAGACCTATGATGGGTGGAGACTCTAAATACATTCTTTGAATAGGAAGTGAACGTAAACACATGCAAATTACTTGTGTTCTTACTGAGTGATGCATGAAAATTTTTGACTATATTACATTAATTATTAGCTAATGATTAGTAAATTCTGCACTGATCTTTGGATCATATAGGGTAAATGCATCATTTAAAGATAAAATATTCTTCCCAGAGGCCATTCTGGATCTGGAATTCTAGAAAATTTAGTGTTAAGGGAATTAGGAGTGCTCAGGGTGCTTTGAATTAGTAGCAAATGCATGTTTCCAACAACTATACTGCAATAAGTTAACATTAAAGAGAAAAGATATATAGTCAACAAAATGCTACACCTTTTAGTTTTATGTGTTACTTGCTTTACACATCTGATAGGGAATGCAAGAACTTGTGACTTCATTTCAGTGGAGCGCAATGAGCCAGAATATATTTAGATACAAAGAATTGAACCACAACATGCACTGATGAACTCTTTTAAAGAATCTGTGTTAAATGACTAACAGGCACTGTTGAATTAATGAAGTTATATTATGTATGGTGGAAAATATTTACCTGAATATTTACCATATATTTATCGTAGCTCACATACGGCCCATTAGCTCCCAGTTCTTGTTAGATTGGAAGATGGAATGAACAAAACAAAAATCTGCAGAAGCAGATGCTGGGCAGGACCTAAGGGAATCTAGGTCATAAATTCAGTTTCATTTTGGGCTCAATCATTATTGAGTTGAAAATTTCATATGTGTAGATGTGTGTACATGTTCACGTGCCCACGTTAGGTCTGAGTTTAATCTGGCAACCAACATTTCTTGAAACTTTTGAGAACAAATACCAGCATCTTTTGGCCCATTATTTATTAAGTTTTAGAGTACATGCACATCAGTGTTTTAAACCATTTGGTGGACATTTCACTGACTCGTAAAGTAGCAGATTTCAGTTTTACTTAAATGTAATCACCAGAATGCTCTGACAGTACAAATTCAATCATGCTGATAAAGAAAAATCATCAGAACATAGGTCATTTAATATGTATGCATTTTACCAAGTAGGAATTTTTATAGGAAACTGCAGAAGGGTGAGATCCAACTCATTCTCCGGACGGAAGGGTGCAACTTAAAATGGAGTCACTTGGGTGCCTTTAATAAAGAAAATTGTTATTCTCTGCTGTGTCTTTGGAACTGAAATTGGAGAACACATGCCAGTCAACTTTGGAATGGCTGCTGGTCGCATAGATGCAGTTTTACCTGAGAAATTTGGAACTCAGATCATTTTGATAAAAGGTACATAGGAGAGCCGCTGGAAAGACTGCGGCTTCTAAGGAGGTAGAAGCACTTTGTAAAATGCCCAGAGTCACCCCTGGGTTCTAATCCTCCAATCCTGCCTGATGGAGTAAACATGAGGATTTTAAATGGAATCATGTAATTTAAATTCTTCGTTTTTCAATGCCTTTGTCAACAACTACTTGTTTTGTTTTTTTAAACCGTCAGAACACTTGCAAACTTGTCAAGTTCACTTAAAATAAAAAAAGTAGTATCTGGTTGGGAATTGTTTCTGTGTTCTTTTGCTACAGGATAAGTCCTCTAGGTTGCTGAAAACAACTAGATGCCTCAGCTTAGATGTAAGAACCCACACCGGCAGTGTCTGGCTTCCCCAGGTGCCACTTTGCTCTCTCACTTCCTGGTCCTCCCTGCCTCATTTGTACCTTGACCTTTATTAGGAAACAGGCCTCGTGTGTGGTCTCCAACATCCCATCTCTAAAACACTACCAGACTCAGCTCTTTCCTGCTTCTTCTCTACTCCTGCAAGTCTTCCTGGGTCACCTTCCTTGTTCCTGTTCCCACTTCATTTCCTCACTTAACAAGGGGGTATAGCTCAGGGGTAGAGCATTTGACTGCATTTCCTCACAACATTCCCCTGCTACAGCCATACCAATAAGTGGATGATGAGAGGTATGACTGAATGATCATGTCAATTTTTCTGTGCCTTTGTTATCATAAACAGTTTCTTCCTAAGTTTCAGCCTAACCTATGATAATCTCACCACACTGGAATAATTCCAAATAAGAATGAAATGGCCCACCTTCCCCATTTCTTATGGACTAGAAGAACAGATGAAGGAAGGTTGGCAGAAGTCCAGCCTACTCTGGAGACACAACCCAAAAGCATCTCTCCACCATGATCTAATACAGGCCCTATGTACCCCAGAATGCAGGGGTTTAGATGTGAAGGGACTCTGGAATACCTTGTAAAAATGGCAGTTAACCAGCACACTGGTGGCTCCAGTCCAGTAATCCCAGAACTTGTAATTCTGTAAGAAATTTAGTCCGAGTGGGGCGCCTGGTGGCTCAGTCATTAAGCGTCTGCCTTCGGCTCGGGTCATGATCCCAGGGATGGAGCCCCACATCGGGCTCCCTGCTCTGCGGGAAGCCTGCTTCTGCCTCTCCCACTCCCGCTGCTTGTGTTCCCTCTCTCACTGTGTCTCTCTCTGTCAAATAAATAAAATCTTAAAAAAAAAAAAAAAGAAATTTAGTCAGAGCTACTTCCCAGCAGTCTCAATATGGGTGACACTGTTTCGAGTTTATGGTAATGTTTTGTTCTTGAAATCAAGTCAATGTTATCTGCGTTGCGTTATGATAGAACTGTATATGCGTGTTGAAGGGATCTGTTTGATTCCTTTTGGCAAGGAATTGCAGAAATGGTTTTTGGTTTTTTTGTTTTTGTTTTGCAGAAATGGTTTTTAACAATGTCAGTTATAAAGTGAGACTTTGGGAGGGAGAGAAGACAATGTAGCCTTTTCACTCTGAAATGGCAAAACAGTTGTATTCTCTGAGTCTACCAAAGACTCCCATTTGAGGATTGTGAATGGAGAGGGTATGTGTGTGTGTGTGTCCTCATGCTTTCTGCCATGGTGTTAAGACCTCCTTAGGAAGGCATGCAAAGAATATCAAGTGGTGACAGTAGGTAGTTGGCTTGAGTGAATTCAGTCCCATTTGCCAACAACTCAAAGAACTGGAGTTGTTTTAGATAAAGGTGGGGAAAAATCAGCCATTGCCTTAGCCTGTTTCCACAGTAAGCATGCTCTTCTCATCCACAAGGATGAAACTTGGCCTGAACCCCTGGCTCACGTGTGGTGGTGGACTGATAGTAGCGACCAGAACAGCGCAAGGCCTGCAAGATGTTCCTTTGAAAGAGAGAGTGTTTGATGTCATTTGTTAGGGCACAGAAACCAAATAAAGGCCAAGGACCATGCTCATTCCATGGAGAAGAGGTGAACTCTGCTGACAAAACATTGTGAGCTGACTGAGGAAGTCGACCCAGCTGTAAGGAATACTGAGGTCATCAGACCCCAGGAAACAGTATGTGCACACAATCTTAAGGGCTGTGAACATGGGAAAGGAAGGGAAAAAGAGATTTATAAAGTCAATCTTAACAGTTTTTGCGATACCTCCTATTTGCAGACTATTGGATTTATGTTATTGCACTCTCCGTGTGATCTATCTTATGTATCTGATAGTTTTTATGAATAATTGTTTTGAGTTGTAAACTCTTACACACTTTATTAAAATGGACCTAATAAAAGTAAATGGTTTATATTTTGTATTATTTCTTAAGTCAGATCTTCCTAGGATTGAAGGGTTCCATAAGTGCCTTTTACAGTACCAAGACTAGTTTTGTGTTTTTAAGTTTCAAAGAACAACGTTTGGTTGGTTGGTTGGTTGGCTGGTTGGTTGGTTTCCAATGCCAGCATTGTTACTTCCTGAGACCTACTTTCCATTCTATATGTTACATGGAGACATAAATGAAATAATAAAAGACAGCGGGCCTGTATGGACTGAGCCAAGAAAACCACAGAGCTCCCTATTGTAAACTTTACTGTGAGCTCCTAAAATACGTTATCTGAATATGACCTGCATCAGTATTCAGTCCTTTTTTTTTTTTAAGATTTTATTTATTTATTTATTTACTTACTTAATTTGACAGAGAGAGAGAGAGGGCAAGCACAAGCAGGCAGAATGGCAGGCAGAGGGAGAGGGAGAAGCAGGCTCCCTGCTGGGCAGAGAGCCCTATGTGGGGCTCGATTCCAGAACCCTGAGATCATGACCTGAGCAGAAGGCAGACGCCTAACTGACTCAGCCACCCAGGCACCCCCAGTATTCAGTCTTTAAAAAACAAACAAAAAAATCCCTTAAGAGACCAGCATTAACATAACAAATTAAAGAGCAAAGTCTTGGAAACAACAAACAAAAAAACCCAGACTCTTAACTATAGAAAATTAACTGGTGGTTACCAGGGGAAGTGTAGGTGGGGGAGGGGTGAACTAGGTGAAAGGGATTAAGAGTACACTTACCTTGATGAGCACTGAGTAATGTATAGAATTACTGAATCACTATATTGTACACCTGAAACTAATATAACATTGTATATTAATTATACTGGAATTAAAATTTAAAAGTACACAAAGAACATACATACGCAAAGAAAAGTCTTGAGGAGAAATGAATTATACCTAAGAATCTTATAATCCATAGTGTGGGAGAGAACCTGCCTGCTTATTTCCTCTCCAGATTTGAGAAAATAACAGTAATATTTGAGCTTTAATGAGTTTTGACATCCATCATTCAGGGAGAATTGGTAAAGGGCTGAGTTCAGGTCTGAGTTCAAGCTGGTAATGGTGTTCAAAGAAGATCCAGGCATCCAGAGAGTTCTGGTATAATATACATGAGTAAAAATCAAAGTTGCCTCCTTTTTCTAAGATTTATCTAAGATCTGGTTCATCTCTCTTTAAATATATGCCCCACCTCATTCTACAATGTGAAGTTCCTGTGCTTTTTCTGTTTCAAGTTATCATTAACCAAGAGTGCAATCTTCCTTGTCTGTGACTTGGCCTGCTCTCAGGGAAGCATCACTCCCACTGAGGTAGATGCAGGAAGCAGAGCCTTCTGCAAATGTGGACGGACTCACCTGCAGTGACTTAGCTCTGTCTTCCTTGTAGGGAGAGCCAAACTTAGAAGCTTCAGCTCCCACAGGGTGCTGTCGTTTGCATTCACCCTTTTGTGCCAGCCCTGAGACTGGTTACACTTTATTAATCTCCCATGTAACACTTGCAAGTTCATATAAAATGTGACCATGCCATGGGACACTCAGTCGGTTAAGCATCTGCCTCTGGCTCAGGTCATGATCCCAGGATCCCTGCTCAGCCGGGAACCTGCTTCTCCCTCGTGCCTGCCGCCCCCCCTACTTGTGCTCTCTCTCAATCTTAAAAAAAAAAATTGACCATGCCATGAGCTTGAATGGAAATGAAAGGAGAGCTAGGGAGTTTGCCAGTGGGGGACATGGATGGAGAAGGGTGAATGGGGGAAGTACTTGAATATGGTTGTACCTTAGCAGCTAAGGAGAAACGATCTGTAGGGAGGGGGCAGATGAAGATGAAGGAATAAGAGAGAGCAAAGTAAATGGATAGCAAGCACACCCAGGACCCAGATCTTGGTTTCTAAATGAAAGGAACCAGGCCTTCGTGGAGAAATGGCTGAGGGCAGGAAATACATAAGGTGAACTAGGAGTATCTTGTACTGCTAAAGAGTAAAGAAGTGCTGGGGGGAAAAAAAAAGCCACAGGCGCACAGGCACCAGTCTGAAAGAACTGCCGATGTTCAAAGCTGGAACAATGTGATCAACAAAATAAATAACATAATCTTAGATTATAACAAAATATAAATACCCCACAGCCCATACTGATATAAAAATGATTGAAAAAATAAATAGGGAAGACAAAATATATCTCTCACGTAGAAGAATTTCAATGAATTTATGTAGGTCTCCTGCCTCCAAAGTAGAGCTTAATTCCACATACTTTGAAAGCTGGCTGTGCTTCCAAAAAATAGTGTGTGGAAAGGGGAGATGGAAAGAGTAACTTCACAGTGGAAAAACCTAACCACTACCACCTCAGCCAGATGACCAAGGTTAACATCAACAGTGCTTTCTCAATAATATGTACCCTTAATATGATGTGATGAGAAGGGTACATTACCTCCATGGTCCTCCTCTCCAAAACCCAGTAATCCCAGTCTAACCAAGAGAATAACATCATACAAATCCCAATTGAGGGACATTCTACAAAATACTTGACCAGCACTCTTCAAAACTGTTAAAGGCATTACAAACAAGGGAAGTCTGAGAAACTGGTACAGGCCAGAAGATGCTAGGAGATATGACAAGTTAGTGTAATATATCCGGATAGGATCCTGGTGCAGAAAAAAAGTATTAGAGAAAAAGTAGTGAAATCCAAATAAACTGTGGAGTTTGCTTAATGTTGGCTCCTTAGCTGTAATAAATAGTAACGTTCGTTCCTTAGTTTTGGCACGTGTATAATGGTAATGGAAGATGCTATCAGCAGGGGACACTGCTTAAGGGATACATAGAAACAGTGTGCACTGTCTTTGCAACTTTTCTGTAAACCTCATGGTACTTTAGAATAAAAAGTTTGCTTAAAAAATAATAAGCTGGGCAAAGTCCCTAAGGAATGGCAAGAGGAGTAAGGAGTGGGGTGGATCCAGAACACAAATGAAGTTAATGGCTTTGGGTAAGGAAGATGCCTCTTCTGCTCCGGTAAGATTAATGCAGTGTCAAGGAGGAAAAACTTTTCCTCTGCACTCTCCAGTTATTTTCCTAGGGGCCTGCAAATTAAACTGCCAAAAAGACAGGTTAATAAAAGAAAAATATTTTTATTCACATACTTACATGGGAGTTCACAGAAAAATATAACTCAAGGAGGCAGTTAGAATTTGGATTTATATACCATCTTAATAAGAGAAGGGAGTGGGGAGAAGGGCACCGTAGGAAAACAAATGACTTTTAGGAAAAGATAAATGGGGAATAGATAATGACAGTTTTGTGAAAATGTCTGTTTAGGTGATTGCTTATTCCTGAGCCAAATTCTCCTTTCCAGTGATAGGAGTCAATCTTTCCTGGTTGCTAAATTCCAGGGGGGGGAGACTGATTTATAACTAATGGATTCTGGGGCGCCTGGGTGGCTCAGTCGGTTAAGCGACTGCCTTCGGCTCAGGTCATGATCCTGGAGTCCCGGGATCGAGTCCCGCATCAGGCTCCCTGCTCACCAGGGGAGTCTGCTTCTCCCTCTGACCCTCCCCCCTCTCATGCTCTCTCTCTATCTCTTCTCTCTCTCAAATAAATAAATAAAATCTTTAAAAAAAAAAATAACTAATGGATTCTTTGGGAGGCTCTGCTTTCAGGTGGATAAGGCAGTTCAAAAGAAAAGAAAACAAAGCCAAGCTCTTCAGCAGTGTATTGTGGATGCCTTCAGCAGGAAGAGGTGAGTGTGTGAGTCTGGGTTCTGACCCATTAGAAAGCCCATTGCTGCCACTGCTACCACCAAGTCCTCCATATTTTTCTCTGCAAAGTAAAATCTGCTAAGAATGAGGACGCAAGGCGTTAAGTTTGGAGTAGCTAATAAAGGGAATTGTTAAAATATTTGCAAACTGTTTTTTAAAAGATTTTTACTTATTT
>NC_138378.1:75269507-75280966 GCF_054177405.1 Leptonychotes weddellii | reverse complement strand
TTGGTTCTCTCTTACCAGGGAGACATGGTGGTAGAGACAGAAAAGGGAGGGACTTCACAGTATTTAATTTTGTTCCCTTCGAATTTTGAACTGTGTGACTGTATTACCTAGTTTTTTTTAAATTTAAAAAGAAGAAAAGAAACAGTTGGTAGTTCTTTGCATCCTTCATGCATAGCTAAGAGTCTGGGAATCCAGGTTGTAAATCACAAATTTAGTTGCATTTCTGTTTCTTACACTGGTACACTCGGTTATCAAGGCTATAAATTTCCACTTGAGCTCTTGTTGTTTTTTTTTTTTAAGATTTTATTTATTTATTTGACAGAGAGAGACACAGTGAGAGAGGGAATACAAGCAGGGAGTAGTGGGAGAGGGAGAAGCAGGCTCCCTGCTGAGCAGGGAGCCTGATGCGGGACTCGGTACCAGGACCCTGGGACCCTGACCTGAGCTGAAGGCAGTTGCTTAACTACTGAACCACCCAGGCGCCCACTGAGCTCTTGTTTTTAAATTGTTTGCAGAGGGCGCCTGGGTGGCTCAGTTGGTTAAGCGACTGCCTTCGGCTCAGGTCATGATCCTAGAGTCCTGGGATCGAGTCCCACATCGGGCTCCCTGCTCAGCAGGGAGTCTGCTTCTCCCTCTGACCCTCTTACCTCTCGTGCTATCTCTCATTCTCTCTCACTCAAATAAATAAAAAATAAATAAATAAAAAATAAAAAAATAAATTGCAGATATTGCTTGCCTAAGGAAATGGACATAATGTGGATGGAGAATGAAATTAAGCTTTGTTGTTTTCATTATTATATATATGTATACACACACATATATATGCATATATATATATGAAGTAGAAACTGAGCTTAAAAGATTATCTCTTGACATATCATTTTTATTTGTTTTTAAATGTAGATTCTGTCCTATGATGAATCCATACATCATTAAGAAACAGCTTCTGCATCAGTTCGTACAAAGACCACTTTTCCTACTGCCTACAACCTTATATAACACAGGTAAAATTTCACCTTTTATTTTTTTTTAATTTTTTTAAAAAGATTTTATTAGAGAGAGAGCACATGAGAGGGGGGAGGGTCAGAGGGAGAAGCAGACTCCCCACTGAGCAGGGACCCCCCCCCCCATGTGGGACTCAATCCCAGGACTCCAGGATCATGACCTGAGCCAAAAGCAGTCGCTTAACCAACTGAGCCACCCAGGCACCCCAAAATTTCACCTTTTAGAACAAATTATGTTTCAGAAGCTATTGAAACTGTGCTTAAATACAGTTTGGTGGATCATAAAAGATAAGAATTTGTATTTTCTTTTTTTTTTAAAGATTATTTATTTATTTGACAGAGAGAGAGCACAAGTAGGCAGGGTGGCAGGCAGAGGGAGAGGGAGAAGCAGGCTTCCCGCGGAGCAGGGAGCCCGATGCAGGACTCGGTCCCAGGACCCCAGGATCATGACCTGAGCCGAAGGCGGATGCTTAACCGATTGAGCCACCCAGGTGCCCCAAGAATTTCTATATTTTCTGTTCAGGGGTATAAAAAGAACATAGCATTTTTCTGTGTCATAACATAACATTTACTATAATTATTTGCTTACAAATATTGGCATTAGATTTCAAGAATCTGCAGCACAGGGGTACCTGGGTGGCTCAGTTTGAACATCTGACTCTTGGTTTCAGCTCAGGTCGTGATCTCCAGGGTCCTGGGATCAAGCCCCATGAGCCCCACATCATTGGGCACCTCACTCAGCGGGGAGTCTGCCCCTCCCCCACTTGCATGTGCTCGCTCATGTGTGCTCTCTCTCTCTCTCTCTCCTGAGTATAGCGTCCAATAGACCTATGAAATCTCAGTATTTTGAATAACACATCTTCTGGAACATTGCTCAAATGATTTCTCAAATGAAAATATTACAAAAAGAAGTTACAAATAGGTTTGTTTCAAAAAATCATAAGTATTTTAAGCTGCTGCCTTCCTTATTTTATTAAGAATACACCTAAAAAGGGCACCTGGGTGGCTCAGTTGGTTAAGCGTCTGCCTTCACCTCAGGTCATGATCCTGGGGTCCTGGGATTGAGCCCCCCATTGGGCTCTCTACTCAGCAGGGAGTCTGCTTCTCCCTCTTCCTCTGCCCCTCCCCTGCTCGTGCTCGCTCTCTCTCTCTCTCTCTCTGGAATAAATAAGTAAAATCTTAAAAAAATAAAAATTAAAAAAAAGAATATACCTAAAATCAGTAAATTTCTAGCTTTTGTCCAAGCATTAGAAAATAGTACTTTCAATGTAGTTTTTCTTTCTTTGGGGTCCAAATTAATTAGTTATGGGCTTTGTTGACGATTTTGTTGATGTTACACGCTTTTATTTTCATTAATATTGAAGTAGGTATGAAGATAGGATTTGAAAATTATTGAAATGTGACCAGTGTCCTGTGGCTAGGGAACCTTGAGAGCTGTCTCTGTGTGTCTGTGTGTAAATGTCTGCCTGTGTGTGCTTATGGATCTATATATAAGAGTTTGGATTCAGCTCTTGGACCCTCTCCCATTTCCATCACTACACTGAACATTTCGTGGCCATATTCTGGTAGCTGGCTGACTCTGGCTAACCACATGAGTTGGATCAAGACCTTACCTCTTCTGTATACCGGGGCAAAAAGAGGAAAACCTTGCCTGGCTCCTTGAATCACAGAATAAAAATTTAGGCATAAATATTGAGTTAGCATGTTAAGCTACTTTAATTGGACTTTTAAATACTGTGGTATGGAATCATGTGGTCATCAGGTTTTTCAAATTGGAAACCCACTGATCTTAGTCTTTGATATTGACTTTAAGGACCATTAATGTATATTTTGGGGGAAGCTTCTACCTCCCTATTAATCTATTACTTATTAGTACCAAGCATAATGGGAAGAATTATTTTAGATCATTCTATTTTGTTATAACCCTTATGACACTTTCAGGGGCATCTTTCTGGATGATGGACCTGGGCGTCATTTCTGAAATACCTAATTAAGCCCAGCTTAGACTATAATTGAAATGATTTTGTTAATACCTAGTCAAATTACTATTTTGAAATAGCTTTGTTCATTGTCAAAAGAGAAAGTTTATGTTGTGATGTCATATATTTTCTACTTCAGACAATATATAGAGATTATGCTTTCAATTTTTTTTGTACTTGTAGTTTTTAAGTTTTTATTTATTTATTTTTTTAGTAATCTCTACACCCAACGTGGGGCTCGAACTCACGACCCTGAGATCAAAAGTTGCATGCTCTTCCCACTGAGCCAGCCAGACACCCCACATTTACAGTTTTTACCTTCAAGTATTTCTAAAACCTTTTCTTGGGCGCCTGGGTGGCTCAGATGGTTGAGCGTCTGCCTTTGGCTCTGGTCATGATCCCGGGGTCCTGGGATCGAGTCCCGCGTTGGGCTTCCTGCTGGGCGGGGGGCTTGCTTCTCCCTCTGCCTCTGCCTCTCTCTCTCTCTGACTCTCATGAATAAATAAATAAAACATTTTTTTAAAAAAACCTTTTCTTTCTGCATATATAGTTTTACAGAAATGGACTGAGTAGAAAAATGCCAGATTTAATTCTTCAGATACTGTGGTAGAGTGCTTAATGTGTGTGGAGATTTTGATTACCAATAAATTATTAAGAAAGGCTTCAAGAAATGATTGGTCATATCCAAAGTTAAAAGAACCTTGTTGTCTTTATATTTACAGAAATTGGTGGCAGGCCTTCCTTTAATAGTTCCATCTGAAAACTTGTTCCCATGTAACATAGATTTTTCAGAGGAATTTACTTGTTGGAGGTATAACTATTTTATTTTTTTAAGATTTTATTTATTTGAGAGAGAGAGAGAGCATGAGAGAGAGAGCACGAGCAGGGTGGGAGAGGCAGAGGGAGAGAGAGAAGCAGGCTCCCTGCTTATGCAGGACTTGATCCCAGGACCCTGGGATCATGACCTGAGCCAAAGGCAGATGCTTAACCAACTGAGCCACCCAGGTGCCCCTTTTTTGTTGTCTTTAAAAATTATTTCATCAGCTTGAACAACAAAGCCTTATTTTCTTTTTTCTTACATCTTGTTTCTTTGAAAATGAGCACTTCATAGTCCATAAGCTTAACTACTGTTTTTCTGGAATAACATTCTTTCTTCTTTTTTCTCTTTCAGTGAGACACATGTTTATTCAAACACAAGATACCCCCAATCCCAACAGTTTAAAGTTTATTCCAGGAAAACCAGTTCTTGAGACAAGGACCATGGATTTTCCCACACCAGCTGCAGCATTTCGCTCCCCTCTGGCTAGGTATATTACTATTTCTCATTTGCTTTTACCAAGAAACATAAATAACTAACTTTGGGGGTAAGGCAGCCTCGTTTAATGATTGCATTTTTATGTGCATTGCACTGTTTTCAATGTAAAGAATGCTTTCTTTTCAGGTAAGAGATAAAAGAAAAATAACAGTTGATATCAGGAAACCCTTGTCCTGAAAAGTAATGTATTTGAGAGATCTATGGCAGGACTAAAGAAGACTTTATATTTTTACTTTAAAAAAAATCCATCAAAATGAAAATAGGATAAATTTCCATTCTAAATCTTTAAAACTATTTATAAAAAACAGTGAAAACTTGTTCATTTTTTTCTTAAGGATCATTGAATTTTTTTCGATGTGCCAAAATGGAGCAGTTTCTAAAATATTCCACTCAGAACCATAAATAATAATAGTTATTAGATTTGGCATGATTTTTTAAAAACAAGTCAGAGACAATTTTTAAATTCACTAAAGACATGTTAGATATATGTCATGATATAGGACAAACAAAATTATTGGAATGAATTTCTTTTTTTTTTTTTAAAGCTTTTATTTATTTGACAGAGAGAGACACAGTGAGAGAGGGAACACAAGCAGGGGGAGCGGGAGAGGGAGAAACAGGCTTCCTGCTAAGCAGGGAGCCCGATGCAGGGCTTGATCCCAGGACCCTGGGATCATGACCGGAGCCGAAGGCAGACGCCCAATGACTGAGCCATCCAGGCGCCCCTGGAATGAATTTCTTTGTAATGATAGCTAGAGAAATTATTTATAATAAGAAGTATTAGAGTCAGTCTACATCAGTTTAAATTTTTGGTAACCTAAGCTTGACGCTGATTGCCAGGGGTATTTAGAAAGTAAAGCTTAGATAACTACTTCTATACACACAGCTGTTTTATATGTCACACTTAGAAGAGCGAGAAATAATACACTTATTGCAGGAATGTTTTTTTAATTTTTTAATTTAATTTTTTTTTTTTTTTAGTAGGCTCCATGTCTAACATGGAGCCCAGTGTGGGGCTTGAACTCAGGACCCGGAGATTGAGACCTAAGCTGAGATCAAGAGTTGGCCGCTTAACTGACCGAGCCACCCAAACGCCCCTTTTTAAATTTCTCATTAATAAAAATGCACATTTCCTTTGACCTACACATGCCACTTCTCACAGTATGCCCTAGAGCATTTGTTTTTCACACTTTTTTTTTTACAGGCTGCAGTAAGAAACCTTTTATATTACAACCCAGTTCATACACATACATAGGTAGATAGATACATGCACACGCATTTGATGGGACAGTTTTGACCCTGTGTAAAACATTCTTATTTCCTTTCTAATTCTCTTTATTCTATTCTGTTTTATTATATTAGATAAAAATCCAGGTCAATACCTAATTGATTTTACAAGCTACTAGTGGAGTTGAAAAACACTGCCTTACAGAACATCCACATACATATACAAGGTGATACAAGCCTTGTTGGTAGTGGTAACAAGTTGGAAACAACCTAAATACTCATCAGTAGGAAGAATTCAATAAACTTTGTTTGTCCATAGTCTTAGATATTAAAAAAGGATGAGGATAACCCTCATTTACTGTCATAGACTGACCTCTACGACACACTTTTGGGGCGCCTGGGTGGCTCAGTCGGTTAAGCATCCGACTCTTGATTTCCGCTCAGGTCATGATCTCAGGGTTGTGAGATTGAGCCCTGCATCAGGCTCTGCAGTGGGTGTGGAACCTGCTTAAGATGCTCTCTCTCAGGCGCCTGGGTGGCTCAGTCGTTAAGTGTCTGCCTTTGGCTCAGGTCATGGTCCCGGGGTCCTGGGATCGAGCCCCTCGTCGGGCTCCCTGCTCGGCAGGAGGCCTGCTTCTCTCCCACTCCCCCTTCTTGTGCTCCTGTTCTCGCTGTCTCTCTCTCTGTCAAATAAATAAATAAAATCTTAAAAAAAAAAAAAAGATTCTCCCTCTCTCTCCCTCTGTCCCTCCACCCCCTTCTTTTTCTCTCCCCCTTTTAGAAAAAAATAAAAAACTATTAATTGAAGAAAGTATGTTGTAGAACACTGAGTACAATATGATTATCTATATAAAAACAAAAAACATAAAAAAACACTAACATAAAGGTCTGGAAGAATGTACACCCAACCGATAACAGTGGATTTGGGGGAGGGGTGGTCAAGAGGCATTTTCACTTTATATGAATAGTTTGAAATGTTTACATCAAGAATGAATTTATGTATTTTGTATTTAAAAGAATATAAAAATAAAAAAGACTGTTCAGTTACAGATGACTTGGAGACTATTTCTGTCAGATGTTTAGTTGGCAAAAGCCCTTTTCAAATTAGTCTTTTGAAAGTAGCTTATTTCCTGGACTCACAGAATTTATTATCTTCAGTCAAGCAAAACTAATCTTGTTTTTGTTGTTTTAACAGAGAATGTTTTTACTGTAAGCTAGAATGTAAAGCTTCCTGAAAACAGGAACCTGTCTGTCTTGCTCATCATTGTATCTCTAGTGCTTAGTACAGTGTCAATATTCAGTGAGTTTTCAAAAATTTGTTGAATGAATGAGTAATTGAATGAATGAACAGTAGTGTATCTTACTTCAGAGAGGTATTTGACCTATTTCTTACCATCCTTCTGGACAAGACAGAAAAATTTAAGCAGAGTGTAAATCTGTCTCTAGTGACATACACAAGGGCTCTGTAGTATCTGTAATATCTCTGTAGTTGGCATATTTATTCAATACTTTATCTGCGACACATTAATGATGATAAGATTATCAGTTTCCAGATGGGAGGAATTGCTTCTATGTTAGATGGCAAAATTCAGAGAAATGTTTAAAGGTTTCATTAGGCCGACATGATAGTTTAAAGCAAGTAAGGTAAAATCTAACAGGAATAAATATTAAGGCTTATTATTTAAATGTTTAAAATGAATAGCTCAGTTGTGGGATGGAAGAATCTGACTTCTTAGTTCATTATGTTGGATATGTTGCAGTACTCAAAATCAGTCAAACTTCAACAGAGTCACAGTATCTAGCTCAATAGAGGTAACAGTCTTTGTATTCTGAATAAGTCAGACTATGTTTGGGATATGTGTTCAATGCTGGATATCATATTTTATTTTGGACATTGTAGAAGTTGAAATTGTCCCGAGGAAAGTAACCTAAATGGCAAAGCATGTATAATAATGTTTGAAACTCCTTTTCAGCGTTTTCCTTCTTAAAGCACAGAACCTGTGAACTCTTGCCTAAAGCAGTCCCCATGACATGACCCAAAGATCAGGTTGATTCTTCGCACGGTCCTTTCATTTGAAGAAAAAAGCTTTGCTAACAGTACAGATGCACAGAGCCAATCAAGGGACCTACTTATAAGTCTGTGCTTGGGTTTATTGGATCATATTATGCAACCAAGTACCTTGTAACTTCTTGTAAATTTAATATTGAATTAGAGGACACAGATGACATCGTTTCAGACAAATTCCTAAATAATTTCAAAATAGTAATTCCGGTAACACTCATGCAATGATAGACAAAGAAGAGGTAAACCTTTTTTGGAGTATGTCAGCTTTTATTCCTAAAAGGGGTGAGGGAAAAAGGAAATTGCTCTGGTATGTTACATATATCAGTGATTGGGAAAGGAAGATGCATTTCAAAATCCCTTGTAGGGGCTTTTCAAATTATAATCCTCCCCTCCTCCTCTTAGAGGATTTTAAAAATTAGTTGAGGTATAATGTACATGAAATGAAATTCACCAATTTTAAGTGTATAGTGCAGAGTTTTGATAAATATATACAGAGTTTTGATAAATATAGACAGATAAATATATACATGATAAATATGATAAATACACACATCTACAAATATATACTGTATATATTTTGATAAATATACAGTAACCACCACTAAAATAAAAATACAGAACATTTTTATTACTGCAGAAGTCCCTCATTTCTCTTTGCATTCAATCTTCTTGCTTCACTTCCATACCCTGGTAACTGTTTTGTTTCATGGCAATGAATTCCAACTTTGTTGAGATATAACTGATGTAAAACATTATATAAGTTTAAGGTATACAGTGTGCTGATTTGATATACATATGCTTTACAAAATGCTTACCACAGTAAAGTTAGTTAACACATCTATCACCCTGGTAACTATTGAGCTTTCTGCCACCACAGTTTTACATTTTTAGGGTTTCATATAAATGCCCCCATATAGTCTTTTGTGCTTGGCTTCTTTCATTTAGCATAATGCTTTTGAGAGTCCTCCTTGTTTTTGCATGTACCGTTAGTTTATTCTTTTTTTATTGTTGAGTAGCCCTGCATTGTATGGGTACACACGGTCTGTTCAGTTATTCACTAGTTGATGGGCATTTCCAGATATTCTTTTTGGCTTTTATAAATAAAGCTGCTGTAAAGATTCATGGATGCATCTTTGTGGAGCATGTTTTCAATTCTCTTAGGTAAATACCTAAGAGTGGGATTGCTAGATCGTAGGGTAAGAGGATGAAACAAGATTGGCCATGAGTTGATAATTGTTGGCCATGAATTGTTGATGCTGGTGATGGGTGTGTAAAGGTTCTTTTACTTTTCTGTCCACCTTTGTATATGTTTAAACTTTTCTGTAATAATGCATTTTATTATCTCTTATTTCTTATTTATTCACAGACAGTTATTTAGAATTGAAGGAGTAAAAAGTGTCTTTTTTGGACCAGATTTCATCACTGTTACAAAGGTAAACATAGGATTATGTAAAATAATGTATGAAGTTCTTTTAGTTTTTTTCCGAGTCCAACATCCCTTTCTAGAATTTCCTTTTTTGATATATTTTATACATATTGTTATTAAAAATCTCTACGTTTACTTTTCACATTTCTCAAGTTAGTTATTAAATAGAATTTTCAAGTTGAAATTAACTATAGTTCAAATCCCTCATTTTTCAGAAGAGAAAAACTTGAGCTTCAGAGGCTTAAGTGCAGGATTGTGTCCAGGGTTATGTATCTGCCCTACAGCAGGGCCATGACTCAACCTGGGCAGAACTAGAATTTAGGCTCCAAGTGTTATTTTTACTAATTCTTTTTTTTTCTTTCATAATTGAGACTTTATTGGTGGTTTTGATATTTTTACTAGTTCTTAATTTAAAATGATAGAGTAAAAAGCAAAGCAAACAAATAATCAAACTATATGCTTATGTATTTGACCAACAGATGAATATAAATCTCCTTTAAAGGGGGCTCTTTCATCATGGCCCATCTGCTGAAATACTTCAGAACTTCACAGATAAGAGCAGGGGACTGTGTCGTTCTGCAGCACTTGGTTAACCTCTAAATGTCAGAAAGTTGATCTAACTATGTTACCCATTCCAACACCTCATATCTGCTAGGAAAGGCGGTTTCATTTTTAAGTCTACTAGATTAATTAGAAATGAACTGTTTAGGGCGCCTGGGTGGCTCAGTTGGTTGGGCGACTGCCTTCGGCTCAGGTCATGATCCTGGAGTCCCGGGATCGAGTCCCGCATCGGGCTCCCCCTGCTCGGCGGGGAGTCTGCTTCTCCCTCTGACCCTCCTCCCTCTCATGCTCTCTGTCTCTCATTCTCTCTGTCTCAAATAAATAAATAAAATCTTAAAAAAAGAAAAAGAAATGAACTGTTTAAATTTGAACTATGTATACTTTTAGGTCTGTTAATTGATACGTATACACTGAACTTGATCACTTGTTCAATATTATGTCAAAATCCAAAGTTTTCGGGGCACCTGGGTGGCTCAGTTGGTTAAGCGGCTGCCTTCGGCTCAGGTCCTGATCCCAGGGTCCTGGGATCGAGCTCTGTGTCAGGCTCTGTGCTCAGCAGGGAGCCTGCTTCTCCCTCCCCCTCTACCCCTCCTCCAGCTTGTGCTCTCTCGCTCGCTCACTCTTTCTTTCTCAAATGTATGAATAAAGTCTTAAAAAAAAAAAAAATCCAAAGTTTTCATGTAATTCTCTTAAGCAATTTGAAAGGATTACTCTGAGTTCTTGATGCACTGATAGGACTGATAAAAGTGGACTGGGTTAGTGACCTGTTAGAAAAGTCCAGTATGCTCTTGTAGCTATCTGTGTGTGGAGGAGAATTAGTTTTCCTCTGTGGTGGCATTCCTGGTGGCCATAATTGTTCTTGCAGATATACCAATTGTAAAAGTTTTTTTCCTGTTGT
Source organism: Leptonychotes weddellii (assembly GCF_054177405.1). Lineage (NCBI taxonomy): Eukaryota > Metazoa > Chordata > Mammalia > Carnivora > Phocidae > Leptonychotes > Leptonychotes weddellii. The sequence continues at coordinate 75,270,491 of NC_138378.1, read as the reverse complement.
TTAAAGTGTTATTGGCTCTAAATTCTCACAAAGCCCTTTCTTGCCCATATCGGTTGAAGTGGCTGTCCCTTCAGGAGCTCATTACCCTGTTTATTGTCTTCATTGCACTTATCACTTAGTCACTTTTTTTTTTTTTTTGGTTTATTTTTATTATGTGTCTTTCCTACATTGGAATGTACACTCCATAAAGCTAGAGATTGCCCGACTTATTAAGTTCACCTAGAACGATGCCTAGCACATAGTGTGCACTTCAATAAATTTTTATAGAAGGAAACAATTTCATAGACTGAATTTTCAGGCTTTAAGGGGTTTCTGCCAAAAGGATTGTGGTGAGTAAACCCATGCTGACAGATCTCTCATGTTTACCAGTTTAGAGACATCTGATATATCTTTGGTTTTCTTCAGTTTGCTTTCTTTGATATTTTTTGAGGGTGGGGGGAGGATCTGCTCTTGTTTAATATTTCCAGCGTGTTTGGTATGGCATTTACATAGCAGAAGTGCTTTACATATATTACCTAATTTAATTATTTAAACTAGGTATTCGTGTCTTCATTTTACAAATGGCAAATTATGTATTTATTTTAACAAGTTCTTTTTTTAGTCCTTTTATATACAGCCTGTGGCATATAAAAATTTTTTTTAGATGAAAATGTGATTATATCTTACAGAGTTGTTTTTTTCTTTGATTTTGGTAAGTCATCTTTCATTTCCTTTCTCATTCATAATTTAATTACTCTTTTTGGAATTTCTCCAGCCCCACTATTTTTTCTTAAGTGAAGTGACATAACTAATAAGTAATAATTTAAATTAGGGCATGTATTGAAATTTAATAGGCAGAATAGTAGATTTGTTTTCTTTCAGTTACCTTTTTTTTTTTTAAAGACTTTATTTATTTGACAGAGAGACACAGCGAGAGAGGGAACACAAGCAGGGGGGAGTGGGAGAGGGAGAAGCAGGCTTCCCGCAGAGCAGGGAGCCCGATGC
>NC_138378.1:75222954-75269407 GCF_054177405.1 Leptonychotes weddellii | reverse complement strand
AGGAGAGGGAAAAGCAGGCTTCCTGCAGGGCAGGGAGCCTAATGTGGGGCTCGATCCCAGGACCCTGGGATCATGACCTGAGCCAAAGGCAGATGCTTAACGAACCCAGGCACCCCAAGGATAGTTTTCTATTCTTTGAAATAACTTTGATAATTCCAATATTTTTTTTAAGTAAGCTCTACGCCCAACGTGGGGTTTGAACTCACAACCCCAAGATCAAGAGTCAGATGCTGTACTGGCTGAGCCAGCCAGGCACCTGTGTTATTTTTTCTAAATGAGTAAATGTATTTGAAACTTATGTACTGCCTTTTTTTCTCATTCAGACAACTTCAGAATATTTTTCTTTTTTTATTACCAATATTTCCCTACTCAGTAGAGCCCACTATTTACTGAAGATCTGAAGTAGCCCTCTGATCCATCTTCCAAATAAGTTATTAAAATGTTATCCAGAGCCAGTTCCCATTCCCAGTCAATAAGGCAACTCACTAGTTTTGCTCTTGTATCCATAGTAGTGCCCATTTATCTTGTCTTCTGTATACCATGTCTAAATTTGTTTTTTTTTAAAGATTTCAATTTATTTGAGAGAGAGAGAGAGTGCGTGCAAGCAGAGAGAGAGAGTCTCAAGCAGACTCCATGCTGAGCAAGGAGCCTGATGTGGGGCTTGATCCCAGAACCCTGAGATCATGACCTGAGCTGAAATCAAGAGGCAGATGCTCAACCAACTGAGCCACCCAGGCGCCCCTAGATTGGTTCTTAATCCATGACAAAAATAGCCCCTTTTATTTATGTAGACTCATTTTTTAATAGTATTTAAGCATAGCCACTAGCTAACAGCCTCCTGAGAGTCTAAATGGACTACATCTAATAGTCTTTCCTCCTAAAGAGCTCTCCTTTAAAAAACTTAAAGAGGGGCCCCTGGGTGGCTCAGTCCGTTAAGCGACTGCCTCCGGCTCAGGTCATGATCCTGGGGTCCTGGGATTGAGTCCCACATCGGGCTCCTCCTGCTCTGCGGGGAGCCTGCTTCTCCCTCTGCCTCTGCCTGCCACTCCCCCTGCTTATGCTCTCTTTCTCTCTCTGTCAAATAAGTAAAATCTTTAAAAAAATATATATATATAAAACTAAAAGAAAACATGTTCCCTTTCTCTTTTTGGATATTAGTACTATTTAGGTATTTAGTATTCGTGCCTTTTTTTGATGGAATCAACTAGTTGGCCAGACATAGAGGTGACATAGGTATGGATTCTTTCTTAAGGATACCAGGCTTGTTGGAGGTCCACAAGTCTAGCACTACCACCATAGATAAGACATGTTACATGTTTTGGTTCTATAGTTGTGTCATTGGATTTCTTTAGTACTCTTAAGTAATATAGGAGTTGAATTTTTTGGATACTTGTGGGATATCCTGTATATTTGATCAAGCAACTCTATCCTATTTTCTTTAAAGGAATGGGAAGTCTCTTTATCATTCTCACCGAATTCACTCAGTGTTTTAACTCTCTTCACCTCATGAAAAAGTATCTTTTAATCATTGTGGTATCCCCTGTACAAGGCATGGTGCATTTAACATAAGTTTGATGAATGAATGGAGGAATGTATGAGGAATGTTCTAAGATTATATCTTCCAAAGTCCTTATAAACCAGATCCCTTAAGGACTGGAATTGACAGGTCTTCTCCATAAATGAGTGCTGTTGTTACACAGTATAGGATATATATACGAAAAGATTCTTAAAAGATACAAAGTATTATTTTGTATCAGTCTTTGCTCTTGATTAGAAATGTAGCATTTTCCTTTAAATATTTACAGGAAAGTGAAGAGTTAGACTGGAATTTACTGAAACCGGATATTTATGCAACAATCATGGATTTCTTTGCTTCTGGCTTACCCTTAGTTACTGAGGAAACATCTTCAGGAGAAGCAGGTACTGTGTTGGATAGTTAATATTTATTTTAATTAAAAAAAAACTTTACTTTCTTCACATTTGTCTTGATTTTGGAGGTCATGATAATATAGATTTTTATCATTGTTTAGATCTGGAACCAATTCCAGAGGGAACAAGACTTCACATATACTAGTTTTATTCATCATTTTTGAAAAGTTGTGCATAAATTGAATATATTATACAAAACTGATGTTTTTCAATTATAAAAATTTTCAGACCTACAGAAAATAATATGATGTATACCAATTTGCTCTCCTCTCAGATTTAACAGATGTTAATTTTTTGCGGTAATTGCCTGAGACCCATTTTTATTTTTTTTTAAGATTTTATTTACTTGAGAGAGAGAGAGTGAGTGAGAGAGATCACGAGCAGGGTGAAGGGCAGAGGGAGAAGTAGACTCCCTGCTAAAGGGAGCCCGATGTGGGACTCAGTCCCAGGACTCCAGGAGCATGACCAGAGCCGAAGGCAGACGCTTTAACGGACTGAGCCACCCAAGCCCCCGAGACCCTTTTTAAATAGAACATTAAAGATACAGCCAAGACCTCACAACCTCCATCCACTGCTTTCCCCTTTCTATTTCCAGAGATGTATGTAAACCTGGTTTGTTTTTAAACTTTTACTACACGTGTAAGTCTCTGCGGGGAATATATGGTATTGGTTTTTTAAACTTTAAATAATGTGTGTTATATGCAACTTGCCATTTTTCACTGAGCATAATATTTTGAAATACAACCATTTTGAAAAAAATGTCATTCTAGTTTATTTAAGTGCTAGATAGTATTGTTATATGAATTAACTACAGTGAGTGAATTTGTTCCTTATGGTCAAGTGAATTGTTTGTGCTCATTTCTATTACAAACATTGCTACAGTGGGCATCCTTGTACAAGTCTCTGTGGGTATGTGGAGAATTTCTTTAGAGTATATTCCTAAAAACAGAATTGCTGTATTGTAAATTGTTTTAATTTACATGCAGATTAGCAGGATATAAGAATTTGAACTTTCTTATATCTTTATCATCACTTGGTGTCTTTTACTTTTTTTTTTAAAACCAGTATGTTAAGTATAAATGGTACCCTGTTTTAATTGCAGTTCCTTGATTAGCACTGAGACTGAAGGTTTTCATATGTTTACTGGTCATTATTTTTCTTGTCAGTAAATTTCCTGTTCATAATCTTTACCCATTGTTTAAAAATTGAGTTGTGTGTGTATATATATCTATATATATATATATATATTTTTTTGGTATTGACTTCAGCAGGTTTTTGAAAAATATTCTGGGTATTAATCCTTTGTTAGGTATATTCATTGCAAAGAACTTCTCCCTAACCATTCCTTATCTTCTCACTATGTTTAGGATTTTTGTCATTTAGAAATTTTTCTTTTTCCAGTTTTTTAAATTTTCACGAATTTGCATGTAAACTTTTCTCAGAGGCCATGTTAATATTCTCTGTTTCATTCCAGTTTTAGTATTTATGCTGTTGAAGCAAGCACAGACATTTTTCTTTTTCATGTAGTCACATATATTCATCCTTTCCTTTGTGGTTTGTACTTTTTGTACCTTTTGAATAAGTTACTTTGTATAAAGCACTTGGAAGAGTCACTGCATATGGAGCTTAGTATTAGCTGTGACTATTACAATTTGTTGTTGATGAAGTTTTTCTTTCCCCTAGTATCATAACGATATTGTCATGTGTGTTTACATGTACATATGCATGTACACACAAAAATTTGTATAGTCTTTAGATGAACAATTCCACTTCTAGATATATACCCTCAATGAGTCCTGTAAATGTACACAAAACAATATATGAAGCATGTTCATTGAAATATTTTTAAAATATATCAGCAGTTAAAAAGAATGAACTAGATTTGGAGATACCAATTTGAAAAGATATAAAAGAAAATACTAACTGATTAAGGAAAATTGAAGGGTACATTTATTTATATACTTTTACATATATACTATTTATGCAAACTTGAAATAATATCTCAATTATATTTGTTCTTGGTGGGTATATACATAGAATTGACAGAATGTTTGTAGAACCACTTGACTACACCTCCCCAGAGTAAAAAATACACAAGCCTGTTGACCCAAATATCCCACCACTAGGAATTTATCTCATAGATATGTAGATATGTGAGAAATATCTCAGATGTTGCAAAAGTACACAGAAGCATGTATGCTTCAGATTGTTAGAAATAGTAACAAACTGGAAACAACTGAAATAATTGAGAAATTAGCTAAATGAAAAAAAAAATCCATACAATTACTGTGTACCTATTTTAAAAATTGAGGCATATCTATATATGCTGATATGGAAAGGCCTTTTAGATATATTAAATAGAAAAAAGATATAGAACAGTGTGTGTATGTTATCTCTGTAAATTTGCACAAGAAAATTTAATGCAAATGTACTGGAAAGATATATGCTAAACTGTGATAGTGGTTGTTTATGGAATGATAGTGGGGAATGGAACTTAGGTTTGCTGGCATAAGAGAATTTTTTTTAAAGATTTGTTTATTTTAGAGTGAGAGCATGCATACTCACATGTGTGGGGAGGGGCAGAGGGAGAGAATCTTTCAAGCAGACTCCTTGCTGAGTGTGGAGCCTGATGTGGGCTCGATCTCATGACCCATGAGATCATGACTTGAGCTGAAACCAAGAGTCCAATGCTCAACTGACTGAGCCACCCAGGTGTCTTGACATAAGAGATTTTAATTTTATTATATTTTCTTTCTTTTATTAAAAAAGACTCAAAGTTAATATAATTTAATATTGATAATTGTTACATTGTTGTCAGAACTCTAGTACGTATTATAGTATAATTTGAATTATCTAATTTTTAGTTTTCCTAAAGGTAAATTTCTCAAAAAAATTTTTAAACCCATAAAAAAGGTATTGATGAAGATCAGTATATAACCTTATAAAGTAAAAGAAAAACAAAAATGACACAAAATGAAAAAACTGATTTTTTAGCATTTTGAAAATTTCCATAAGGCTTATATCTATATTTAGTATAGTTGTCATTTTGAAAACCACTAAATTGAAAAATTAAAAATGTAAGTTAACTTACAAAGTAGGTGTGCCTTTGTGTCTCACACTTTCCATCAGAATCCAGGCAATTTTTTTTCTCTACCATTTCTCAGTCCTCGAGGATGATGAAAGTTTACAAACCAAAAAAATTCAAACCCTGACATCATTAGTAGATCAGGTTATGTCAGTTACTCACCTTTATTGCCAAGTGTTGAGTTGACCAGTGCTCCTTAATTTTTCTTCAGAGAATCAAGGGGTGCCTGAGTGGCACAGTTAGTTGAGCAACAGACTCTTGGCCTCGGCTCAGGTTGTGATCTCAGTGTCATGGGATTGAGCCCAACGTCGGGCTCTGCAGTCAGTGTGGAGTCTGCTTGAACTCTCTTTCCCTCTCTCTCTGCCCCTCTCTCCCGCGCATGCGCACCTTCTCTCTCCCTCCCTCAAATAAATCTTAAAAAAAAAAAGTTTTTCTTCAGAGAATCGAATGATCTTTCCATCTTCCCAACTATCATTTCCATTTCCCTTATATCACCATGCCAAGTTACATATTCTATGCTTTTATTATTTTTTTAATGAGACATTAAGTTAAAATCATCCTGTTTTAATACTTGTATTTGCATGGATATAAAATTTCTACCATTGATTTATTTTATTTGTAATTGTTTCTAGGATCTGAAGAAGATGATGAAGTTGTGGCAATGATTAAAGAATTGTTAGATACTAGAATACGGTATGTGCTCATCATTCTGCCCAAAATCAAATATACTGCAGAGGCAATTTTCATTATAGCAGTATACTTTTAGTTGTCTGTGAGGAAAAAAAGCTCGAATAAATAAGTAGAAGTGAATGTAAACTGTAATAGGTAACCATGGCAGTTGAATTTAAAGCCTGTACATTCTGTATATTCACTCAAAATTTTAAGACAGTCTGTCTAAACATAGTGAAGGAGTTTATCTTTCACAGACACCGTCTAGATTTGATATTGTTATAATACCAAATTTCTTAAAATGAAAAAATGAGTTAAACAGTGTTTGGGTAGATTGTGAGAAGAGAAGTACTTTTTTTCAGGCTATTGCCCATAAAGAATAAATTTAAATGAGTGGAGAACCACAGGCTTCCACTTTTGCTTGTAGCGGACCAATGGTCCTGGTGAGAACTCCCAGAAATACAATAAAATACAATGAATTTTTTGTTTGTTTGTAAACAGTAGAGAGCTGCCAAAGCACACAAGATCCTATAGAGGAGGGAAGCTCATGAAGCCTTCCCGTGGGTCATTTTGCTGATTTTGGTGTGAGGCTAGAGTATGAGAATCTGGGCAGAGGGCAACTGTTTGTATCTACTAAATGTGAATATATGTACATTCTTGATCCAGCAATTCCATGCTCAGGTGTATTTCCAATAGTCATATATATATATGCCAAAAGACATCTGCAAGAATCTCCATAGCTGCACTGTTTGTAAAAGCCAAAATCTGATTTTAACCCAAAAGTCCATCCACAACAACAGGGATAAAATCTGGCATTTTCACTTAATGGAACACTATGTGATGATGTGGAAGAATCTCATAAAGAGCAAAATAAGCCAAATACAAAAGAGTAAATGCTATATGTTTTTTAAATGGAATTTATATTTATAAATTATAAAGTTACAAAACAGGCAGAACTAATCAATGGTAATAGCAATTAGGAAATGGTTACCTTTGGTTGCCAGGAGGCACAAGGGGGACTTCTGGGGTGCTAGCTTTGTGTCTTGGCCTGGGACATATGTGTGTTCACTTTGTAAAAATTCATTTAATTGATCATACGTGATTTGTGCATTTTTCTGTATTAATGTTATATTTCGATGCAAAGTTTATCTGGCAAAAAAAAAAGCCAGCATGTGTCATATTAGTCGGTCTCTGTTCATTCAAAAGAAATGGGTATTATCTTAGGTAATTGCTGTAATTATTAGGACATTTGAGATCTTAAATCCCTAAAAAGATTATTAATAAGCAGGATTAAATATAATAAGTGAAGCAAATATTTGTATGAATGAATTTTGGCATTTTATCTGAAATTTTTTAAAAAGTTACAAATGAGACTAGCTATATTTCTCGTTCTCTATTGTATAAGTAGCTCTAACTTTGTGAATTTTACCAATATAAATCTAAGCCCTGAGTTGTTTTAAATATTTTTGATGGAAACTTCAGTTCTTTTACATACATAACAAATATTCTGTGACCACAGGCCAACTGTGCAGGAAGATGGAGGAGATGTTATCTATAAAGGCTTTGAAGATGGCATTGTACAGCTGAAACTCCAAGGTTCTTGTACCAGCTGCCCCAGTTCAATCATTACTCTGAAAAATGGAATTCAGAACATGCTGCAATTTTATATTCCAGAAGTAGAGGGTGTAGAACAGGTATGCCAATATTATATGACAATTGAGATTCAATATTAAACTCAGTATTTGGGGATAAAAAGAAGAAATTCATGGCCTGACATATTCTTCAGGGGCTGGATCTCAGTGTTACAATTATTATCAGACTGAAGACTCCTTATTTTAGAATCTACTTTAGTGTTATGAATACCTACTATTTGCCAGGCCTTCTTACAAACATTACTCCTTTAATCTTCTCACAACACAGTATTGAGTAAGTTGTTCCCCATTTTGTACATAAGGAAATGGAGACTCAGAGGTCATACTGCTGCTCTGATTGTAGAAAAATTATGAAAAGGGGATTCAAAACATGAATTTCATAGATGAGAGTTGGAAGTCCTCAGTGGAAGAGCTCCACTGCATCATACTCATCCAGGCAAGAAACTCATCGAGAAATCATACTTTGTTGTGCAGTAAGACAGAGTACTGAGCGGAGTTCTAGCCTGAAAGCAGCATTTTTTCTGCCCCAAGGTACCTCAGGAATATAGCACAGATCCATCTCAGCAGTAAATAGTGACCTTCACTGCAGCAATTCTCAACCAAGAGGCTTGGCCTTATGGAAGGAGATTATCAAGGAGGAAAAAAGAATGTATGGAAATGAGAAATTTGAAAAAACTCTTCAGATCATTCTGTGCCTTTAGGGCGAGGGCATCTCCTCAGCTCCTTTGAGAACCACTCATCTCTGGGTAGTACTAAAATCTGTCCTTTCAGTACAATACATGGCATCTTCTCTTTGAAAGCCTTATTGGTCTTCTCCGTGGACTTAGGCTCTGCTTCGGTCCAAAGCCTCTTTCATTGTGTCTGTTTCAGATTTATGTTTATGGGTAAGTTCCTTGAAAGACTTGTCATCATATCCAGGTCTTTGTGTTCCTCTCCAACACTTAGCCCTGTGTGTTGTACATGTTGTGTACATTCTTTGTATTAAATAAGTATTTGGAAGAATGTTTCCAAATTTAGGAATATTCTGCCTAAAATAGGAATTGATTGACAAAATTCTTTGGATTGTATGTTGCTGAGATTAATTATAAAAATACCAATTCCTTAGAAGGAAATATCTATTTTTACTCAACTCAAAAGAGAAAATACGGGGGAATTATTTTTCCATGATAGTCTCAGATCAGAACCAAATTCTTCCAGATTTAAAGAAACAAACTTATTTTTGTTTCATAATCTTCTCTATGCCTTATATGCCTCTTTAAAGAATTGCATTACTTGACACTTTGGTGGATTGACAAAGGAACATTTGTTCACTTGTCCAGGGTGGGGTGATGAATTGGTAGTCAGGTTATAAACTTGAATTGGTGTTTAATTGTAGTAGGTATGTTGAAAAAAAAAATTCATGAGTTTATATAACTTTTTTCCTTTCCGAAGGACAATTCTTTATTTTCTGAGTAATATATTAGCTCATGAAAAGATACTAATCTTGGGGCACCTGGGTGGTGTAGTTGGTTACACGTCCGACTCTTGGTTTTGGCTCAAGTCTGATCTTGGTGTCATAAGATCGAGCCTGGCATGGGCTCCATGCTCAGCTGGGAGTCTGCTTGAGATTCTCTCCCTCGGCCCCTCCCCCAACCCCCTCACCCCCCACACACATGCTTTCTTTCTCAAATGAATAAATCATTAAAAAAAAGATTAATCTTTTCCTTTTTAAATCAGGTATTCATTAGTATTTTTCTAATAATTTAACTTATTAGAAATGAAGGTCCTCACATTTTTCTAAGGTTTAAAATGAATTTTTATCTGAGTAAGACCAAAACAATTAGTTGCTAGTATGATATTTTCTTTACTTTTTTTAGGGATTCATTTTTCTAATAATATATTTTTATAAAAGTTTGGTGTAGCTCCTAAGAATATATTTAAGTAAATAGAATATTTTTGGGAAAAAAAAGTTAATCATATTAGTCTTGTGGCTAGGAAATACCAATTAATTAATTGTTATAGTCACTGTCCAGCTGAGACTCTGGTACTGGAAAATTTTTTTGGGACAAGAAAAAGAGACCAATGCTTAATTAATTTGCAATATTAAATTTGCTTTTATGTTGTTATACCAGATTATGAGACAAACTTGTGTTTTGGGGGCTGTTGATAGACTTGGCCTTACTGGATTGACATGCATTATTATAGAGTAGAGTATTTCAGGTAAGCAAGTAATGGTATAATCAGGAAAATAGCAATTTCTAATCTTTTTCTTAATTCTTAAATTCTTTTTTTTTTTCTTGGTTTTAGGTTATGGATGATGAATCAGATGAAAAAGAAGCAAACTCACCTTAAAATAATTAGAATTTTCTTTGGGCCCAGCAGTTGGACTTACTGATAATATATACCAAGCTTTTATTATTAATCTGCTAAGGAACTTGAGGATTAATAAAATATGCCCCTTTTTTGGAGACTGATATATAAACATTGCAATGTTTGCTTTACCTCATATGAGTTATTTATAACATCCTGAATCATCCTCTGTACACGTGGATTTTATCCAGGGATATTTTAATGTTTGTTCTTTATTTCTCATGGTTCCTTCTTTGCATAATGTGTGAAGCAGTTCATTTTCCCTCATTTAATTTATTTACTTTTTTTATACAGAAGTAAATGAAGAGAATGCTTATAAAAATACTCTAAAATGGCTTAGCTTTTTGTGAAATATTTGAAACTATCTTTACTGGATTTTTATCTTGTTAAAAAAAACTAAACCATTTCTGGCTTAAAAATGGTATCTGGTTAGGGGTGCCTGGGTGGCTCACTAGATTAAGGGTCTGACTTGATTTCGGCTCAACTCATGATCTGAGGGTTGTGAGAACGAGCCCCACTTTGGGCTCTGCACTGGGCGTGGAGCCTGCTTAAGATTTTCTCTCTCCCTCTCCCTCTCTCCCCCTTCCCCCAAAAAAGTAGTCATAATGCTGAAAACTAATAAAAGAACCAAGTTCCAGAACGTAGACAGAATTTCCATTGGTAGAAAACACAGCAGGCTGAATTGAGGGAAAAGCTGCCTTAGTATGCTCAGGCTTTATTTTTTGAAGCAGAATCTCTTAAAAAAAAAAAAAAAAAAAGATGAGAAACTGCTTTGGTTCTTCTTCCACTGGCTTCTCCCGACTCAGAGATTTATAATCCGTGCCATGCCAGAAATTTGGTCAGTTATCTTTCTACCATAGAGGTACTGCTTTTTCAGATACCCAACATAGTAAATTACCCTTCTCTCTCATTTTCTATAATATTCAGAGACAGTAGTTCACAGACAATATCATGATAAGAGGGAAATAGCAGTGGTACATTTTATTTCTGGAATTCTGGTTCCCAAAAGTATCGATATTAAGATAGGGTTGGAGGGGCACCTGGGTGGCTCAGTGGGTTAAGCGTCTGCCTTCAGCTCAGGTCATGATCTCCGGGTCCTGGGATCGAGCCCCAAACTGGGTTCCCTGCTCAGCACAGAGTCTACTTGTCCCTCTCCCTCTACCCCTCACCCCTGTTTCTGTGCATGCTCTCTCTCTCTCACTCTGCTCTCCCTCTCAAATAAATAAAATCTAAAAAAAAAAAAAAAAAGATAGCGATGGAAACAGGAAGAACTCCAGGATTTGTAAATGCTGGGATTTAAAGTTTATATGTTTGTCCTTTGGTTCATAGAACCAGACAGTGGGGTTGGAGAATTTGTTCCCTGAGCTATTATAGATGAATTCAGGTCAGACTTTGGGAATTGCTTTGTAGACTAGACACATTAACCTGCCCTTAAGAAGCTACAGGAAATTGAGATGAGGAGATAGAGTTAATGACAAGTCTTGGGTATGACCATGAAATAAGTGGCTGAAGTGGGGAGTGAATTAGATTCTTGGAGGAAAGGAAATCGTGGAACTGAGAGGCCAAGGTATTGGGAAGATTTTCTGCAAAAGGGAGCAGCCATGAGAAACAGGAGGAAAGGTGGGGAAGATCTTCCTAGACATACAGAGCAGTGTAAACAGAATCTGGAAGCTGTGAAATGTATTTGGGAACTGCAAGAAGCGAAGTACGGCCTGGGTGTAAAGTGAAAGTCCTTCCCTGGAAATGGTACAGAAGCAAACAGTGGGCTGAACAGAGTGCTACAGAATCTAGTGGTGGAGGCCCTTTCAAATATCATTTCTTTTTTTTTCTTTTTTAAAGATTTTATTTTTTTGAGAGAGAGAGAGCACAAGCAGGGGGAGTGGCAGAGGGAGAATCAGACTCCCTGCCAATCTGGAAGCCCTATGTGGGGCTCAATCCCAGGACCCTGGGATCATGACCTGAGCCGAAGGCAGACACCAACCAACTGAGCCACCCAGGTGCCCTGTCAATTATCATTTGTGATGTGACCAGGGAAGGTAGATCCCACTTCAGGGGATTAATTATAACTAATCTCAACCAGTCATTTTGACTCCTTTTCTCTTTGCCAGTCATTAGTTTAGGTGTGGGCATATGACCCAGCTCTGGCCAACGAGCTGGAAGAGAGGGTCTACTGGAGTGTTTTTAAAAGATTTTCTTCCCTGATTAAGAGAGAGAGTTAATCTATGTAAAGAGGGCTTTTTTCCCCTCGATTCTTTTCTTTCCTGTTTGGTATGCTGTAGAATGAAAACTTAATGTCAAGGCTATGACAGTCAACTTAAAATCATGATGAAAAGCCAGTCCACTGAGAATGGCAAAGAAGAAGGAAACAAGGCCTGGATCCTTGAGGACATTATTGACTTTTGAGCTAGCCCGGGAACCACCCATTTTCAGAATATCATGTGAGATAAGAGGTTTCCTTGTTTTGAACAACTGCTGTTGGCAGGTGCTGTCACTTGAAGCTGGTTGCCTTCTAACAAAGAGCCTTGGTAAATCATGGAGGAGTTGGTACATTAATTTTACTGCTTTTTTTATTTGTGGCAGATGGTGCCAAATACCAATCTTAAAATGAACACAATATATTTTTAAATTAATTGAGCCACTTTTTTGATCAAAAGTTAATTTAGAAGGTGTAGTTTAATCAGGTAAAAGTTTTTACTTTTGAATTTTTAAATTATGCTTTATTTTCTCCTATACGGTCCACAAAAAAGGGAAGTAATCATTCACATTAAGTTGTGTTTGGTAAAAACAAAAATTAGTCCCCCAAAATGTATAAAATCTTGCAAGTATTATTGGAAAACCCTTTATGAACATGGGACATTTGAAACTAAGATTATTGGCCAAGAGTCAGCCAAACACTTGGAGGATTTTTTGCTAATGAGAATTAGGATGAAGCACTATCCAGAATGACAAGGAGTAAAATATTTAAAAATAGCAAACTTTCATTGGCATTCACTATGTGACAAACACTATTATAAGCACCTTACATTTATGAAGTCATTTAACCCTATGAGATCAGTAACTGTTACTGTCCCCATGAGGCACAGGGAGAAGTACGTTTTCCATTGCCATACAACTTCAGTGGAAAAGCCAGGAATATGAACCCTGGCATTCTGGCTGCAGACCCTATATTTTGTCTTAAGGGGATTAGACCCACATACCCCTCCTGAGTATTCTTACCTGATGGGGGAGAGCATTCCTTGCCTTCATAGGTGCTGCTTTCTAGTGGGCCAAAGTCTTCCATCTTTTATTTGCTCCTGACTCTAATGAGCCAAAGCAGTGGTATGTGCATATGTGTCCTTCCCCCCCACACCACCACCCTTTTTCCAGCAGTAGGAAGCTAGCTGCTCTTCAGTCCAGTGGGAATTTATATCTTCTTGGGAAAACCCAGCTTTATACTCCATTTCCCCACAACAGTTATCTATGCAATCTTGACAGGGTTCTTGTAGGCTATGCAGAAATGCCTTTGTATCACCTGAAAGAAACTGGGAAATCGTATTTTTTTTTTCCTGTCACCTTACATTTCTAGTGATCTTTCAGCTCTAGGCAGCTCCATGAATGGTCTGCTTTCATTCCAGCTCTGATCACATCCTACAGAACAGAAATAGTAGATAGGCCCAGTTAATCTCATGGTTTCCTATTTGTGGACAATTTCTAGGCAGTAGAGTGAGTTTCCTTCTAGCAGAGCTAGAAAACTCTGCCCCAGGTTCTGCCTACTGGGAAAAGTTGGAGGCACTGCAGAGAGGAGTATAGGGGAATATCCTAATTCTAGTGGGAGTCCGCATCCTTTGTTCCTAAGCTTGAGGTTTCCTGGTGGGGCAGTCAAGGCTGTGTTCATCTGATGTAGTGGGCATCTTTTGTTTGTGTCTTCCAGGTGTCCCTTCATTTTTTAGCAACACCTTCCCCTTTCCTTTGAGGAAAAGGAGTCTACGTGGTGCTGGGGGAACTTGCTGGCTCTCTTGTTGGCTCTGTGTGCCTCTGGTGACTCCATGTGGTGCTGGTCGAATTGTCTAATCACAGTGTCCTGCCTTCTGCCACACGAATGAGTGGGGCATAGGAGTCTGCATTGGACCCATCCGAATCCTTGCCTAGAATATGAAAAGTGAGGATGGAGGAATAGCCTCTCTCCCCTTGGACTGCAAACTATAAAGATGTGATTCCAGAGGTGTTTGAGGGTCATTTCCCTGTGCATAAGGTCAGGGAGAGAGAATCAAAGGGAGTTCTGACAATACCGTTTGTGTCCCTGGATACAGGTGTGCCTGAAGCTGTACCCCTGTCCTTTCCAATGACATTAGCCAATAAATCCCCTCTTTAGCTACTTTGAGTGGATTTCTATTCTTTGTCATTAAAAGCTCTATCCTTTAGAAATTTAAAACAAATTCATATATTCAGCATTGAGAAAATCAGTAAGATCAACATTAAGTAGATGTATTAAGGTTCTCCAGAGAAACAAAATGAATTGTTATCTATTTATCTAAGTATTTATTTCAAGGAATTGGCTCATGTAATTATGGAGGCTGGAAAGTCTGAAATCTTCAGGGTGGACTGTCAGACTGGACACAAGGGAAGAGCCAATGTTGCAGTTGAAGTCCAAAGGCTGAGTGCTGCCTAATTCCTTCTTGCTCCAGGGAGGTCAGTCTTGTGTTCTATTCAGGTCTTCAACTGATTGTGTGAGGCCCACCTGCATTATAAAGAGCAATCTGCTTTACTCAAAGTCCACTGGTTTAAATATTAATCTCATCCAAAGTACACTAACATCCAGAATAGTGTTTGACCAAATATCTGGGCACTGTGGCTCAGCCAAGTTGATACATAAAATTAACCATTATAGAGGGCAGAGTTTGCTTTTATCACTGACTTATTTCTGATTCCTTCTTCCATATCTTGGCCACTTCTTTCTGCATTATCATACTCAATTCCACATGCCCTTATGTTGTCCCTTTTTTGACCAGTGTCATCAACCAAGGTGATCTGTCCAGATCTGCCTTCTTTCTGATTTCAGAATCAACTTCATCTGCATCAAAACTCTCATTTCCTCAGTGACCTTTTCATACCTGGTATCCAAATGAAAATTAACTCTATATGTAGTGTCACTGTAAAGTGTTAATAGAAGATAATGACTTACTGTAGACCTCCTGGGGGAAGGCAAGGTGCTCTGCCTCAAATATAGAAATACAGATAAGAGTTTAGGCAATGTGATAGGTAAGGAGTGGAGGTAATTTTGGACAAAGGAACTTTGTGGTCCCCTTCTAATCCCATTTTGTGATTAGTTCTCTATAGTCATGCCCTATTTAACATAGGGTTACCTTTTTAGTGCTTCCTTTCAAAAAAGAGCACATGCAAAGATGAAAAAGCATCGTAGTCCATTCTTAGGGAGCTAGTTCAATATAGCTAGACCATAAGATGCTTGCTTGAGTAGAGTAGTGGGAAATGATGCTGATAGAACCGGCAGGAATGAAATCCTGGGTAACTGTGTGTGTGTACATAGGAGTCTGGACTTAATCCTGCAGCTGAAGGGTACCCACTGAATTGGAAGCAGGGAGAAACAATCAGATTTGTGTTTTTAAAGGTCATTTTGGTGTGAAGGTGTATAGGATGAATTGGGATGGTGGTAGAACCAGAGGGGTTCACTGAAGGGGTCTTGCTGAGGCCCTGACTGGTGCCTTTTATTCTTGTGTTCATTTCTTCCATCTCATAGGCCTTAGTAGCTCCTTCTGTTTCTTCTTCCTTTGATACTTACCACCATCTTCTCTGCCCACTGGGGTACATTTCTCCACAAGACTCCCTAAAAATTGGGACATTTGTATCCCTGCTCCCCATATTCTTGTTACGCACAGGCCTTTCTTTTTTTAATTGAAATATAACGGACATATATTAGTTTCAGGTTACAACAGAATGATTGGGTATATGTATATATTGCATAACAATCACCACAATAAGTCTTGTTTACACTCATCACCAAACATAGTTACAATTTTTTTCTTATGATAAAAACTTTTTAAGATCTACTCTCTTAGCAACTTTCAAATATACAATGAAGTATTATTAACTATAGTTACCATCCTGTTCATTACATTCCCCAGACCTATAACTGGAAGTTTGTATCTAGGCATTTTTTATTATAATAATTTTATTGCTATTATTGGAATTCAGGTAAGGGATAACAAAAATTACAAACCTGAGGACATTTAAAAATCTTTTTTTTTTTTTTTAAGATTCTATCCATTTATTTGAGAGAGACAGAAAGAGTGTGCGTGGTGCACACCCAAGTGGGGTGAGGGGCAGTGGGAGAGAATCTTTAAGTAGACTACCCCATGAGTGGGGAGTCCCACATGGGGCTTGATCCCACGACCCTTGAGATCACAACCTGAGCCGAAACCAAGAGTCTGAGGCTCAACTGACTGAGGCACCCAGGTGCCATCCCCCTGCCCCCCATTTAAAAATTTCATAAAGCTATTTTAATTACAGTTCCTTTTCTTTAGAAATGGCAGCTGGAAACCCTAATGGCCTTCTGCCCATCAGGCTGTATGGCATGAAGGAGACAGAGCCATCAGGTTTAACAGGACAAATCTGTGAACAGAGAAATGGACTTAAAGAGATGATGACACCATCCGTACCATCATTCTTTTTTTTTTTTTTTTAAAGCTTAGTTAGTTCAGAACTTTTGATGAGGAGAGAAAATCCTTTCCATTTCTTCAGATGTTTGAATTAGACCCAGATGTCCCCTTTCCTTTACAGATCATTTATTTTATTCTCCAGTCCCTATTCCCAAAGGTCCAGCTAAGGCAAAGCTCTATAGAGATGGGGGTCAGACAAACAGAATTCTTTCATATTAGTGTCTTGACTGGAGCATAGTTATAAAGCGCTCTTTGTTGCATTGCGTTGGGAAAATACTGACTTTGAAAGTTTCTCTCAACCTCCTCCTTGCCATACATCCTGCTGGGCAGAAGGCCATTGGGCTTCTAGTTGGTATATCTAAAAACAATGTGGAACCCACAGTATTATTAACTATAATCACCAAGGAGTCAAAGTGTGATTCCAGTGTTTGAACAACACCTTTGTGCACTGCTAGCAAACCTGATGATGCCACAAAGAAAGTGCCAGCAGTAGCATCAAAGTTCTCACGCTCAAACTAAAATACCATTGAACCCCTTGCTTTTCTCCTCTCTTTGTTACCTTGACTCCTTGGCAATATCACTGCAGTCTTACTAGAAACTCTTAGATGAGGGTTCTGAGGCCAAGATGTACATCCACAGTCTCTTGCCTCTTGAATTAAGAAATGTGTTGTCGGGGCGCCTGGGTGGCTCAGTCATGAAGCGTCTGCCTTCGGCTCAGGTCAGGATCCCAGGGTCCTGGGATCGAGTCCCGCATCGGGCTCCCTGCTCGGCGGGAAGCCTGCTTCTCCCTCTCCCACTCCCCCTGCTTGTGTTCCTGCTCTCGCTATCTCTTTCTCTGTCAAATAAATAAATAAAATCTTTAAAAAAAAAAAAAGAAATGTGTTGTCTATTAACAAACAGCTCACTGTTTTTTTTAACTTTGCTCTGGGGTCATTTAGGGGCTTAAGGGACTGAAATATTAAAGGGCTCTTAGGTGATAAATACCTAGTTTAGTTAATTGTAACTAAACTAGTTAAATGTAACATTTTTCTAGCCTCTCTTTGAGGCAAGTAATAAAAAGCATTTATTTTTTCCCTCTAAGAAAATCTGAAAAGCCCTTCCTTCGTTCACTTGATCATATAACCAGTCATAGGAAGTCAATTCCACTAATATGGCTTTTTTCACTCCTTCAAAAACATTTTTTAAAAAATATTTTATTCTTTTATTTTTTTTAAGTACTCTCTACCCCCAATGTGGGGCTCAAACCCATGACCTTGAGATCAAGAGTCGCATGCTTCACTGAGTGAGCCAGCCAGGTGCCACAAAAACATTTTGATCCGTTATTTTGTGCTAGGGTTTATACTAGGTGTTAGGTATGCAAAGGATTGTTCTAGCCTCAAGAAACAGCCTAGGAGGGAAATAGACACACACACACAGTGTCAGAAGTATATTGATTTAAAGGGGGCAGGTCAAAGAATGAGAGCTTAATCCATGTCCCTAAGTCTGTCTAGGGAGAAAAAAAATAGGTTTTTCCCAATGGGGTGGGGATTCCACGAAGAGTAACTAATGTGTACAAAATATTTGAGAATGTTGGCACAGTAGGGAAACGGTGTAGCGTTGTTGGAGTGTAAAGGGCTGGAAGGTGGGGTAGGAAGACAGCAATCGTGTGAGGTAAGCCCAGATAACTAGGGTCAGAAGTCCATGCCATGTTCTGTATGCCAATCAAGTTTTTATTTGATCCTAATCTAGAGCCATTAATAGTTACGATAACTATCTACATTTGACTAAAGTTACCATTTAAATCTTCCTAGAGCAAATGCTTGGATAATAAATTCTCAGAAACATCATCTCTCTCTGATTAAGTCTCTCTTGGCAGGAGTGGTGCATTAATTCACAGAATGAATCGTCAGTGAGTCAAATGTAAGGCTGTCAAATCTGGGCAATTCCTAGTCTACTCAGGTGGGCCATCAGAAGTCCGGGCCAGAAGTTTCACAAGCCCAGGAGCACAGTGTTGTATCCTTGAACTTTACCTTCCCCCCACCCCCGAATCCGCTCTGCCAAAATCTGGGGGTTAGGGAGGCAATGAATGGGAGTGGGGTGGGGTGCGGAGGGCGTTAGAGGCCAAGCATATTACACAGAGCTTAAGTCCGGAACTGAATTGCCTGTCACCAGAAAGACTGGACGAACCTGAACGGCGCTTTACATCAAGAATTTTGGTTCCCCTTTCCTCCCTACCTCATTCAGTTTTCTTTGCAATTTTTCTTCAGCCTTATGTCCCTTTCCAGCCTGACTTGTTTATTTGTTCCCCAGAACCCCCTTTTCAGGCCTCCCTCTTTCTTCCCCCTTTCTCCGCCGCTTCGTAGCCTGGGGCCTTGGGTTGCATTGGGCGCGTGCTCCAATGCTATTTGCTTTGCTGACAATTCCATCCTCCTCTTTCCTTAACGTTCCGTCTTTCCCTGCCAGCCGCCGAGTTTCTTCCTCCCCCACGGCGTGGTTCCTCCAGCTGCTCGCCCGGGGGCCGGGCAGCTCCAGGAACCCCAAGCGGATGCGGCCGCCGGCTGCTGCCACGTCTCCGCCGCCAGCAGGCCAGCGCTTGCGTGGGCTCGAGGGCGGTGCGGGGCGGTGCGGGGAGGCGGGAGCTACGCGTGAGCGGCGCGGATGCGGCCCAATGGGATCCGCGGGAGGCGGCGGCGGCGGCGCGCTGCGCGCCGAGGGGCGGGGCCCGTCGGCAGTTGCTGGCGAGCCCGGGAGGCCGAGAAGGCTGTCGTTCCTTCGGCCGTCGCATCCCCGAGGGAGTCGTGTTGGCTTGCCCCGGGCCCCCAAGCTCGCCGATCGCCCCTGAGGCTCGTGTGTGCGCTCCCGACCTCGCCAGCCGTTCGCCGCTCGCCCGCGGACCGTGCCTTTTGCATCATGTGTGGTAAGGGGGCTGCGGGCGGGGGGCGTGTTGCGGGGCGGTGCTGGGGTGCGGTGCGGGCGCCGCCGAGGCCGGAGGTGCTGGCGGGAGCCGGAGTGTGAGGGTGTGAAGTCTGGGTGCTGGGTGCGGAGGCCGGCCTCTGCGAACGGGATGGGGGTGGTGGACCTAGGAGGGCACCTGAGAGGAGGGCGGGCTCTAGAGTGGATCTGGGGGGCCAAAGGGGGCGGTTTTTCGCGGAGAAGGGAACCAAAATGTAGATAGATGTCTTGGAAAAGGAGAGAGGGCCGAGGGAACTGAGGTGTGGAGCGGTTTGCCTTCAAGAGTCCGTCAGGTGAGTGAGGCAACCTGTGGAACATCAGGTGAGATCGCTTGAACTTATCTTCCTTTCTTCTAGGTTTTATCTTTTTAAAAATACTTATTTTTAGTTGCTTTCTTTCGGGCAGGCCCAATAGAAACAGAACTATATACAGCTGGAATTATAGTGGCATTCCACATAATCTTACTTCCTGCCACCCCCTGTCTCAACAGAAACCATTGCTAATCAATAACTTGGTGAATGGGCTTAGACCTAATCCTGTGGTGGAAGAGGCCCGAAAGTGACCGTAACATGCGTTATCACGTGCACGTGCACCCATTTAAAACACCTATGAACAATGTTGGTCCACATTTAATAAATGTTTTACCAAGAGCAGTTAGAACATATGTCCTTTTATTCCATGTTTCAGGACTTAGTAGTTTTAATATTCCCTAAAACTGTTAGTAAAGGGGATTGTCAGAATTATATCTGAAATGATTGATAAACTCCAAAATAGGTATTTACTTGGCCATTGTCGGTGGAAAGTATTCCTGCACTTTTATTGAAATTTACAGCTAACCTTACGCCTGGAAGAAGGAACGTTTTTTTAAGGGAAGTAGGATTGTAATAGAATTGAAGCTATCTGGGAAACTTATTCTTCACAGCCTTTTGCAAGAATATCCTGGGGGGAAGTGGCTTGTACTCATTAGTGTATATTTTTCTTGTATTTAACTTTATGATAATTTCAGCTTCTGAAAATGAGTAGGTTTAAGTTTAGAGTAGCTTAAAAAAAACACTCAAAACAGAAACATCTATAAATAGTATCTGAAATTATTAGATTAGAGCTGACTTTGGAATCAGTTATACTTTTGCTGTGCCTAGTTAGTAGAGTGGTTTTGAAAAACATTATTTAGGTTGTAGCTGCAAAGTAGTGAATTTGCAAACTGGTTAATCCCCAAGATGCTTCATTTGGTAATTAACTTTTCCTAAATGATGAGGTGTGTGCCTAGTTAAGTACGTGGCTTTCTGGTTGCGGGTCATTTCCTCTTCTTCATCTTGTTTCAGGAAAAAAAAAAGTACCATAAAAGAAAAAATCAGATTTGCTTTAGAAAGGTTCAGATAAGGGTGAGGCTTTGGGGTGGAGACTAGATAAGTAGGAGTTTTCACGCAGCCAACATCCCCATTTCATAGAGTTTTACTGCTGAGGAAACACACCAGTTATAAAGAAATAGTATTTGAAACATTTCCAAGGTCCTGCTTTTAACCCAGAACAGTTTTGCATGATTCCAGGAATAGAGTTCAGAATTTATTTCCTCTTTAATGTAAATTCTGAAACTTAACTGTTAAAAGAATGACTTATTTCTTTTTTTTTTTAAGATTTTATTTATTTGACAGAGACACAGCGAAGAGAGGGAACACAAGCAGGGGGAGTGGGAGGGGTGAAGCAGGCTCCCCGCTGAGCAGGGAGCCTGATGCGGGGCTTGATCCCAGGACCCCGGGATCATGACCCAAGCCGAAGGCAGACTCTTTTTTTTTTTTTTAAGAATATATTTCTTTTTTTTTTTTTAGATTTTATTTATTTGTGAGACAGAGAATGAGAGACAGAGAGCATGAGAGGGAGGAGGGTCAGAGGGAGAAGCAGACTCCCTGCTGAGCAGGGAGCCTGATGTGGGACTCGATCCCGGGACTCCAGGATCATGACCTGAGCTGAAGGCAGTCGCTTAACCAACTGAGCCACCCAGGCGCCCCCGAAGGCAGACTCTTAACAACTGAGCCACCCAGGCGCCCCTGACTTATTTATTTTCTTCCCATATCTCAATCATTGAAATAAAATTTCTAGGCAGAGGAAGTGAGTGGGAATGAGATTAGATAGGAAAATTTAGAGGTTTACCTTCTTTTTCATTTTAATTTAATTCCAGTGTAGTTAACACAGTGTTACATTAGTTTCAGGTGTACAGTGTAGTGATTGAAGGATTCCATACCTCACTCAGGGATCATCATGGACAAGTGCCCTCCTTAATCTCCATCACCTATATCACCCATCCCGGACCCATAGAAGTTTACCTTCTGATTACCTGCTGCCTCTTCCAAGTTTTTCTAAAAGATTATTTTGTTTCAACACTGTACAGTGTTGAAACAGAAGAATGAAGGCAGAAAATTCTGTGATATGCTTTTTCCAATCAGATATACTGATAAAACTGTCATAATGTTTACCAGCTTATGTTGGGATGTTAATAGTGTTAATCAGGAAAAAAAAAAAAGATTCTGCAGTCAAGTAAATTTGGGAAGCAATAGATTAAACAGTGTTGAACTGGCTTTTTTTTTTTTTTGGAAGGTTTCTTGGAACCTTTAGTGGGCTAATAAGTGTTGTAAATCTCCCAGAGAAGAAGAATAGTGTGCCTGTTTTCCAAATTTATTTTATCTTCCTCTTACTCTTGGTTCTTTAGAATACACTTTGTCCTTTTTTGTTTGTACTACCTTTTGTTTTGGTGAGAGAATGGCAAGTCACTTAAGCTACCCACAGCTTTTAACAGATTGTACTGTTGTGGTTTTTTTTTGTTTTTTTGGTTTTTTTTTAATAAATGTAGGGTTATACTGTTCTTTTTTTCTTTTGATTTTTTTTATTACTCAAAACTGCACTTTTAAATTTAGCTTTCTGACTCTGTGCTTGTTCCTTCAACACGTTCAAAACACTGTTCTCCTCAGTAAGCCCAGCATGCCTGATCCAGTCACTGACACAACACACATGGAATCACCGCAGTCTCTACTGATGTGTTTTTTCCGTCTTAGACAACCTCATAAGAACTGTAAGTCTCACAGCACAAATGCCTCGAAAGTTGGCCTGGGCACATGCCACATGTGGATTTTGGTGCTTTTCCAACCTCCTTGGTATAAAGGTAAACAGTTCTATTACCAGGGGTTTGGGACAGCCTAGTTTTGTTAGAGGCTGTATTTTGGACAGCCTGTGATGGTATGTCAAACATGGGACCATTCTTGGGGCGCCTGGGTGGCTCAGTCGTTAAGCATCTGCCTTCGGCTCAGGTCATGATCCCAGGGTCCTGGGATCAAGCCCCGCCTTGGGCTCCCTGCTCTGCGGGAAGCCTGCTTCTCCCTCTCCCACTCCTCCTGCTTGTGTTCCCTCTCTCGCTGTGTCTCTGTCAAATAAATAGATAAAATCTTTAAAAAAAAAACAAAACAAAAAAACATGGGACCATTCTGAATGCCTCTAGACATTGTCCCTGGAAGAGCAGGTATACCCTCTGATCCAATGGTGTATATAAATGGAATTTTTGTAAATGGAGCCATATTTAAAAGCAGTAAGGGAGCTTATAATTTAAAAGTATCCTGAAATGAATCCTTAAAAAGATTTTTGTAATAATACTATCTAATAGCTTTGGAGGTAATTGAGGGATGCTGAGGCTGGCTACTAGGATAAATCGTAAAACCAATTCTATTAACATATCCTTGGAAATCATACTGGATATAAAGTAGTTGTGAAAGAAAATAATTTATTGCTTAATAAGTATTTCCTCAATTGTGTTCCCTGGAAAGAGAGAAGTTAATAGGTGCTGGTTATGAGCAATAGAAGGTGGGAAAGAGTTTTATAACACAAGTGTGGGAAATTCTGCTTTTGGAGATTCACAATTAGCAAGATTAAAGTTTCTAGAAAGTTCTACAAATAAACCTGTTAACTTTAATTCAGTATTTCTTAAACCTTTAATTATGGAACATTTCACCTTATCCCTATTTAGCATCCTGCAAAATAGTGTTCTCTTTCTGTGGTTTAGGACTTTTTTTTTTTTTTTTGTATGTTAAGAGTATGTTTAATTTTATAAAGGAATTTTTGACTGTACATTTCAAGTACCTAGAAAGCATTAGAAGATATTTGAAGTGATGGCTTTATATAGTGTTAGTAGGCATTTCTTGTTCATTGTTCATTGCCACGTTATGGTCTACAAGTGGGTTGAATAGAAATTCAGAGACTAGTTAGGGGAGGAATGTTCCAGGTAATGGGGCAGTACCTTTTTTTTTTTTTTTAAGTAATTTCTACACCCAGTGTGGGGCTCGAACTTAATAATCCCAAGATCAAGAGTCGCATGCCCTGTGGACTGACGCAGCCAGGAGCCCCAGCAGCAGTACTCTTAGGTTGAGGAATAGTGCCAGCTGGTAGAGAATTAGTGCACTGTGAGAGATATCATTGGTGGCATTTACCCAGCAGTGAATGGAGGCAGAAATAGGTTGAGAACTGTTGCAATGGGGTTTGAAAGAAGAAGTAAAAATTCCAGGGAAAGGGGCCAAAGAGCAGTGATTAGAGGCAGAAGAGTTCCAAAGTAGTGTATTGACTTGGACAGAATCTACAGAAGTAGAAGATCATTCATGTTTAATATTGCAGAGAGAAATTAATTGCATTTGGCTGTAAAGAAATGATTAGAGAAGTTGAATATATGAAGGCAGAGGAACCTGAGTTTGTGTTGAGGAGGAGGGCATGCATACCAGCAGAGGAGGGAGTATTGTGGAACTGAGGTTCCCTGATAGAGTTGAGAAGTTGAGTTCTAGAGCTGTGGTTCTTGACCTATAAGCTGTGAAGTTATTATTGGTTTTCACTGATTGATTCATACTCTAAGCATTGTCTGTAAAGTTGTACAGAAGTTGTTCTAGATCACTGGATAATTAAAAATTCAACCCACTATTGTGTAGGATCCTCAAAATATTTTGATGTAATAAAAGGTTCTGTTTTTAGACAGTTGAAGAATCACTTATCAAGAGTTACAGGTAGGAGAGACTGGCTTCAAGGAATAGTGTGTGAGATATATTTCTTTATTTCGAGCTCATAGTGAAGGATAAGGCACCCTGGAGTGGGTTTGCCCAGAGGGAGGGCCCTGTGCCTTAGATGTTCCAGTGGTGTCTGGTGAGCTCTTTTTGGCCCTTGAAAATCCAGGGGAGAGTGTTGTGGATCTCTCACCAGGCTGTATCTGTATCCACAGCATGTCTCCAGGGTGAACAGCCTCTGGCATGTTGGAACAATGTAGGAAGGGTGAGAGGATATATACTGTTAAGATGAAGATGAAAGCTTCAATTCTGTGAGAATCTACCAGAAATTGAGAAACTGGGAAGAGAGACATGGAGTAGTCTAGATTCTAGTTTTAGAATAATATCTGGGGAAGTTTGAAAGTTGGACAAGCAGTGAATTAATAGGATTGGCCAGCAGTTGGGAGGGCCCGTCCAAAAGTGGGCCTGAAATGGATGGATGGACTTGAAGTGGATGGACTCTGATGTAGGCCTGCTCAGGGACTCGGGAGTAAGAGCATGGTGGGCCCAGAGGGGCTGACTTGTCAGGATGCTGAAAAGTTGTGGTCCGATGGGATTGGTTAGATGGAAGTGGGAAAGATGGAGTGTTTGAAGGGTTGTGAGCAGGAAGTGCATGCTTTTTCTCAGGAAAGAGGATGCCGTAGGTAGGCTGTGAGGGAGTGTGTAATTAGAGATGTCAGGGTTTGAACAGTGCTTTGAGTTCCAGAGTGTTAAATGTGCAAGAGAGAAGGGTTACGGAGCTCCTTCCAGTGGCAATGTGTATTTACAACAAAGTAGGGGACACTTGAACCAGCATTTATAAATAGGGAAAAGATTTTAAATAATTAAAAAACACTAATAATTGAAATTCCTCATTGTGTCACTCTAAATGTTATAATTTTTTCTTGGTGTTTTTAGGATTGTAGAAAACATAATCTCAGTATTTCCTGTTTTTAAAGGAACCTTGTGTGTAGGATATGCCTCCATGATTAGAGTATTGAATATGTTTTATGATAAGCATCAAGTTTTGATGTGTATACGTTTAATTGCAGCATTGTTTGTAATTACAAAGAGTTAGAAAAACCTCAACAGGAGGGAAATGATTAGGTAAAATAAATCTATTATGGAGTAGTACGCAGCCGTTAAATAGAATAAGGTGGATGTGTATATACTGACATAAAAAGATATCCAACATTTTAAGTAAAAGAAACTATATAGAGTCATCACATTTATGTGTTAAAAAAAAGTGCCCTCTAAAACCATGTACATCTAGCTTTATATATGTATAGCTAAAGGACTGTACATATACGTAGGTTCATAGCTGAAGGATTGGGACAGTTTCTGTGGGATTAACAGTAAATACCTCCCTTGTATGGAGATGGAAAAAAGATAGAAAAAGGAGCGAAAGGAGATTTTCACAATTTTTTTAAAAAGATTTTATTTATTTTATTAGAGAGAGAGCACACAAGCTGGGGGAGCAGAAGGCAGAGGGAGAGGGAGAAGCAGGCTCAATCCAGAACCCTGGGATCATGACCTGAGCCACAGGCAGACACCTAACCAACTGAGCCACCCAGGTGCCCCAGATTTTCACAATTTATTCGATAGCATTTGTGTATTTTGAATCTTTAAAGATGATAATGAATGAAATAGAACTTGCATTATAAGAAAAATTTAAAAATGAAAGTTAAGTGGCATTGCAGATGGATTTTGATTCAGAAACTAAAATTTACAGAATGAATTTGAACACTTATCACTGATAAATTACAATGTCTGAGGTCTCAAAATATTGAAGTTGTCAAGGGAAAAATATGTAAAAGTATTCTTATTTACAAGGACATAAATTCAACCAGGCATATGATCTTTAATAATTTAATTAGCTAAGTTGCATTCAGTTTTCATTTCAGGAAGGTTTAATGGCCTTTCAACCAAGTGTGTGTATGATCCAGGTCATGTCTGAATATTTTGTTAGGCAAAGTGCTCATTATTGCTTTCATGTTGTTGAATTTAAGTTGCAGTTTTCCAAGAGTGATGCCTGTAGGAGCAAACATCTGCATCATTTAGGGAGATATTTACTTCAAGAATATTCCATTAATAAGAAAACTTATATCCTGGAAGCGTGTGGTGATGTAGAAGTGGAAAATCTCCTGCGCTCTGTACAGCTACTGTGTGTGGTATTGGAGCAATTAACCCAGGAGCTGTAGAGAGTTGATTTTTAGGCTTTTAGTAGTTAACCTAAAGCAGAGCTGTTTATGAGAGGTTTGAGAAGACAAGTCAAAGACCTAAAATGGGGTTCATTCTAGTGATTTCTACTCTAATAAGCACCATTTTGAGTTATGAATGCCTCCCTTGTGAACATGCCCTGCATGCCTGATTGGCTGGTTATTTGCCATTATATTTTCCCAGCTACCCCATGAACACACATAACCCACTAATCTTATTAGGTGCACTGTTTAGGGGTCACGGGTCAACAGTCTTGGCAAGGGGCTGGTCTGTTAAATTGACAGGTTCAGTCTCTTCTTTATCTCTCATTTCTCTAAGCAAGGATGATTTAGATTTATCCCCTTCCCCCTCCCTCCTCCCCCCCCCCCCGTTTTTTCTTCACCCAACTCTGTTACTTTTTCTTAGAAAACTTCTCTACATAGGTTGTCCTTTTCTTCCTTTCAATTCCTGTCTGGCTATATAGGGAGAAATGTTGCTCCAACTTCTTCCTCTGTTCCTCCTCTTCTTTTCTTTGTTCCAAGAGTGAACCAAAAAATGACAGTGATGATTATAGATAATAGTAGTGCTTCCTCTCAAGGAAAAGGCAGGTTTTGAGTTGGAACATGATATATGGTATTTTATTGAATCTAAGATGCCACTGATTGGGAAATGCACCATTATTTTATAGATCAAAAAGAAAGAGAATATGAATGTCTTAAAATCAACACTGTCAATATCTGAAAAAGTATTCTGAAGATGCTTTCAGAATATGATAGGCTAGATGATCTAATTATCTTTACCAGTGACAATTTTAACATCACTAATAAGGGACCTATGGACAATATAAAATGCATACATACATTGTGAATAATTCTTGCTTCCATACTTAACTCAATCAAGTCTTTAGATCTATCTTCCAGTCTACAGGAAATAGAAGGAATAGAGGAATTGGTTAGACTATACTGTGTGGAAACAGTTAGACATAGCCGGAAGGTGAGACATTCAACAAGAAAATTGGCCTCAGCTTACCAGTAAGTCAGTGTCTTGGGGAAAACAGGGCAGTAGGGGAGAGACCATTCTGGATTCAAAGAGACTTTTGAGACATAGCAATCAAATGTGAGGTATGATCCTTTATATCCTAGAATGAACAAATCAGCTGTAAGAGACTTTTTATAATAGGGAAATTTTATTTTTTTAAAGATTTATTTATTATTTGAGAGAGAGAGTGAGCGAGTACAAGCGTGAGCAGGCGGGGGGTGGGCAGAGGGAGAGGGAGAAGCAGGCCCCTCACGAATCAGGGAGCCTAACGTGGGGCTCAAGCCCAGGATCATGACCTGAGCTGGTGGCAGATGCTTACCTGACTGAGCCACCCAGGTGCCCCAGGGAAATTTTAAATATGAATATTGTATCAGGTGGTGGTAGCATTGTCTTCTTAGGTATGATAATAATGCAATTTTGCGGGGCACCTGAGTGGCTCAGCCTAAGCGTCTGCCTTCGGCTCAGGTCCTGGTCCCAGGGTCCTGGGATTGAGCCCCACGTTGGGCTCCCTGCTCAGTGGAGAGCCTGCTTCTCACTCTCCCTCTGCCTGCCACTCTCTCTTAAATAAAATCTTAAAAAAAAAAATGCAATTTTGCAGAAAAATGTCCTCAAATTTTATATGTTACTTTGCTTTTATTCTTAACAGAATACAATTGACCCTTGAACAACATGGGGCTTGGGGTGCCTACCCTCACCCCCCTGCAGTGGAAAATCCGAGTGTAACTTTTGACTCCCCCAAAACTTAACTACTCATAGCCATGTGTTGACTGGAAAGCTCACCAATAATATAAAGCTCAACCAAAAACATTAATACATGTTTTGTGTGTTACATGTATTATATATTGTATTTTTACAAAAGCTAGAGAAAAGAAAATGTTATTAGGAAAATCATAAGGAAGAGAAATACATTTACAACACTGTACTGTATTTATGGAAGAATTCACACATAAATGGACCTGTGCAGTTCAAACCTGTGTTCAAGGGTCAACTGTACTCTGAAAATAATAAGGCTCTTCACCAGGTTTCCAATTTTAATTTGGTAGATACACTGTACACAGAACAAAATCATGTAAATGTTGTAACAAAGAAATGAGGCCCAGAAGTGTAGTGTATATAGGTATTTAAAAAATGTCAAATTCAGCTGGAAGAGTTCTAAAGCAATCAGAAGAATTTTCAGAAACTACAGAACATCTAGCAGGCAAGGACTGTCCTCAAATGTCAGGCAATATGTCGCCCTTGTGCTGTCACTTTCCACTTCCTAGTAATACGTGTTGCTGATCAATCATGGTTTTCCTTCCTGTTTAGGAAATGGGGCCACTGGATCAATGTTTTCTACAGCCACTACCAATTAATAACTTGGTACTTGCTGTGAAACCTATTTTACCGCCTCTCAGTCAAACCCATTCATTTTGCAGAGCGGAAGCCGAGGCAGGGTGGTATGGTGGAAGGTTTGAGGACATACATGAGTTAAAAGAGTCACAGGATTTCTTCAGTGCCAGAGTACTTTATGAGCTAACAGATGTTTAGTGTGAATTTTATTAGTTTCTCAAATAGTTACCATTTTGGAAGTTTGTTTGGAGTGGGTATTTAGAAGATCCCTTTTGCCATGAAATGATACTCAGGATCTCAAGAGCAGCACACTAAGCCAGTGTAAACCAGAGATTGAAGTTAGAAACAGTATCAAAGTTGAATGCTATTACTGAGTTCCATGTATTGGATATCGTGAATTTAATATTGCATCACTCTGAATTTTCTTTTAAAAAAATGTGTTGAGTCTCTAATTTGTCTTAAGAACAGTTGGTTTTATATCAGCATTTAAATTGACTTTTTAAAAATTGTTATTCACTTATTATATTTAATCTTTAGTTCTCCATATGTATTACTTGTACCATCATAATTACATTTCTTAAAAAAAGAGAGATGACTTAGTAGTGAGTTTTCTGGTTTGTGCTGCATTATTGGGATTTGGCAACTCTGGATTTCCTCTTCAGGATTTCCTAGAGCCCCTCAGATGCAAACAGTTCCTAGCAGTGTAATGTGTTTTATTGTTTAATGACTTTCAAATGAGCTTGGTTGTATCCTCCTTTAGCAGATTATTTAGCTGATGCTCATCACTGTGGTAGAGAGTAGACTAGTTGAGAATCAGTGTTTCATTAGATCATTTATATTACAGTCTTATTTTGGGAGAAGATTCATCTTCTGTGAATTCATTTAATCTGTATCAAATGCCAGTGACCCGTGGTGGGGGAAAGTGTAGACCACATAGAAGTTTCATTTATAGTCGGGTTATTAGTTGAGTTCATTTTCCAGATATTTATGAAGGCGTAGCAGTGACAATAGGAACCACAGCCCTCATGCAGGGTTGTGGTGCTGTGCAAGTGACGTGCTTGTACATGATAACTTAAAAAAATCTTTACAAATGTAAGGCTTTAAAAAAAAAATGAATGAGGCCACCTAGGTGGCTCAGTTGGCTGAGCGACTGACCCTTGGTTTTGGCTTAGGTCGTGATCTCATTGGTTGTGGGATTGAGTCCTTCGTGGGGCTCCACACTCAGTGGGGAGTCGGCTTGAAGATTCTCTCCCCGATTCTCCCCCCACTTACTCGTGTGCTTGCTCTCTCAAATAAATAAAATCTTTAAAAAATAAAAATAAATATATGCACAAAATACAGGATTTCTATAGTGTTTGGTCTCATACTGCCTTTTTTGGGAAAGTTCAGACAGTTTTCATTTTGTTTTGGATTGTAGTGTTAAATGTGGAGTTCCTTTTTTTTTTCTGAAGAGCATGATAGTTTATCTGAAAAAACTGCACTGTATCAATCATGGTGATCATGCACATGATGGCTTTTTGTTGGATATTGACATTATGGTATTTTTTTTTTTTAAGAATTTATTTATGAGAGAAAGAGAGAGTGAACGTGCACATGCACGAGCAGGGAGGAGAGGGAGAGGGAGAAGCAGGCTTCCCGCCGAGCAAGGAGCCCAGTGTGGGGCTTGATCCCAGGACTCTGGGATTATGACCTGAGCCGAAGGCAGATGCTTAACAACTGAGCCACCCAGGCGCCCCATGCTGCTGTTTTTAAAATGTGGATTTCCTTTACCTGTGTTCTGCCTGTTTGTTTTTCTGGTTCAATTCACATTGTAGTACTAGTCCTTTTATTCTAGTTTTGCTTTTCCAAATAAGTGCTCCTTTTTTATGAATTCTCAATAGGTGTTAACATTTATCATAATAGTTGTTTATCTTTTGGTAGTATCTGGTGAACAAATGATTCATCCAACAAATGCCATTTTCCCTTATGAGGATTATATAAATATTTTAGTCCATTTTCCCCTATTATTAAATTATTTCGGTTGTATTTTTCACATCATTAATATTTATTTATGTTTATTCTTATGTTACTGATACCATAATCATTGGAAATAAGAATAATTATTCCATCTGACTAGTTTTGTAGGGTCCATGTGTTGCTTAAAAAACTTATTTCAGAAAATGTTTTCCTTTAAACAGTGCTCAGTACATAAAACATAAACCACAAATTTGTTGATTGGTTAATTTTTTTTTTTTTGATTGGTTAATTTTTGAAGTTAAATTTTACTTGACAAAGTGGCAGTGATGGAAGATATGTGACTAGCCTTATAAGCTTCTTTGCAAACGCTAAACATTTATTTTGACAGTTTTGCTTCAGTCTTTTATACTAAGGAGAAATACCCCTTTGTAAAAGTTTCACCACCTTTAAATAATTTGAAGTGATAATTTTTCTTTTTTAAAGATGACTCTAGCTTCATATTTCTGTACATCTTAGACATAATTATGCAAATTAGGATTTTTTCATAATTATGTCAATTTTGCTTCATTAGTCATATTTTTTATTAAATATTTGTTCATTTGCAGGTATATTTGCTTACTTAAACTACCATGTTCCTCGCACAAGACGAGAAATCTTGGAGACCCTAATCAAAGGCCTTCAGAGACTGGAGTATAGAGGATATGATTCTGCTGGTATTTCCTTTTAAAAAAATATAAGTTTTGCATGATTCTTGAATCTAAAGAGGTTTTTTGTATGTTTTAGTTGACTAGATTCTTTAGTAATATCTGTTTTGAGTAAACCTAAAAACAAGAATTTTTGTCCTTTGTCATGTTTAAAGGGTTTATACATATAATTTCAGTAGTGTTACCATTTCTACTACTTCTTAAGGATATCTGCCTTTGTTAAGAATGTTACTGTAAAAACATAAATCACCTGGGACATTTTCATGGTAGAACACAGTTCTTGAAGGCCTTATTTTATAAATTATCTTTTTTCTTTCCTGTAATTTCTTTTTCTCCAAGGATTCCCTGATGTTGGCATATACACTTAACCTGAGATTCTTCTACCTTAAATAAATGACAAAGCAAATAAAAATAACTTTTTGTTAACTTTGTGTTCTACTCTGGCTCCTTTCCTTAACTGTGTCAGGGGTCCCCGCGACCGCCCTTGGTTCCGGTGACTCCTGAGGACGACTGAGCATATAGTGGAACTCATAGCTATGATTTATTACAATAAAAGAATACAAAGCAAAATCAGCAAAGGGAAATGGTGCATGGGGTGAAGTCTGGAGGATAATGAGGCACAAGCTTCTGAGAGTTCTCTCCAGTGGAGTGACACAGTGTGTGCTTAATTCCCCAGCCAGTTGTGACAATGTGTGTGAAATGTATATCAGAGAAGCTCATTAGTCACTCAGTGCCCATGCTTTTATTGGAGGCCGGTCACATAGACACCCTCTGCTTAATGCGTACCAAAATTCTAGACTCCCAGAATGGAAGCACATGTTCAGCATAAGCCACATTGTTTGCACAGTTAGGTGCAGTAAGCCATTCTTAATCAGTTAGGTAACTGTCCTGAAATCCAAGTTCCCAGATGCCAACCAGGGGCCAACTTTGCAAGCAGACCTTTCTAAGGAAAATGGTGTCCGGCTTGCTCTGTTAAGTCTTTATTCTTGATATGGCCAAATGTAATAGATGTTTGTTTTGTATGACTTTCCTCGGTTAATAGAAAGTGAACTCTTCAGCTCGTTTGTTCTTAAAATTCTCTCCTTCCTTAGCTTCTCTGACAACACATATTCTCTTCCTAACATGCTGATTCTTTTCTGTCTGCTTTGAGGGTTCCTTTTCTTCCACTTTTTGCTTAAATTTTAATGTTCTTTCAAGATTGTTTCCTAGGCCCATTTTTCTTACTTTGTATCTTCATGGGTGAGCTCTGACTTCATCAACCTCCTATATGTCAGTGACTTATAACCCACATGAATTTCCAAGCCGCAGACCTGTATTTCCAACTGCCCCTTAGAAATTTCTTCCTGGAGAAACCATGATACTGTAAACTTTGCACATCCAGAACTGAACTGAATACACTCCCCATTCTGTTCTTTCTGTGTTCCTTTATTCAGCAATCATTCAACAAGTGAGCCTAGGAGGTATCCTGGACTCAGGCTGCATTCTCACATTGCATCCAGACAGTTCTACCCTCCATATAACTGATCTCTGTCTTCATCACCACCGTTTGGTTCACGTGGCTATAGCTAGATCTTTTTTTTTTTTTTAAGATTTTATTTATTTGACAGAGAGAGAGCGAGAGCAGGAACACAAGCAGGGGGAGTGGGAGAGGGAGAAGCAGGCTTCCAGTGGAGCAGGGAGCTTGATGTGGGGCTCGATCCCAGGACCCTGGGATCATGACCTGAGCTGAAGGCAGACGCTTAACGACTGAGCCACCCAGGCGCCCCTATAGCTAGATCTTCTGACAGCTGGTTTCTTCTTCTCTTTCTCCCCTTCAGTCTGTACTCTGTTTCCAAAGAGAGTTTTTGAAACATTTTTGCCATGTGATTTCTTGATTTGAAACTACTCAGTGCTTTTCCAGTACCTTCAGGTCACTTTTTCAAATTCTTTAGGAACTTAAGTAGAATTTTGAGAAGTGTGTTTCCTGATGTTCCTTCCTTCTTCCCCTTCTGAAGTGGGTGCTGACCTTCTGTGTTTCTCCATTGTGCTCCAGTTGTCACCCAACCTGTAGGACTTGTTTTTCTTTTTAAACCTGTCGCACTTTTATTATAACTCAAACCCACACTGTGTATTGTAATTATTTTTTCCCTGTCTTCTGAATAGACTGTTAGAAATTTGAGGGAAACAATGGAGTTATTTTCATTTTTGTTTCTAGCAGCTATCATGTTTCTTGACATATAATAATAAGTTATCAGTAAATGTGAATTGATGAACAAATGAATTAGATGAAAAAATAATTTTTAATTAAAAATTTTGCCTCACGATGATAATCTAAGTAAGTTTCTAAATCTTGCTTTTCTGCCTCGATGATTTAGGTGTGGGAGTTGATGGAGGCAATGACAAGGATTGGGAAGCCAATGCCTGCAAGATCCAGCTCATTAAGAAGAAAGGGAAAGTCAAGGCACTGGATGAAGAAGTTCATAGTAATGTACTTAGTTTGAATTTTGTCCCCCCTCCCCTCCCTTTGCTTCCTTCTCCCTTCCCTACCAAATTCTCTTTCTTCCCATATTTTGGGGTCCATTTTAAGTATAGTGGTATTTAAAGTTGAGGAGAGGGAAGAAAGGTAGTTTTGTTACTGTCTCTACTAGTGTACAATGTACCTTAGTTTCAGAAATGACCATATTAACTGGGGAAGGAAAATAGGTACATTGTGTTCATAGCAAGCTCAGTATCCTAAAATGAAGTAAACACCATTCCTGAGGAAGGACCTTTCATAGGACAAAAGGTATTTTTAGTGGTGCCCTTATTCTAGTGTCTTCACTTGGTTGTCTTCACTTTGGAGTAAATGCCTCCTTTGGACATATAGTCAGTCTAGATGACTGTTTTTAGTAGATCTGATATAATCAGGTAAGTGTCATGTTTTTCCTTCAGGATTTTCTTCCCTGGCATAAAGTACTTGTCCAGAGATACATGCTTCATTAAAGAGGATATACTTCTCAGTATTTAGTTCATAACATTATGCTTATACGTTTTAATTTGTCACAGGAAACTTAAAAACAAAAGCTTTGAAGTAAATTGACTGAAAAAAAAAAAAACAAACCATTTAAAAAAAATTTTCCATAGGGGTGCCTGGGTGGCTCAGTCGGTTAAGTGTCTGATTCTTGATTTTGGCTCAGGTTATGATCTTAGGGTCATGAGATCGAGCCCTGCATCAGGCTCCGTGCTGGATGTGGAATCTGCTTAAGATTCTTTCTCTCCCTCTGCCCCTACCCTGCTCTGTCTCTCAAAAAAAAAAAAAAATCTTCCACAAAACCCAGGAAACAGGTGTTTTTACGTACCTGCTCAAATGGATGCCACTGTAATCATGGTAAAGGAGTGCAGGTAGAAGAGGAAAATGATGGACTTAGTCACTTTTTTTTTTTTCCACATAAGCTGAATGTTTAGCTTTGTAGTACTTGCTGAACATACTTGATCAATACTTATTTTGCATGGATCGTGGGTAAGATTAGCTTAGGGATGAGGCAGGCACCCAAATAACTATACCTCAAAAACTGTAGTATAAATATTCAACCTACTGTGTGTACTGCATCCTGTATACCAGGCTGATTATAGTAGTTTCCGTAGGTGAGAATAAACAAGTTGCTTAAGGATGCAGGGGAGAGCTAGTTCCTGCTTGGGGCTGGGGTTGGAGAGACTTTGTATACGAAAGGAATGGCTGCTGATTCCATTTGGGCAGTCAAGGTGAGAAGGGAGGACCTCCTGAGTAGAATAGCGGGGCAAAGATAAGAATAGGGAAGCCAGCTTTGGTAGAATGGTGGGTAGTCCTTTTACTCTGCATTGTTGGTAGATGAGTGTGGGAGGCTAGAAGACAGACTGTAACCAGAATCACCATCTTTGCATATCAACATATTGAAACATGCCGCCTCCTGAAGGAAAGTCAAGAAGGGAGTCAAGAAATGGGAACTTGCAGACATTACTGGTGAATTTGTCATAAATCACTTTGAAGAGGAAGCTGGCAGTATCTAAATGGGAGTGCCTGTACCCTGTGACCCACCGCTTCCATTCTTGGACATCTCCTTGAAAGAAGCTATGGACAAGGAGACGTGACAACAAGATTTGTTGCAGCAAAATGTGGAAACAGCCTAAATGTCTACCAGTAGGAGAAGGGAGATTTAAGAAAACACAAAAGAATACTAGCATTTGTGAACACATGTTAGGGTATTAGATGTTTAGAGGCGCAGGTGGGCGAGCTCTCCATCACCTTCAGAACCCCCTGGGGAGGGATGGCATGAGGCCAGGGCATAGGGGAGGCATCAGCTGCCTCCTTTTATTTTAGGTCTTAGAATCTGAAGCACGAAATGGTTAGATGTTCACATCTGTTAACTCTTCGTGTGGGTATTTGGATGTTTGTGGTGTTCACTTTATCACTCCGAGGAAGTTTCAGTGTTTGACCTGTTAAGACTTCCTTTGAAGGAAGTCATCAAAGAAAAGGCCATGAGATCGGTCATTGGTAACTTCTGACTTGGATGGTACTAGCTAACATTTATTGTTGCTTTCTGTGTCCTAGGCACTCTACTAAGTGCCTTACTAGTCCTCAGTATAACCCATGAAGTGGGTATTATCATCCTCATTTTGCAGATGAGGAGATTGAAACACAGGAGTAAGTACTGTCCAGAGGAAGAGGTGCTGTCATTAGATGGTGTCGGCAGTAAAGGCAGTGAAGTTTGGGGACAAAGGAAGGCTGCTATTTGTAACAAAAATTTAAGATTTTTAAAATATTTTATATCATAAGATTTAAAGCATGAACTTCAGGAAGGGTCAAGGATTGGCAGTCATGGTATATCTATAAAACATGAAATATTTGTTAGAAATATGCTTATTGTCATAGTAATGATTTTTTCTTATTAGGCTTTAGATAATTTTCTTTTGGCAACAGTGAAATAGGTATGATAATTACTGTGAATTTGAATTGGATTCAGTCTGTAGACTCTTGTTATTTTCTTCAGTGTTGCTTGCCAGCATGGCCACGGGGTGGGGATGGAGGGTGGGTGCCTTGATTATAATTAGCCTAATAACAAAGTAGTCAGATGTTTTCATTGCTTGCATTAGCCTGTTGTGATAAACAGTAATACTTTACTTTTCTGGAGGTTATTTATCAGGTCACCTTAGTTATTCAGGACACAGTTAAGCCAGGAAAGAATACATTGATGATTTTATCTGTTGGTTGATTGAGCCATCCAACAAAAATTTGAATAACTGCCCTATATAGCTTATTGCTTGGGATTCAAAGATAATAAGGCAAGCTGCTGCTTTTGTAGAACTTAAATCCTGGTAGAAGCCAGGTTGACACATGTCATAAGTGTTACAATAGTACAGCAGAGTATACCATTGTGGTTTTAATTTCCGGCTCTGGAGTCAGCCGGACTTGGGGTCACATCCTATTTCTGCTTCCTATTGGGCCTAGGACAGGTTCTCTGACCTCTTAGAGCCTCAGTTTCTTTATCTATAAAATGGGGACAAGAGTACCTAACAGAGCATTGTAAAGATTCAGTAACAAAATGAATATTTCTTAAATACTCTCTTCCAGCCATTGTGCCAGGTCCTGGTGACACAAAAGAGAACAAGATAGGCAAACTCTCTGGCCTGATGGAGCTTACTGTCTAGTGAGGGCCAGACAACAAATATATAACGTTAGGTAGTGATTAGTGCTATGAAGAGAAACTATAGTAGAGGTGACATGTAAGCAGAGAATGCATTATTGTCTGAAGGGGGAAATTTTAGGCAGAGGGAACACCCAAGTGCAAAGACTCTATGTGGGCATGGCCTTATAGCTGAAAGTCAGTGGGCTAGAGCACAGTAAGTGAGGGGGAGAGTGCAGGAGATGAGCTGGAGAGGTGACTGAGGACGAGGTCATGTAGGGTCTTCAGAAAGATGGATTTTACTTCATGTGCCATGTGAAGCCATTGGGAAGGTTTTGCATTAGGGGATTGACATGATTTAATGGGATCATTTGGTTAGTGTGCAAAGACTAGATTGTACAGAAGGAAGATTGGACATTGGGAGACCAGTCAGGATTCTGTTGAAGTAGTTTAGTTGATGGTTGCTTGGGTCATACTGTTAGGGATAGGGCAATGAGAAGTCTTAAGTCCTAGCATCAGGTAAGTTCTCAGTAAATCTTGGGTGTTATTTGCAAAAGGTGTGTTGAGGGCTTTGAGGGGTAATGGGCGAGGTGGGGGAATAAGAATGTAAAGGCAGCTGGGGCCAGATGGTGGAGGGCCTCGTACCCACAGAAAGGCACTGGGGCTTTATCTTGTGAGAAAATGGCTCTCTGGCTCTATGTGAGAATTTGAGGATCTTTTTATAAATTCCCGTGAGCAGGATTAAGATGATTCATATGGGTAGCTAGGAATGCAAACCACTTTTTAAGCAATGGGCATCTGTTCAAAGATTTTAAGCATTGTGTTTTGATCACATTTATGTGTTAGAATGATGTCTGATTAGCCAGTATAAAACCATAAAGACTGTGCTAAAATAAAACGCAGGGACTTTCCTATTTGAGACTTCTGAGCAGTTTGCTCTTCTTAATTTAGGCCTAATTCTCATAGGCTTGGTTATCTGGTTTCTTTGCCAAATGAATTTTATATTTAGGAAATCAGAAGGGGGGCATTACTAGTAAATACTAGAACTGCCTTTTTTTTCCTTCGAAAAAAGCAGGAAGAGATAGCTTATAGGGAAAAGGAATCAGAATAGCTGCTTTTCAAGATAAAGGAACATCCTTTATATAACCCCATACTTTCATGGTGTTCTATTCTCAAAGACTATTCTTTGATTTTAGAAGCTCTCCATAATTGCAGTTTATATTGTGAGATATGTTTACATTCACTGAGGACCAAAGAAATTGCAGTCATAAGGTTGTGTGGCACTGAGAATGTGAATTTATTTTTACATGTTTAGTTAAAGCAGTACTGATTTTTTTTCAAGTCAGAGATTAAATATAGATTAAAAAAAATCACATTAACTTTTTTTGTCCATAATCCTTCAGTTTGAAAATTATCAAGTCTTCAGAAAAGTGGAAAGAATAGTGCATTAACCACCCATATACTTCATCTAGTTTTACCAGTTGTTAGTACTTTATCACATTTGCTTTATCTCCCTGGTTGTTATTGGATTCATTTGCCCTAAATATTTGAGCTGCATTAACTCCTGAATCTTTTAATTACTATTTTGAATATGGCTGATCTTCAGTTTCAATAATTGTATATTTCAGGTGAGCAGCACTGTAATAATTATATTTAAATATACCTTCTAGCATTATCTCTACAGCGTGATTTAATAATGGAATTTTTCATATTCTTCAGAACAACAGGATATGGACTTGGACATAGAATTTGATGTACACCTTGGAATAGCGCATACCCGTTGGGCAACACATGGAGAACCCAATCCTGTCAATAGCCATCCCCAGCGCTCTGATAAAAATAATGGTATGGACACATTCTACATGCTTTGGAGTGATTGTAGGGGGGTCAATAATGGGAGAAGAATGAAGGCTCTTATGCTTTTGTTATTTTAATTTTTTTAATCTGGAAAGTTTCAGACATATTCACAAGTAGAGGGTATGTAGAACCAGATGTGTCTGTCACCCAGCTTTAACATTTATTAATACATAGTCCGTTATATTTCTCTATACCCCTCCACCCAGATTATTTTGGAAGCTCTCCCTTTGTCTCCTTTTTCCTTGCAGATTACTGTGGTGTTTGTCCTGTAGATTTTCCTACAGTCTAGATCTTGCTAATTGTATGCATCCATGGTATCATTACCATGTTTCTCCATCTCTCCTCTTTACTATAGATTGGTATGGTATTGATTTACATCTGGAGGTATATGATGTTTGGGCATTTTTCTTTTTGTATTATTAGTGGCCATAGATGATCATTGCCAACATTAATTATTTCTTTAGGGGTTTG
Organism: Leptonychotes weddellii; assembly: GCF_054177405.1. Classification (NCBI taxonomy): domain Eukaryota; kingdom Metazoa; phylum Chordata; class Mammalia; order Carnivora; family Phocidae; genus Leptonychotes; species Leptonychotes weddellii. The sequence goes on along the minus strand of NC_138378.1, from coordinate 75,229,922 downwards.
TAAAATGGTGATAGTCAAATACTCTCATTCCTTTTTCACTTATCTCACATACTTCTATAAAGAGAAACTTCTCCATATCTAACTGCTTAGTTACCTAGACTTAAAGATTATGTACAGGAAAGGCAGGATAAATGTTTGATTTTTTTTCCACTTTATTTACCATTTTTCAAAAATGAAGTGGTTCTAATGTTCTAAGATGAACAAGTTTCTTTTATTATTATAAACTCATGGATTTAACATATTGCATTTATATTTTTCAGTTATTTAATCAAAAAAGATGAAAATTATCCCACTCCATATGTATTTGATTTTGGAATACTGTTTTAACATCAGTTTATCTGACATGTTAAGAATTGTCTGGACCTCACCTAAGTAAATTTCACTATAAATCTGAATAACTGGTTTTTCTTATTCTTTAATTTCAGTTCTTAAACTCGTTTAATGTAAATCAGGTAATTGTTTTAGTTTGAAAGTCTTTCACTTTAAACTTAGGAAATTTTTATGGATAAAAATGAATGAACAAAGAAGCGAGAGTAATAGTTATATAATTCAGCCTTCTTGTTTTGCAAATGAAGAAACAGGCCCAGGAAATTTGCCCCTTTCATATGGTAACATTGGGTTTAGTAGTTTAGCCACAAATGAAGTTGATGTCTCTAGACCCCAGTTTATTATATTTCCCCTCTATGTCCACATCCCCAGCACTGTGTGCTTCCACTAAACCACATAAATAATGCTGCTGATCTACCCGAGGATAATCTGATAATGAAAAGTAGAAGATACTTGATTATACTTGGAATTATAACATGTGACAAATTTTTTGACTTGAGAAAAATCTGACAGTACTGGCTATTTATAATGTTTACCAGCCTATAATTTTTTGTCATGAATAATTTTTATCTCTTTTAGAATTCATTGTTATTCACAATGGCATTATCACCAACTACAAAGACTTGAAAAAGTTTTTGGTAAGTAAAGTGACCCAAAAAGACACAGGCTTTGAGAAAGTTCTAATGAAAGTAGTGAAGTGGTTTGTTGAAATGTGCAGCACCATCTAGGTATGATCAAATAATGGTTACAAGGGTATGTGGTTTACTGGACTTGTCTTTGTTGACAGTGAAATAGTTTTGTTTCTTATGTGAATAGGAAATAATTATTGGCTTTATTATAAATGACCCCAAAACTCGAATAAAATTGGAATTTGGGGTGGGGAGGACATCTTTTGCATTGTGAGAGACCTTATCATTTTTAAAAGATTCTGGGATATATAAAAAGAATTAGGACAGATTAAATGAAGTTTCTCTGCCCTAAATAGCCATGTACTATATAGTAATAGTCATAGTGATGACCTTCCTGAGTGCCTCTTGGGGCTGTCCAATTGAAATATCTGCGGCGCTGGGAGCCTGTATCTGTGCTGTCCAATATAGTAGCCAACACCCACATGTGGTTATTGGTCTGCTGTGACTGAGCAACTAAATTTGAAATTTTATTTCATTTTAATCGGTTTAAATTTATTTTTATTTTTTTAAATTAAATTTTTAAAGATTCTATTTTTATTTTTTTAAGATTTTTTATTTATTTGTTTGTCAGAGACAGCGAGAGAGGGAACCAAGCAGGGGGAGTGGGAGAGGGAGAAGCAGGCTTTCCGCTGAGCAGAGAGCCCGATGCGGGGCTCGATCCCAGGACCCTGGGATCATGACCTGAGCTGAAGGCAGACGCTTAACGACTGAGCCACCCAGGAGCCCCTAAAGATTCTATTTTTAAATAATCTCTGCAGCCAATGTGGGGCTCAAACTTACAACCCTGAGAGTAAGAGTCACATGCTCTACTGACAAAGCCAGCCAGGTGCCCCCTAATCAGTTTAAATTTAAATAGCCGTATATATGGGGCGCCTGGGTGGCTCAGTCCGTTAAGCGGCTGCCTTCTGCTCAAGTCATGATCTCAGGGTCCTGGGATTGAGACCTGCGTGGAGCCCCGAGTCAGGTTCCCTGCTCATCAGGGAGTCTGCTTCTCCCTCTACCCTCCCACCCCCCCCATGTTCTTTCTCACTCTTGCTCTCTCAAATAAATAAAATCTTAAAAAAATAAAAAAAATAGTCTCTATAGCTAATGACTATTGTGTTGGATAGTGCAATTTCATTATCCACAAAAGAATCATTATATTCATTATGGAATTATTGTTTTGTGACTGTTATATATTATACTTTAATTATTTAAAATGTTATTAATTTGTATGTGGCATATATATAGATTTATATAATTATAAGTGTATATTCAAAATTACACAAAATACCTCACCATTTTGGGTACACCATGATTAGATGGTGACTTTAATTTTGAACAATGGGTAATGGGGTATGGTGTTGAAAAAATATTAGAAATTGGTTAGTGAAATTTTTGAGGAAAAAAATTCTGTAGGAAAGATTTGGATATCATGACTATTTCCTTAAATGTGTCAAATTTTTTTTTCCCTTTCTAATTTCAGGAAAGCAAAGGCTATGACTTTGAATCTGAAACAGACACAGAGACAATTGCCAAGCTTGTTAAGTACATGTATGACAATCGGGAAAGTCAAGACATCAGTTTTACTACCTTGGTGGAGAGAGTTATCCAACAATTGGTATTAAACCACACTTTATAATTATTGCCAGTGTTAATCACAACAAACTCTTAAAATTAAGATAAGCAGAAACTATACTAATTTCTTAAATATTTTTGGCTTTTATTTCCTATATATATATTAATATTCAGCTTGAATAATTTTGAGAGACTGTTTGACCCCCTTCCTTCCCACACACTTAAAATTCTACTTCTTTCACTATAGTTTAGTGTCATGGGAATTAAAAATAATCCAAAATCAAAGAGTTTGTCCAAAAGCTATGTGTGCGCACACATACACACAAACCTAAACATACCACCCAAACATGAATATGATAGACACAGTCGGGGTTCATCGCTTTCTTCCTACTCACTCAAGTATTCTTTTCAGTCAGTAACTTAGCACAAGGGTATCTTCAGTAAAATGCACACTCTACCATGGGATAATGTCTGCATGTCTCTGAGCCAGTATAGTCAACTCCTCGTTTTCCCTTATGGGGACTTTTCCTTGGCCTCATAACACCGTAGTAAAGTATTTCCCAGCCCAAGAAAAAAATGGCCTTCTTTTTGATCCCATCACAGTTGTCCTAGTTAAAGATTAAAGATACCAAAGATCCACAGAAGTCCAAATGCATTGTGATTTCTGCCCCCATCCCCATTCATAACTCTAGTTTTCCCATTTAGAAGCCCTTCACTTCCTTCTGAAGGTCTAACCCTCACTTCCTCCCTCTACTCAAATCTGATGATACCTGCAGCAAATGGATGAGTCAGGAAGATGGAGAAGATAGAGGCCTGTTCCTTCCCTTTACTCAAGGCAGAGTACTGTGCCTTTCCAGCCTTTTCTTGTTTCTACTCATTATATAACCCAGTCTGTGTTCTCTCCTACCTCGTGTTCCTCTTTTATTCACTCTTGATTGCCTTAGGCCCGGTCCCTGAGGAGGTTGGTTTGAGGAGGTGGTATGATAATGCATGTTAATAATTGTGGTTGTGTATATTTTTATCTCCAGTATCAAGGTCAACAAGCATGGAAGTTAGCAGTGGTGTAAAATCACTGGACCGGAGAATAGGTTTTGGATATTGAGCTTGGAATCTTTTCTAATTCTCTCTTCCCTGCATTCTAATGCATAGTATGGGAGATAGGATGTATCTGTTGAGAAACAGGTCCAAAATAGTCTGCTGTGGAGCTGTTATCTATTGAGTATATTTCAAGAGTGGGCTTGGTTAAAAAGTGTGTCTTGGATACACCAAACCTCAGGAATAAGTGTCTACTGAAATTTTAGACTTGTTTATAACCTACTGCCAAAGAGCAGCGTGTAAACAAAAAATTTCTGTGCTGAAGCCAATATGTTTTAGGCATTTCACATTTGATAATTGATTATAATAAATATTGCTAATGCATTTTTTTCCCCTCTAGGAAGGTGCTTTTGCACTGGTATTTAAAAGTGTTCATTTTCCTGGCCAAGCAGTTGGCACAAGGTACATACAAATTTAATAATGACTAATAATTATATGTATTTTGAAACATCTGAATTATAAGTTGTGTTTTCTGTACACAATGATTACCCTTTCACTGTAAAGACTTGCCCTTTCTCAGAGATGCCATGTGAATATATTTATTTTCATATGTTCTTCCTTGTCCGTTTTTCACCACTCTTCCATTTAACAGAATCTGTTAATAAAGCAAATATATTTTGGCATTTGTAACTGGCCTTTTATCTGTAGTGGGACACCATGGTTACTTTGTGAATTTGGATACTGAGTTTTCTCTAGTTTCAGGCCCCAAACATTAACTTTCTCCATATTTTTTGGAAGTATATATTCCAAAAAGATTCCTAGATCATTGTCCCATCGTTACTTTTGCGAAGCTGTTTAGGCCTGATCATGACGTCCTTTTTAGTAGGACAGTGAGAAGCCGTAATATTTGGCAAGAAAGCTGTTTTTTTTTTTTTTTAGAGATTTTATTTATTTATTTGACAGAGAGAGACACGGTGAGAGAGGGAACACAAGCAGGGGGAGTGGGAGAGGGAGAAGCAGGCTTCCTGCTGAGCAGGGATCCCCATGTGGGGCTTGATCCCAGGATCCTGGGATCATGACCTGAGTCGAAGGCAGTCGCTTAACGATTGAGCCACCCAGGCGCCCCGAAAGAGCTATTTTTAATATGAAGGCAAGGTGACTAAGGAGAAAGTGCTAAACATTCATCAGAATTCCGTGTACAGTTGAAAGGAAGGTTCCATTTGACATTTTAAAAAGGAGAAACATTTCAAATACACTGTTCTAGAACAGGCATTGGCAGACTTTTCTGTAATGGGCCAGAGAGTAAATATTTTAGCCTTTCTGGGCCATATGGCCTCTGTAGCACCACAGTTTTGCTATTGTATCTGAAAGCAGCCATAGAAAATAGGGAAAAGAAAGAGCATGGCTGTGTTCCAGTAAAACTCTTGTGTAACAAAAATAGACAGACTTGGCCTCGGGAGCATAGTCTGCTGACCCTGTTACTATTTTTTAAAAATTCTGTTTATGTTATTCTTTTGTTATACCTGAAGTTGAGCTTAGAGGGAAAATTTAAGCATTACTTGACGAGTGTTGGCTCATGAAAATTTGTATTTGTGTATTATTTATGAAAATGATTTAATTCTGTGTAATTTTGCACTAACAGACGAGGTAGCCCTCTTTTGATTGGTGTACGAAGTGAACATAAACTCTCTACTGATCACATTCCAATACTCTACAGAACAGGTAAAAACTCTTCCTATGTCATGCCAAGAGGAAACTATAAATTTGAGTGCAGTAGATATAAAGAATTGTGTTCATTAAATTGAAATAAATGCCTTTTTGGTCAGATCCACACATATGTGTATATAGTTCTGTCTAGATATGAAAAGGATTTGTTGTTGTGATTTCTCTGACGAGGAGAATTTTTTTCTGTTGTATATCCTTAGCTAGGACTCAGATTGGATCAAAATTCACACGGTGGGGATCACAGGGAGAAAGAGGTGGGAAATGCACTCTGCATGGATGGGGAGGAATCTTATCCTCTTTTGTTCATTCTTTACTAATTCTTTGTTCTTGGAGTGAATGAATGTGCTGGGCCTCTAAAAATGTGCTTTTTTATGGGGGAACATATTTTGACATTTTTCTAATTTGCAGAGTATATTTTGTCTGTCTGCTTTTGGCATTTAGAAAACCGCTTTTGTTTTTTGAAATTTCTGAGATTTGAAATTATAAAGTTTTTTTTTAATTAAAATCGTGAAGATAACATTATTATAAATAAGATGTTTAGATTGGGAAAAGAACATTGTGTGCTAGGCTGTTGTAGACTGAATTCAGTGGTAGTTATTTAATTTATCCTAACTTTTTACTAAATTACGTTTAAATGATCTTTATTTTATGCATGACATTTTACTTTTAGATTTACATTCAACATCTTGATTGCCTTGTTTGAAGTTGGAGTCTTTTTTTTGTTTGTTTGAAGTTTATTTTTCTTTATAGGACTTTCAGCCATACAAATTCTGGATCATTTTATTGATATAATTAGACAGAAAACAAATGGCATGCTCTTTTCATTTACTTATCATTAAAAGATTTCCAAGTAAAAGGGAGTGGTAAATTCAGAAAATTGAAACCCCTATTATTAACGTATAATTCTTGGTTTCTTGAAAAAAAATTAGCAAAGGACTCTAAACCTGTTCATCTTTAGATAGTGGCTGCTTTAGCTCTTTTATCTAAAACAGAAAGTTTGTTCCTTACGTAGCCTTCAGTCATGAAATATTAGGATTTCTTCTTACCCTCTCTCTCCTTCCCTTTTCAGAAGAAAAACTAGTTTACCAGTAAGAGTACAGGATTTTGGATCCAGAGTTCCAGATTTCTGTTAATAATCCTGCTCTTGAATACATTACTTTTATGTTACCTTGTACATTTTCTTAGGCTGCTCTTAGAAAAAAAAAATGGAAAAACGTTGGCTAAGGTCTTAAGAAGTTAGAATAAAAACTTAACATGAGACATCTTTTTAAGATTATGAATTACATTTTAGTAACCTTTATTTCTCTAGCTCCTAGTAGGTAGATAATGTGTGGCTCAGCAAAGTTTAGTTTCAAAAGTTTAGCCTCTTATTGAAGAGTCTGTCTAAAGGGGGCTTTTAGATTTTTGCTATTTTCTCCAGGTGTAACTACTGACAGAATAAGGGGGGGGGGGGATGGTAATGATTGTGTTCCACTCAAATCAGATGAGAAAATCGATGTACAGCAAAACATTTTATAGATTGTAAGAGTCCTATAGGTATCAGGTGGTAATGTTCTTTTCATTTAAATAGGCAATGATATCTTAATCCCTTCTAGGTATAATAATAAAATATACCTTGTTACTTGAAAAATAAAT
>NC_138378.1:75197966-75222854 GCF_054177405.1 Leptonychotes weddellii | reverse complement strand
AACCACCATGATCAAAGTACAGAACAATTCCATCCCCATGAAAGTTCCCTCCAGCTGGAGCCTTGTAGCCAGTCCTTGTTCCCATACCCAGGCCTTGGCAAACACCGATCTGTTTTCTCTTTTTGTAGTCATAGGATGTCATCTTATACGTATTTTTTAAAGTGTGATACCTTTTTTTGCTATCGAATTTGGATGGAAAGAGCTAAAGAACTGTTTTATTTTCATGTCTAAAACACATCATACTAGCACGATTGCGGAGGACTTTGGATGTACATTATAAGCAAGTCTTTCTAGACGTGCATTTTAGAGGATAGATACAATATGAATTTTTACAAGTATATTTATTGTGTCCTCTGGCCATTGTGTCCATAGTTACAAGGTCTGTAAATGTCCTGATCTCAGAAAAAGGTGCTTTTTTTTTTTTTTTTGGTCTCTGTGACATTTATATAGTCTTCAATTAATGGATTCCTCCCCCTATATTTGGCTAATTTGTCAAACTTCACTTTGCTTTCCAGTTTTGACTTTTGTTGTAAATGAGCAAAAAGGAAAAAAATTCTTCATTCATGACTTGACAAATTAAATAGAGCTGCCAGAATTCTAAAGTTCTAGGATTAAAAGGATATTATTATTGCAGAAAGGCCGTATTTTATCCTAATTTAAAAGAAATATAAGAAAACCCAATTTTAAGAAAGAAGAGGTTCTAGGTTTATGATATTTCCGGTCCTTAGCAGTAGGTGCCACATATGGTATATGATGGTTAGAGAATTATAAGTATCTTTGTTTTGTTTTGAAATCAGAATTAGTGTAGCCTACAACTTGATTTGTTGTGCTGACTTACTGTTAAAATCTAGAGTTTTAAGATAATAAAAATTAATATGCCATCAGTCTTCATTTTATTCATTGCACAATTTTGATATTTTTAATGTAATTTTTATGATAAGCTTAGTTACATAAACTTATATGTATTCTATCAAGTTTTGTATGAAGTTAAATTAAAATTAGGTGATACATACTTTGAGTGATATTAGTGAATTATTTGCCTTTTACCTGGAAAAGAAATACTCTGTTTTAAAATTTGTAATGTAGCACTCTTACCTGCCATGCTCTCTTGGATAGTTGCTGTTTCACTCTATACTTTGTGTCTGTTGTTCTTGTTGGCTTTTTGCATGGAAATAAGGTGATCAACCTAGCATCTTAAAGTTGCTGAAATTATTTTGTGTTGCTATGGTTTTTTGTTGATTTTATAGAAAATTAGGTCTATTTACACATTGGCCATGGTTTCCCACATGATTGCTGATTTGTGTTAACTCCGTGCTCTAGGGAAGGACAAGAAGGGAAGCTGCAGTCTCTCTCGTGTGGACAGCACAACTTGCCTTTTCCCTGTTGAAGAAAAGGCAGTGGAATATTACTTTGCTTCTGATGCGAGGTGAGCTTCCTTCATTGGTTCAGAAAATTTCAGTAAAACTTCTCATGTTACTGAAACCAAAAGTCATTTTGTACCTATCTAGTCATCCCGTGTGGGAGAATTTTGTCGATTAGGGAAAATGTAGGTGTCCTTCTTGGAGATGGGGTTCTAAGAATACTTTTCCTCTCAATTCAAAGCCCGTAGGTCAGTTTATTGAGAAAAGAGAACAGTCCTTGAGACTTGTTCCTGCATATTTACTCTGAGCTCTTGTATTATTTTTCCTCTTCTTTCTGGAGCCTTACCCAGGTTTTTATGGGGAGGAGAGATTTTAGATTGGGGAACAGAATGGCTTAGTGTCCCACCAATTACAGTATGCTTGCTAAACCATTATAGTTTTAGTCCAATAAAGACACTTGCCTTTTTTAATTCGGAAGTAATTTGCAACATAATCATTTTTATAAAAGAAATAGTACTAGACTAAGACATTTAGAGCGAGAAATACCGTGGGATGTGTAGATGCATTTGTAAATGGAATACTAACAGTGATGAGGATCGAGTGGAATCAAGTTGCCAGCAAGCATTTGAGTCCTTCGTTGTGCCTGAAAGTGAGGGGATCTGAAGATGAGAAAGTGTCGTAGCTTAGGACTGCCGGGAATGCATCATCTCTGTGGGAGAATAAGCTTCACTGTTTCCTAATCTTTGCAGGAGTGTAGTCAGTGCTAGGATGTATCATTGTTGTCATTAAGTAGGTTTGTTACAGAATTGTTATGGCTTTAATAAACTGGAAATTGCAGAAGCTTATCATCCTTTTGTCATTCACTCATACGTTCATATTGAACATTCTGAGCAAAGCCATGTGCTAGGCTTAGGAGATAATTGTGAGTAAAAATAAAAATATACTTGTCCGAGGAGGGCCTGGCTGGCTCAGTCAGTGGAGCCTGTGACTCTTGATCTCAGGGTTGTGAGTTCGAGTCCCACGTTGGGGGTGGAGATTACTCCAAAAAAAATAAAATCTCAAAAAAAAAAGATATGTAGGGCGCCTGGGTGGCTCAGTTGGTTAAGCGACTGCCTTCGGCTCAGGTCATGATCCTGGAGTCCCGGGATCGAGTCCCGCATCGGGCTCCCGGCTCGGCGGGGAGCCTACTTCTCCCTCTGACCCTATCCCCTCTCATGCTGTTTCTCTCTCTCTCTCTCTCTCAAATAAATAAATAAATAAAATCTTTAAAAAAAAAAAAGATATGTATGTATATATATTATAAACGCTTGTCCTTGAGGAGCTTTTCCTTAATGGAGAAGACAAATTTTAATCAATCATACAAGTATAGAATTCCAACTGTGACAAGAGCGACAGAATGCCTGTAACAGGGTGACTTACCCTCCTATGGGTGAATTTCTTTAAGGGAGTGACACTTGAGAGATGAGATGTTAGGAGTTAGGTGAAGAGGTAGAGGGAGGAACATTTTCTGCAGATCAGTCTGTGAAAGCTCGGGATGGGTGTGAGTATGTCTGGAACAGAGGAAGTTTGGTGGGAGAGGAGGCTAGGGAAGGAGGTAGGGTGTGTTCAAGTGTTTTGTTGTTTTCAGAAAAGCCAAAGGAAAGCCATTAAGTGGTTTGTTGGGTGAGAGAAATGTTGGTTTGAGTTACCTGTTGGTACTCATTTTGGCAGAAACAGAGAATGGATAGAGGGGGGACTGTGGTTGGATAAGTTAGCAGGTTGCTGCAGTAGTTCAGCCAAGAGCTGATGGTAGCTTGAACTGGCTTGTGGTCGTGGACATAGAGAGAGGCTTTGAGAAATATTTAGGAGTTAAAATTGAAGGATTTTCGGGATAGAATGAGGAGGAAATAGCCACGGTTTCTGATTTGTTCGAGTCTAATTTGGTGTAGGGTGCTGCACAGAGATTCTTTTGTTCATTGTCCACAGTCACTGCCCACTGCCCTGTAGGGAATGGCTTTAGTAACCAGAAAGTTATCAGAGATACTGCAGGATGATAGATTTGTATTTTTTATTTTATATTATTTTTAAAGATTTATTTATTTATTTGAGAGAGAGAGGGAGAAGCAGAATCCCCGCTGAGCGCGGGACGACCCTGAATCATGACCTGAGCCGAAATCAAGAGTCACATGCTCAACTGACTGAGCACCCAGGTGCCCCAAGTTTGTATTTAAACTTGGTCCGTGTGTCCTAATGATGGTTTTATTTATAATAATCATCCTTGATTATTGATTGTAATATCTTCTTGAACATTTTATAGCGCCGTCATAGAACATACCAATCGTGTCATCTTTCTTGAAGATGACGATGTTGCAGCGGTGGTGGATGGCCGTCTTTCTATCCATCGGATTAAACGAACTGCAGGAGACCACCCTGGACGAGCTGTGCAGACCCTCCAGATGGAACTCCAGCAGATCATGAAGGGTGAAAGTTTTTGTCATGTGGTAGCTTGGTGTTCTTAATGGAAAGGAGACCTTCTACTTGCTGTGGTAGTGTAGGAATCTGGTGACACAGTGTTGACTGAAATCTTCCACACGATTAGTGAGGGGAGAACCCCAGGAAAAGGGATGATTCTTTGGAAAAATTACCTGCTGATCTTAAAGTAGTTCTTCAAACTAATTTGTGGTTTGTTGTTTCTAACGTTAAAAAAGAGATTGATTATTTAAATAGTAGTTGATATTTTTAAGATACTTTATAAGCATAGTTTGTGTTCTGTTCTTTATTCCTCTCTTATTCTTTCTGTGCTTCAGTTTTCTCATATATAAATAAATGGGGATAATAGGACCTGCCTCATTAAGGTTGTTTTGAGGATGAAGAGAGCTAATTGATGTATAGAGCCTTCAGAACAGTGCCTGACACACTTAGGCCTACATAGTGTTTGCTGTTGTTAACTGTTAAGATTATTTGCGGTCATGATTTTTATTCTCCTTTCTGATGGGGTCGAGGTGGGCTAAAAGCTAACATTTATTGCATAACTGCTACATGTCAGGTCTCTCCTATATTAACACACTACAGTGCTGTGAAATAGTTGCTGTTCTTATTTTACAGATGAAGGAATTTCCCTAGAGCCATTTAGGTGTTCAAGGATAGAACCATAATTTGAACCTAGATCTGACTCAGACTTAAGTCTGTACCCCTCCTCTGTTTTGTTCTAACGGCATATTTTAGGTATGAAGTTAAGAAAGCGCGTTTTCCTCATTTTTCTTCACATAGGGCAAAATGTCATATGTGAATATTGTACTCTCTTGCGTGAGCTCTTGTTTCATTTATTGAGATTATGTCACAAAAGGTAGACTTTAGTTGGTACAGATTTCTTAATTACATGAATTAATGATATAATTTATGTTACTTCAGGTAACTTCAGTTCATTTATGCAGAAGGAAATTTTTGAGCAGCCAGAGTCCGTTGTGAACACGATGAGAGGAAGAGTCAACTTTGATGACTATACTGGTAATTAAATTCACATTATTATTTCGGAGCCTCCTGTGGGTTTGGCCTCAGCAGCCTGAACGCTCAGTGCCCTTGATAGCCTCCCAGAAAGCGGTGGCTGCCAGCCGCCAGCGGTGCCCTCTTACAAGCCTTCCCGTATATTATTCCACTGAAGTGAGGTGCACTAGAGTCGTCAGAGACGTAGAGACAGAAGGTCGATGAGTGGTTGCCAGGGGCAGGGAGAGGGGACGAAGAGGGAGTCATTTAATGAGTGTAGGGTTTCAGTTTGGGAAGATGAAAAACCGTTCTGGGGACGGACGGTAGTGATGGTTGCACACCAGTGTGAATGTGCCTAATGCCATGGAGCTGTACACTCAAAAATTGTTAAAATGTTAAATTTATGCTACGCAGTATTTTACCGCAATAAAAAAGGGGAGATAATAACTAATGGTTGCCAGAGGCTGAGGGGACGGGGGTGGAGAGTGATGCTAGTGGCTGTGGGGTTTGGGACAGGTGATGAAATGGTCTAAAAGTAGATAGTGGTGATGGTTGCACAACTCTGAATATACTGAAAACCACTGATCGTACACTTTAAAAGGGTGAATTCATGGTGTATGACATATCTTAATAAGGTGGTTATAAAAAATGTAAAAACTGGCTGGAAAGTCACAATGGAAAATTGTCAAAGGAGTATTAGCATGATTTTCCTGGAGGGGGGCGTGTCCTCCAGTGTATCATTAAAAACATTTAACTTCTTTTCACTTCAGAAAACCTTTAGTGGGCACTTGCTATGTAGCAGGGATTGTTCTGGGCACTGTAAATTCCAAGAGTAGTGAGACCTGGTCCTCTCTTTGGGCAGCTTGAGATGCAGTTGCCACTTAGGATGTTGTCCTGTCTGGGCTGAAGCGATGGGGAAGGGGAGAAGAGAAGCAGGACGTGTATCTGCGGATGTGGGGAGAGGGGGCTGTTAAAGGCGGTTGAGCCGGAAGAACTGGGAGAGCAGCAGTAAGGGCCACCTATGGTATTTATGGAAGAAGGATCCGGAAAAGGATTTATTTCACAAGGGAAGACAGATAAACTTTCAGAAATTGAGAATTTTAAAAAGCACTTTTATCGATGTTATCTCCTTCTCCTTCATAAACGTTCTATAATGCAAACAGGATAGCTGTTATCTTTTTTTATTGTTAAGGAAATTGACGCTCTGTCAGTTTGATCATCTTGCCAGAGGTCACATTGCTGATCCTTTGTGGAGCCAGACTAGCCTCTGGTATTCAGCAGTGTTCCTGAACATGCTCCATCCCTGCTCCTGTCCTCTGGGCACTCTTGCTGCTTCTATTTTTGTTTTTTTTTTTAAATATTTTTTTTATTTATTAGGGAGAAAGGGGGGGCAGGGAGAGAGGGAGAGGGAGAAGCAGACTCCCCACTGAGCAGGGATCCCGATGTGGGGCTCGATCCCAGGACCCTGGGATCATGACCTGAGCCAAAGGCAGACGATTAACTGACTGAGCCACCCGGGCACCCTCTTGCTGCTTCTAGTAGCTGTGGCCCACCTTATCAGAATTAGGCTTTTCTCGAAAGCATCATCCATTCAGACCTTGGATGACTCCATTCAGAACTACCTCAAACCTCCTTCAGCTAGTAGGGAATTTGCTGGTTTTTAGGGAAATAGTTGTCACCCAGCTAATCTCACCATCTTACTTCCTGTCATTCTTGGTCATCATCTGAAATACACGTCTTTCCGATTGTCTGCTTTTATACTGAGTCATCTCCAGACTGATTTGCCATTGCATGACTTTAACCCAGCCTCTTAATATTGTTTGCTTTCTTCCCAGACCTTTGCAGTACATGCCAAGGTCTGTGGAAGAATACTATAGGCAGGGGTGCGCTTGGTCAAGGGAAGAACAGCAAGAAGGCTAGTCTGGCTGCAGTGCTTGGGTGGGAGGGACAGTACTAGGAGATAAGGTCAGAGTTAACCAGGAGACAGGGCATGTGGGCACTTGAAGACATAATAAGGAGTTTAGATTTTATTCTAAGTTATTTGGGAAGCTGCTGAAGCTTTTTGTGGTTTTATTTTTTACTTTGCTGATTTTTTAAAAAACAGAGAGATCTAATATGCCCTCTTAGTATTGAAATTTAAAAGGGAGACCATAAAGTTACTCAGAAAAATAAAAAGCAAAACATATGCTTTGGTTTTATATTATGACCAATGAAGGTAGAAAAAAGTGTGGGGAGACAGCAGGGGCAGAATAGACAGACGGAGGGTGTGTCAGAGGCAGGAGGATGCTGCCCTGGGGCGTGCATGTCTGTCTTCTCAGACAAGCCACACAGTGCCTTGGAAGTATATTCACTTGGTGGGTGCTCAGGAAATATTAGTAAATGGATGTTGAATGAAAATTTCTCACAGGTAGAAAACAAGCCTTGTGTTGAAGTATTTTTACACAAGATGCCCTTAGAAGAACCCATAAATAGCCATAGGGACAGAAAGAGGACAGACTCATTGGAAGGTTTTGAGATCATTTAATGTTTTTATTTTTATTTATTTATTTTTTTAAGATTTTTATTTATGTTTTGACAGAGGCACAGGGAGAGAGGGAACACAAGCAGGGGGAGTGGGAGAGGGAGAAGCAGGCTTCCCACAGAGCGGGGAGCCCGATGCGGGGCTCGATCCCAGGATCCTGGGATCATGACCAGAGCCGAAGGCAGACGCTTCATGACTGAGCCACCCAGGCACCCCTCATTTAATGTTTTTAAAGAATCATTCTAAAAGATGATTTTATTCAGGCTGTGTGTGGAGGACAGGCTCTAAGAGGCGGGGATAGAAGAGAGAGTAGTTAGGAGAGTGTTGCTCTGGTCCGGGGCGGAGATGTTGGACTACATGATGGCATTAGAGTCCCCCTTGGAAGGTGCGCTCACAGGACCTTTGGGGTGGTTGTAGAGAGGGATAGGAGCAGTTGAGGGCACTGCCATCTGGTTCCTGGGGGTGGCATTTACTGAGATGGGAAAGACTGAAAGGAGAGGGGGTTTTTCTTGTGTTCAGAGCACTGTTCTGGGGGTAGGGGGAACACTGTTCATGTGGGAAATGAATGTGACTAAGTCCATTTTTTCCCCGGTAGCTTAAAGAGATATAATCAGGTATAATAAAATTCACCATTGTTGATGTATAATTCTATAAGTTTTGACAAACCTCCACCACGTGATCATAACCCTAACCTCCACAGCAGCCAAGATGAAGCACAGTTCCATTGCCTTCCATACACCCTGTGCCCCTTTGTGGTCAGTCCCTTCCCCACCTCCAGCCATTAGCACCTAGTGTTCTCTCGTCTGTGCCCCTGTGGTTTTGCCATTGAGATAAATTGTAATCTAAAGAGAGGAATGGAAAAATGACCAGACAAGGTAGAGTGAGATAAAAACTGTAGGTGTGTGGGCCTGCAAGGGGGTGAGTACGGTTAGTTACAAGTTTGGGTTGGACAGTTTAATTTAGCTTTCAAAACCATGTATAATTCTTTAAAATGGTAGTGTTGTTTTCCAGATTGGCAGTGGACACTCACGAAAAGTGATTACCTATTTCCTGTGGTTCTTTCCTAAATAATTATATTCACAAACTTTTATTTCAGTGAATTTGGGCGGTTTGAAGGATCACATTAAGGAGATCCAGAGGTGTCGGCGTTTGATTCTTATTGCCTGTGGGACAAGTTACCATGCTGGTGTAGCAGTAAGTGGCTTCTTAAGATTTTAACTGTTTGATGTTGGGTATCAGAAGGTGTCTGTAACACACCATGTAAAATATGCTTTCTTAAAACATGATGTTACCTTGTTATGTTGCTAAGACAAAAATCAGGAAGGTTGGGGCAGAAATGTTAATATAGCTGCTTGGAATTATTTATCAATGGAAGATTTGCTTTGGAAAGATCTTTAGATATACAGATAGACCTGCAGTGACTTCATGGAAGGCAAAGATTGGGAAAGTTTTTCTGTAGGAGCAGTCATTAGGTTTGGTTATCATTATTTTCTTGGCTCAGACAGATGGCTGGTAACGTGTATGAACCTCAACAGGATTTTACTTGGTAGGCACATTTCTGCAAATGAAGGAAGTCTGCTTCTTGTCAGACTTTGTTCTTTATATTTTTGGAAGCTAAATTAAAAAAAAAATTATTCAGATTTTTTTCTAGTTTTACTGAGAAATAATTGACATCATTGTCTAAGTTTAAGACCTATAGCTTGATGGTTCAACTTAGATACATTGTGAAATGATGGCCACAATAGGTTCAGTTAACATCCATCTTCTCATAGAGGTACAGGAAAAACAATAGAATAAAGGAAAGAAATTTTTCTCTGTGGTGAGAATTCTTAGGATTTACCATCGTAACAGCTTTCCTATATATCCTGCAGCAGTGTTCGCTATAATCTTCATGTCGTACATTACACCTCTAGTGCTTGTTTATCTTATAACTGGAAGTTTGTACCTTTTACCACCTTCCTCCAATTCCCCTCCCCCCACCCCTACCTCTAGTAACCACAAGTCTGATCCCTTTTTCTATGAGTCTGTTTTTGTTTTGTATGGTTTTTTAGATTCCACATATAAGGGAATCATACAGTATATGTTTTTGTCTGTGATACTTATTTCACTTAGTAAAACGCCCACAGATCCATCCGTGTTGTCATAAATGGTAGGATTTCCTCATTTTTCATGGCTGAATAATATTCCTCTCTCTGTGTGTGTGTGTGTGTGTGTGTGTGTGTGTGTACTCACACCATAGCTTCTTTATCCATTCAGCAATTAGGGACACTTAAGTTGTTTTTGTATCTTGGCTTTTGTGAATAATGTTGCAATGAACATGAGGGTGCAGATACCTTTCCAAGTTAGTGTTTTCTTTACCTTTGGATATACTTCCAGAAATGGAATTGCCGGATCATATGGTAATTCTATTTTTAATCTTTTGAGGATCCACCATAGTGTTTTTCATGGTGGCTGCACCAATTTACATTCCCACCAAGAGTGCACAGGCGTTCCCTTTTCTCTACATCTACACCAGCGTTTGTTAATCTCTTGTCTTTTTGATGATGGCTATGCTAACAGACATGAGGAGATATCGCATTGTGGTTTTAATTTGCATTTCCCTAATGACTAGTGATGTTGAGCATCTTTTCATGTACCTGTTGGCTGTTTGTATATCTTCTTTGGGGAAATGTATATTCAGGTCTTTTGCCCATTTTTTAATTGGGTTGTTTTTTTCAGGTGAGTTGTATGAGTTCTTTATATGTTTTGGATATTAGTTCCTTACCAGATACATGGTTTGCAAGTATTTTTTCCTGTTCTGTATTGTGACTTTTCACTTTGTTGGTTTCTTTTGCCGTGGTTTGATGTAATCCCACCTTTTTATTTTTTATTTTGTTGCTTATGCTTTAGGTGTCATATCCAAGAAATCATCACCAAGACCCATGTCAAGAACTTTGTTCCTATGTTTTTTTCTGGGAAGTCCCTGGTTTCAGGCCTTACATTTAAGTCTTTAATCCATTTTGAATTAATTTTTGGGAAGCTGATATTCTGTATCAAAGATGTATGTTGGTTTTCAGTGCAGAAGCTTAGGAGTATAATGGTCTTTTAGTCCAATAAATCAGGATCCAGATATAGTTTTCTTATCAAGACACCATTTATAATGCTGTTGTGGTCAACTCCCGTAAGTACAGAAGACCCTTACACATTCAGTTTCTACTTCTAGAGTTGATTCCAAAGTTTATGACCTAGTGATTTGGGGGCAAAAATATCTATGATCTGCACTTGTGGGAGCCAGTCATGTAACTAGTGATGGAAACTGGGTGGTTGTCCAGCCCTTACATCTCAGTTCTCTAACCCACCTACTTCTCAGATCACATGGTCTAAAAAGGAAAGTCTAGGCAGTATTGAAGGGGAGAGTTCTAAGAAAGTGCTTGTTTCGGAGTGCCTGGGTGGCTCAGTCTTAGTTAAGCATCTGCCTTCTGCTCAGGTCATGATCCCGCATTGGGCTCCCTGCTCAGCGGGAAGCCTGCTTCTCCCTCTCCCTCTGCTGCTCCCCCTGCTTGTGCTCTCTCGCTCTGTCAAATAAATAAATAAAATCTTAAAAAAAAAAAAAGAAGAAGAAGAAAGTGCTTGTTTCAAACATGGGGAAAAAAAATAAAGACATGAGTATAAATGAAGGGATTGGCCAGTTCCCTGGTAGCTTAGATCTGTTGTTACAGAGTGAGCCCTCTATTCAGAAATTTAAAAAATGATTAAATGTTTCATCTAATGGTAAACCTGAATTTTAGGCAGAAAGTATATGCTATGTTAGAATTCTCCAGTTACGAAATTTGAGAAAATGTAAGGTTTGTTTTGTTTTGTTTTTTGGTAGATGCTGAGACTACTATAGTTAACAAACATTAGAAGTCCCTTTGGGGTTTATCATACAAAATAGTGTCGTCAGTTCTATTCTATCTGGTTTTTGGTTTTTTTGTGTGTTTTTTTGGTGGAGTCCAAAGTGAATGACACATATGCATAAATGCTTTTTTAATATATGTATCCTGAAGAATAACAATCAACTAAAATCATTCTTAGTTTGCTTTTCAAAATGTTATTTGTCTCTCGGTTTTTACAGTGACATACAATAGAATTTTTAACAGTATATTCTTTTAAGATGCAAATATGTCATGCTGTGTATTTATAAAGAGTTGCTTCCACTGAAAGAAAAAGACATTTATTAGCACAGTTACCTTGAGGTGATTTTTGTGGGGTATATTTTAAAATATCTGGTAAGTTGCTAGATTGGTATCTTTCTCTTTTTATTTTGAAGAATATAATTTCAGTGTAACATTTATATTGTAAATGAGGGGGTAGAGTTTGATTTTTGTTTGAGGAAAAACGTCCAGCATTTTAGGGTCAGTAACTTATTTATGTATAATTAGTTAAGTAAAATACAGCAATGGAAAAGATTAGTTAAAAATAAGATTTTATCTTTGAAGACTTTCTGTAAGTGATGTTATAACGTTGTTAAAAAGTGCCAAACCAAAGTTATAGAAAAAAACCATTTAGTTTACTTTTGTGGACAAGAAAGTTAAAGGGATATGAAGTAAGGAAACCTATATGTTCCTCACTCCGGTGAAGGAGGAATGCAGTGATGGGGCAAGAGATGAGTGGGGCCCTTTGCCTAAAGAAGCTTGTGATCTCCACTATAACGAAATGTATGCATCTGTAGGGCCTAAAATTTTTGCTGTCTAAAATTTATTTTTTTCTATTGTTTAATTTTAGAGTAAAAGGAATTTAGAGTAAAAGGAATTGAATTAGAATGGAAATTAGTAAAAAAAAAAAAAATGCTAAGGTGCTGTTTGATTAGAGCATACTACCCCCTACTTCATCCTCCATCCTACAAAATTTAGAAATAGTGAGCTTTCTTAAACAAGAGTTCTAAAGTGTGTTGACTTTTTTTGGAAACAGTACTAATTTATGAATACATAGTATTTTTTTAAAAAAGATTTTATTTATTTATTTGACAGAGACACAGCAAGAGAGGGAACACAAGCAGGGGGAGTGGGAGAGGGAGAAGCAGGCTTCCCGCGGAGCAGGGGGCCCGATGCGGGGCTCAATCCCAGGACCCTGAGATCATGACCTGAGCCGAAGGCAGATGCTTCATGATTGAGCCACCCAGGCTCCCGAATACATAGTACTTTTGAAGTGTTTAATTTTTCACGGGATGTTTATATACCTGTGGTTATCTCATTTTAAATCTCTCAGTGACTTGGTATTATATGAATTGTCATTTCAAGATTAGAAATTGGGAAGTTAAAGATAATATACAAGCTAACTCAGTGCTTTTTCTACTTCTCAAGACAGTTTATTTGTGTAGGTGTATTGCTTTTAAGAATACATGCATTGATAACTATCCAAAGAGACTTGTACTAAAATGCTAACAGTGCTTATATCCTGGCTGGTGGGATTTTGATTATTTTTAATGCTTTAATAGGTATTGTTTATATTTTCTAACAATGCATGTGTGTCATTTTTTTAATCAGAAAAAATAAAAAGTGTACACTGAATCTAAATAGTCCAGTGAGAATAAAGAGTATTTGAAGTCAGGTGATATGACCAAATCATCTTTTCTCTGCAGACACGTCAAGTTCTTGAAGAGCTGACTGAGTTGCCTGTTATGGTGGAGCTTGCCAGTGATTTCCTGGATAGAAACACGCCAGTTTTTCGAGATGATGTTTGCTTTTTCATTAGTCAGTCAGGTATGCTAATTTTAAAGACTTGAAGGAAAAGGAAGTCGTTCAGTTATAGCATATCTTGGCAAAAACTGATATTTAACGATAAACAGGTATTGCAGATGACCTGACAAATACAGTAATTTATATTGATATTATGTAATTCTCTGTGAATTAGTAAAATTAACACATTTTATACTCAAGGAGCTGAGTTTTCAAAGACAAAGAAAGAAAGGAGATCCTAAAAAGTAGGAACTTACTATTCAAAGTTTTACAAATTTATTAAAGTGCATGTTTTTTGTTGTTGTTTTAGACTTATTTATTTTAGAGAAAGCGTGCATGCAAGCTGTGGGGCAGCGTGGGTGGTGCAGAGAGGGGAGAGAGAGAATCTCAAGCAGACTGCCCGCTGAGCATGGAGCCTGATGTGGGGCTCGATCACAGGACCCTGAGATCATGATCTGAGCCGAACAAGAGTCGGACGCTCAACCAACTGAGCCACCCAGGCACCCCTAGTGCATGTTTTAAATTTTACTTAAAACAAATGATACTGTTGGGACGACTCAGTTGATGAAGCATCTGCCTTTGGCTCAGGTCATGATCCCAGGGTCCTGGGATTAAGTCCCACACTGGGCTCCTTGCTCAGCAGGGAACCTGCTTCTCCCTCTGCCTGCCGTTGCCCCTGCTTCTGCTCTCTCTCTCTTTCACGCTCTCTGGCAAATAAATAAGTAAAAAATCTTAAAAAAAAAAAACCAAAAACCAAAATAATACTGTTGAAAGTGAAAGTGAAACTTTTTTGTTTTTGCATCTAAGAAACAGTGTCTGCTGACTGCTCTGTGTGTTACTTTTGTCTTCCTTTTTACATAGGTGAGACAGCAGACACCCTGATGGGTCTTCGGTACTGTAAGGAGAGAGGAGCTTTAACTGTGGGGATCACGAACACCGTGGGCAGCTCCATATCGAGGGAGACAGACTGTGGCGTTCATATTAATGCTGGGCCCGAGATTGGTGTGGCCAGCACGAAGGTAAGTTCCTGACTTAGTTCTCTTGGTTATCTAATCATAGTACTGGTGGAAACACACTAATCCATACCATATAGTTCATTTGTTAGCACTTATAGAACTCCTGTAGTTTACCAATCATTGTAATTATTGTAAGGTTTAATGGTCAATAGTAGATAAAACACTTATCTTTCCGTCCCTCACTCCCATCTTAAGAGGTTAAAAGGGACAAGTGTATATAACATACATGCTGGCTGTTTCCATTCATCACTTATATTCCTCTTGCCGGTGCAGCGGGGTACATGGTAAGTCTGATGTCCTTCTTTTATTAAGTATAGTAGGGAATTAGAAAAAATAACAGATTAGAAACCTCCAGCTTAATTCTAATCATTTTTGACATTTTAATTTACATACTCATAGCTTCTAATAAATATACCAAAATATACATATTACCTGTGAAAGTTTGTAAGGGGGTGTACACTTTTTGGTATAAAATTTGCCGATTTAAAAAAATTAAAATGAGTATTATATGACAATATCTGTTTCTCCACTGTACCTGTGGACACTTAAAGCACCTTTTTTTTTAAGGCCTATTGAGACTGTTTGGCTCTTTGAAATTGGAATATCCATAAATTTAGTATTAGTAATAAAAATAAGAATCTTAAAATACAAAAGATGTTCTCTTTCCACAGTTGTATTACTCTTTATGATTTCAACATTTCTGGTTTTCTGCTTAAGCATAATATTTACTGCTGATGGTCTAATAGGATGCGTAGGTACTGGTGGATTTGATTCTAATTAAGGGTGTGTGGAAGATGATGTTAACATGTACAGAACCACATTTGAATTTTTTTCCTCTTCAGAATTTTTTTTTTTTAATTTGTGATTCTTATGTAAAAACTCTGAGGTTTTTTGTTTCTTGGTTACTTTGATGTTGCTAACACTGTAATTTACAGAAAGCTGAAACCTGAATTTTCTCCATGTGGTAATTAAAACATGTAAGATGTTTGTGCTTGGGTTTCCATTCTGTGCCTGAATAAATAACCAGCTGCCCTCAGCAGCAGCTTATGGATTTTTGGAACAGTATCCAGACAGCTTTGATCAGGGATTGGAATTCCAAGGCCCCTTTATTCACAACACATGGTGAAACAAGGCCTTCACCATAGTATATGTGGGATATGGGGTCATACCACTGAATGGGTGCTCTTGACTTACCTTTTTAAAAATCTTTCTTGAGTCTGTGTTGGTGGTATAGTGGTGAGCATAGCTGCCTTCCAGAAATCTTGCTTGAACTGTGAGCTGCCAGGGGAATTACAGTTTTTTGATTTCTAATTCTATTGTTCACAAAAACTTCAATTTTCTCAACATTTTATTAAATTTATTTTTAAGATTTTTTATTTATTAGAGAGAGCACAAGGGGGAGCTGGGAGCAGAGGGAGAGGGAGAAGCAGACTGCCCACTGAGCAGGGAGCGCAAAGTGGGGCTTGATCCCAGGACCCTGAGATTGTGAGCCGAGCGGAGGGAAGCAGATGCTTAACCATATGAGCCACCCAGGCGTCACTTCTCAACATTTTATTATGATTATTTTCAAACACACAGCGAAGTTAAAGGAATTTCATATTAACACCCATATACGCATCACCTAGATTCTACCATTTTTTTCAGTTCTGTTGAGGTATAAATTTCACCACCGTAACATTCACCAATATTCAGTGTATAGTTTTAGTAAATTTGGCTGTGTAACTGTCACCACAGTCCTGTTTTAGAAGACTAACTCACTTGAAAAAAGTTCCTTTTTGCCTTTTTACAGTCAACCCCCACTCCTACCTCTCAGCCTCAGCCCGAGGCAGCTACAATTGCTTTCTCTTGCTACACTATGTCATCTTCCAGAAATTTCTTATAAATTGGATTGTATAATACAGGTCTTTTGTGTCTGGCTCCTTCTGTTTAACATATGGTGAAACAAGGGTTTCACCATTGATGTTTTTGAGTTTTTTTTTCATGTTGTTATTTCTAGCAGTAGCTCTCTTTCTTGCAGGTCCTTTTTTAAAAATCTTTTTATTTTGAAATAACTATAGGGTTTATAGGAAATTGCAAAGATAGTAGAGAAGTCCATGTACTTCTTACCCAGTTTCCCCCAATGGTTACGTCTTTTTTTTTTTTTTTTGGTTACATCTTGTATAAGAAAAAAAAACATCTTTTCATAGCACATACTTTAATTAATGTCTTTAAAAAAATAGCTCCCTTAAAAATTTTAGTAAGTATGGCAGTTTAGTCTTACTTTAATTTTTCTTGGACTCCAAAGTAATTTTGTTTTCTTCAACTGCCTTAGACATTCTGGGCTTGGAGTTAACAAAAGTTTTGCAATGTTTAGTCATAGAGCGTTTCTGAATGGCAAATATAAGTTTATATGTTAATAGGTGATCAAAGAAGTTCATCATTGGTCCTAATCCCTGGCCCTGTGATGGACCTAGCCTAAGAATTCTATAATCTTGTTTATAAATCCCGAACTTCACCTGAAAAACTCAGGGTTAGAGAGATTACTAAGTTTCTCATAATAACAGACCATAGACAGTTTGATATTTCTGTAAGAATTGATGGGCATAAGTGTGCAGATGTAGCAGTTTTTTATGTTATTGCAGGTGTTTAAAATTTAACCACAGTACTGACTTATGTTGATTTTTAAAAATAAACTGATACAAGCTTTTGGCTGAATATAAAGTAAAACCAAGTTTAAAAGTTCAGAGTCAACATTTTCCTGGTAAATTCTTTCAAACCTCAGTAAATTCTAAGTGTGAGGTGTAACTTACTTTTCTCATAATTGGTTTTCTGGTATATATTGGTGAAATGAAAACCATGAAATTGGAAATTAAGCTGTAATGGAAATGCAATGGAAAAATGTATCCGTTAAAGCTATTTAATATTTATACTTAAAAATCAGTGTTGAGATGTCTTAAGTCCAAATAAGGAAACATTACTCTGTAGAGTAATATTTTTAGTCGTGGGCTCGAGGAACTGGAACTCATCTGATTGGTTTGAGTTGGAAAGAGTTTAGGTATGCCAGGGGTCCCAGATATTGGGTCTCTCCCCCTGTCCTGATCATATGTTTTGTGATTAATTGGTTTATTGAAAAGTAAGCATCAGTAGGAAAAGGTAGACTGGAAGGGATTGCAATTTAGAATACAGATGTGCTCATTAGCCTGAAGGCAAGAGACTGCAAATCCACACTGGTGCTATGGGGAAAAAATCCCAGTCTTCTGGTAGATCACATCATAGCACAGGGACAGGTAGCTGTGGAGAAATGTATGAGCAGCTGACCGCTGTGAGGCTCAGCAAGAAGAAGTAGGTAGTCTCATTTAACTACTGGGAAGGTCAGGAGCATTAGCAGATTGTGATTTCATTATACAGGAGGCTCATTATCCTCCTATTATGACAGGAAAATAGTCACTTATGAAGTGATTCCTTATCCAGAGAAGAGTAATAGAAATTCAGCCTATAATCTACAAGAAAACCCAGAGTAAATTTCCTATGTTAAAATTATACATAATACTGCAGCTGGCCACACCACAATAGTCCTGATGATTCAATAATAAAAATATAAATAAGAAAACATATGCCTGAAATGTAAAATTTAGTTTCTTTAAATAGCTGGTGAATTAAAAAGGTATCAGAACTACTGTAAAAAAGACTTAGTACAGGGGTGCCTGGGTGACTCAGTCAGTTGAGCGTCTGTCTCTTGATCTCAGCTCAGGTCATGATCTCAGGTTCCTGAGATGGAGCCCTGCTTTGGGCTCTGTGCTCAGCAGGGAGTCAGTCTGCTTGAGATTCGCTCTCTCTCTCTCCCTGCCCCTGTCCCGCCCTGTGCGTGCATGCTCTCTCTCACATAAATAAATCTTTAAAAAAAAAAAAAAAGGTAAAAGGAAACCCAATAAAGCAGAAGGAGACTAATAATAGAGAAGAGTAAATGAAATAAGATTCTCCTTATTTGCAATTGATATGATGGACTCCTGTAGAGCTTAAAAATAGCAAGTCTTAAAGATTTCTTAGAATGAGGAAGAATTCGTATAAAGTGTTTTATATAAAATACATACAAATATTTTCTCTATAAACTGACAGTGGCTACTTAGAAGAAATATGGGGGTGTGTGTTTGGAGGCGGATTCTATTTTCAATAGCGATAAAAATGCTTAAAAATAACTTTACCAAGCACTGTATAAGATGCTCCATAAACACTTGTTGAATAGATGAAAACTATATAACTTTATAGACTTTTAGGTTTTTACCACAAATTGATAGAAATACCATACTTCTGGATGGGAAGGTTGTTTTGTAAAGAAATGGCAGATCTGTGGGACAGAATCAGTTCTGCAATGTGACTCTAGGGTATCAGAGGACTGAGACTATAGAAAATGGCACAAGCCAATAGAGAAAGGGTGGGCGAAATGGAGGGAAAATTGGCTATTTATAAGAATAAAAACACAAGTTAACACCTTGCACTAAAATCAATTTCAGATGGACTAAAAAGAAAAAAATCAAAAAGAGACAATGAAAACAATAGAATTAAGAAAATTTAATAATACTTAACTGATGTTAGGATGGAAGGATTAAGCTTAAAAATACTACTTAAAAGTTAAAAAAATAAAACTTTTAATTTAATAAACACCATTATAAAAGGTTTAACCCAAACTGGGAAAAAGTATTTGAAACATAACAGTAAAGACCTTCCTAACACCAACTAAGAACAAACAAAAAAACCCAAAAACTCCAAGTCCAGAAACAAGAACATATAGTCAGTTCTTAAAAGAGAAAACATAAATGGCTGATGAACATGAAAACAGTCTTTTCAGATTTAAGATATGATATGTATGATAAAGTAGTAGTGAGAGACCATTGTCTAGCAGACAAATGGTATAAATTTATTAAAAAGATAATTTTCAGTATTGCAAAGAATGTGGCAAAACACTCATCTCTCACATTCTCATACAGCTAATGGGAATGAAAATAGTCTTGGTAGTTGACTGCATGTTTTAAAACATTCACAGTTCTCTATCCTAGGAAAATAAATGTCTCTTAGTTCAAGCTTTTATCAGTAAAAGTTTGTTTTGAGCCTGTGTGTCAGGGATTATGCTGAATGCTTTACGTTGGTCTCATTTAATTCTCATCAGAATCTTGTAAATGTACCTTTAACAGATGGGCCATCTGACACCTAAAGAGATGAAAAACTACTCTGGTTTCAAAACTGCATATCAAACACTAGTAAACAAGAAAGAAGGCACTCTTCCTTGGGAAAGTGCTTGCAATTATATTAAGAATAAGAGCAAGTTATAAAATTATACTTACCAATTAATTTTCTTAACTTTTTAAAGAAAGAAGAAAGGCAGTAAAGATTAGGAGGCGGTATTCACAAATGCTATAATACCATGTTATTAAAATTAATTATTCCTAAGAATGATGATGATTCTTATTTCTACCCACTTTTCTACAATTAAGGTTAAAAAATTTTTTTTGAGCTGAACTGGAAAAAAAAAAGGTGGGAGTGAGGAAAAAGCGATAGGCAAAGGTGAAAAAAAAATCAAAGAACAATCAAAAAAAAAAAAAAAACAACAACCAGCAAAGCCAGTACAAGTACCTTAGGGAATGTCCTTCAATGCTTTGCTTTTGACTTATATGAAAAACCTAATCTGGTTATGCATGTGCAGATTTACACTCTGCTCACCTTCCTTTGCATGTTTCTGTTCCTTTCTGAGGGTGTTAGGGATTTGGTAAGCATCCAGATTATAAGGAACTTTTGTATTTGGAAATAAAAGTTAAGTCATTTGTTCAAATTCAGAAAAGGAGAATAGTGATAGATTTCCCAAGTACTGGTTCAGTTTGCTGTCAGCTAACACTGTTTTTTTTAAATGGACAATATATATTTATAAAACCAATGGGAGGGAATTCTTTATTTTCATCTTTTTTTTAATTAAAAATTCCAAGTTCTTAAAATGCAACTGCAACTAGTTCTGCTTTTCTGTGGTGTTCCAGGCTTACACCAGCCAGTTTGTATCCCTTGTCATGTTTGCCCTCATGATGTGTGATGACAGGATCTCCATGCAAGAGAGACGCAAAGAGATCATGCTTGGATTGAAGCGGCTGCCTGGTACGAAGATCTCACACAGTAGATTTTTGTTGTCTAAGGGAGTGGCTAATGGGTGAAGTCTCTTCTTGTCCTTGAAGCTGTGGCTTTTAGCTACTTAGTCAAAAAGATCTTTCTTCTTTGGCACCTATGTGTTTAAAAATCCTTTACTGATATCACAGAATAGAAACATTGGTCTTTTGTTGGTTGCTGCCAATATATCATTGTTATTATATCAGTTCAGTTTATTGCCCTTTTTTCATAGACTTTGTTAATATTACTTCTTAACAGATTTGATTAAGGAAGTACTGAGCATGGATGATGAAATTCAGAAACTGGCAACAGAACTTTATCATCAGAAGTCAGTCTTGATAATGGGACGTGGCTATCATTATGCTACTTGTCTTGAAGGGGCACTGGTAAGTCTTCTCACTTATAATTATGTCTGTGGACTTAAGGACCTGGTACACAGTCATACTTTTAGATCCAGTGAAATAGGTGGGACTTTTGAAAATGTCTCTGTATTTATGCACTCTGATTTGTTATCTTGAGAAAGGGTCACACAATATTCAAAAGTGAATATCAAGAAAAGTACATTTTACCACCATGATTTGGGTTTAGCAAGTTACTTGGGTTAATTTGTTCTCCAAATGTTAATAAATAAAAGATTAAATTCTCTAGGTGTGGGATTTCATTGAAGTAAACATGAGGCAAGTAAAAGAACAGTTACAGAGTAATAGGAATATATTCATGATCACCTAAAATCTTCACAAAGTTTTTGTGGTTTTAAAATTTCTAATTAATGAACAAACTTCCAGTTACTTGTTGATAGTTCAGAAATAATCTATTAACCTATATTTACAGGTCAGAGGTCCTTTTATACTTTTGGATAAATAGTGACTTCAGACAACAGATTTTTTTTTTTAAGATTTTATTTATTTGACACAGAGAGAGATAGTGGGAGAGAGCACAATCAGGGAGCGAGGGAGAAGCAGTCTCCCTGGTGAGCAAGGAGCCCGACTTGGGGCTCGATCCCAGGACCCTGGGATCATGACCTGAGCCAAAGGCAGATGCTTAACCAACTGAGCCACCCACGCGTCCCTGGACAGCAGATGTTTTATGTAATATTTACGTAAGAATGGGTTTTTGAATAACAGACTGAAGACTAATCTAGTTCTTTCCTGTTAGAAAATCAAAGAAATCACTTACATGCACTCTGAAGGCATCCTTGCTGGTGAACTGAAACATGGCCCTCTGGCTTTGGTGGATAAGTTGATGCCTGTCATCATGATTATCATGAGAGATCACACTTACGCCAAGTGTCAGAATGCTCTTCAGCAGGTGGTTGCCAGGCAGGTAAGTAGGGGCTGCTGGGAGGGCGCTGGGAATTATCTAAGAGTTGGGTCACTAAAGCTTATTTGAATTTCATGACATTTAAAGTGATAGACCAGTGCCTAGTGGGAGGCTTACAAAACATGTTGAGGTTTACGTGTGAAGAATCTGAGATACTCAAGAGTTTTGACAGGACCCAGCTCCTAGATCTCATAATAAGCAGAACCAAGACCAAAACTGAGGTCCTAGTCTCCAGATCCTCTCCTCTCTCTTAGTGTATGCTGCTCCCTTTTAAGTTAATATTCTTAAAAGTATATTTCAGGAGAAACTGGGTTTTACGTTAATATTACAGGTGTTGTGCTTAACTGTGTTTTCTTCAGATCATTTGGCTTTTCTATAAAGCCCTGAAGATAACTAGTAACTGAGCTCGGTATTTCTCAGTTGTGTGAGTTTAAACAAATTACAGAATCCCACAAGGTTTCCGTTTCCTTGGCTGCAAGTGAGCTCAATCTGAGTTATCCCTAGGATTGTGAGTCAGGGAGGCCACGTGTATATGTGCAGTGCAGAATTTGCACGTTCATGTGCAACAGCTCTGCCTTTGCTTACCAGTGATTTTGTGTGTGTGTGTTTCTTTCCCAGGGACGCCCAGTGGTGATTTGTGATAAGGAAGATACGGAGACCATTAAGAACACAAACAGAACAATCAAGGTACCCCACTCAGTGGACTGCTTGCAAGGCATTCTCAGCGTGATCCCCTTACAGCTGCTGGCTTTCCACCTTGCTGTGCTGAGAGGCTATGATGTAAGTGATGGGCCCCTGGAGAAATCTTGAGTTCACGTTTTACCTGGTTCACTCTTAGTTTTCCTTCTAAATTTTTAGCAATAGCATTTGAGAAATCCTTCAGATATTTATCTGTCACCTGTTACATTTGCACGGCCCAGTGTGTAGGTTACGTCATAACCTTTTCTTACCCGCTGAACCTGAAGGAACCTTGGAGCCTACCTCTATGATTGGAGATTTACCTCCCTGGGGAGTCTCCATGTGTTTTCTGTTTCCTTCCGGGTGGCTGGCAGTTCTTTGTTTGGGACGCCCCCGCACATTGCAGGACTTAGCATTCCCAGTCTCCCGGTCATCATGACAGCCCAACATCCTGCTGTTACACACAAATCATAAATCACTACCAACTGGCATTTCTAGTAAGAAAGGATTTAACGTGGGGAATTGGGCTTACACAGCCATTAGAAGAAGGCCTGGGGAAAGGCAGGGGAGGGAGGCCCCTGTGCCATCCGCCAGGGTAGGAATTGCAAGGAGCCACTACTTTTGGGGGTCTCGGCTGCTGTAGCACCAGGGTGGGCCACTGCCAGAAAGATTCGTGGAAGCTGTTGGCCAGTCTTACATTGGCTGCCTGAGGCCCGTGACCCTCCAAGTGGGCTGCCCCTTTTATAGAGGACCAGAGAAGCACTTCCTGTGCTGAACTGGCTCCTTTAGAATGCTTTTCCCTCATTTCAAGATTCTTAAGATACATTATTTGACTCTATTTTCTTTTTTTTTTTTTTTAAAGATTTTATTTATTTATTTGACAGAGACACAGCGAGAGAGGGAACACAAGCAGTGGGAGTGGGGGAGGGAGAAGCAGGCTTCCCACCAAGCAGGGAGCCCGATGCGGGGCTCGATCCCAGGACCCTGGGATCATGACCTGAGCCAAAGGCAGACGCTCAACGACTGAGCCACCCCGGTGCCCCTTGACTCTATTTTCTTCTTTCTTTCTTTTTTTTTTTTTTAAAGGTTTTATTTATTTGACAGAGAGCACAAGCAGAGGGGGAGAGAGGGAGAAGGAGGCTCCCTGCTTAGCAAGGAGCCCGATGTGGGACTTGATCCCAGGACCCTGGGATCATGACCCGGGCCGAAGGCAGCTGCTTAACTGACTGAGCCACCTAGGCGTCCCTTGACTCTATTTGTAATGTTAGTTTTCTGTAGTCTGTAATGAAGATGGTTGAGGAACATGTTGTTTTCTGGTTTTATACGCAAAAGTAATTTGCTTAGAGTCACTGCTCCTCTCCCCCCAATCTATACAGTCTTTCAAATATTGCTTCTTTTGCAGGTTGATTTTCCCCGGAATCTTGCCAAATCTGTAACTGTAGAGTGAGGAGCGTCTGCAACTCTGGGCGATTGAGCAACACAAGACACCTTTTGTATTTAACACCTTGATTTAAAATTCACCCTTTGAAGCCTTTTTTAGTAAATCCTTATTTATATATCGGTTATAATTATTCCACTCAATTTGTGATTTTTGTGAAATTACCTCATATTTTTCCAGTAATTTGTGGGGGAGTTTAAATAATGGAATTTATATTGGAATCGTTACCACAGAGATTTAGCTCTCATTTTCTTTAAAGGATGCTGGGTGTTGGATTTCTGGGCCCTTCACTTCAGTCTGGGAGAATTGTGTGTTTTTAGAATAATTGGCCTCTGTTTTACCATGCTTCTATTCATTCAGCCCAAAGAAAGTGGTGTAGTACATTTAATTTGGAATATCTAAAGCCAGTGGCAATGTATGCTAATGATTGGACATTTAATTAAGGTTTTGTTAAGTTTACATATAAAGAGAAGATGCTGTGATTTGTTTTTAAATTTGTGTTTTGTTTTTAAATCAAACTGTAGAACTTAAAAACTGAAAGCTTTTCTTGGTGGGATTTCTATGTAAATTAGGTTAACCTGAGTGTCTCAGACCTGTTGCTTGTTATCTGGAGGTCGAGTTAATGTAGGAAGCTCGAGTATGGTAGTACATTGGTTTTCTCCACTCTTAACAGCAAGTATTTGCACAATTTCATAGCAGAAACTTTAAATTTGAGCTGCTTTGGACAACTGACAACATATGTTTTCTTGTGAAGATGGGGGACCTCCAGGTGGGGTGTCCTACTCCTAGTTTTTCCATCTTCTAAAACTGATTTTTATTTCCTTGTATCTGTAGTTTTTTGTTTCATGTGTTTTTTTTAATGACTTGTTCTTTGAAATCACCACACAAAGTTGCTGTCATATGTCTGAGATTAAATCAGTACTGATACATGTAGAATTCTCTACTTTTTGTCCCAAGGAAAAATTTCCTGCAGTGAATTTTAACTTTTTACTGCCTTTTTGCATAAAACTAGTACCATCCTGCCAGTTGGAAGTTCTTTGTAGTTTGGAAGATTTGCAGGTCTTTTGACTAATCATTTGACTATAAATGTATATGCTGAGCTAGGCTTAGAGAAAGAAAGCTGTATGCTTTACACTGATGCTAGTGAAGGATTGCATTGAATATAGTATTATTTCCTAGGTATATTTCTCTATTGTCTGTGTTTTACCCCTGAAATATATTTAGGAATGAAGAAGATACAAATAAGTAAAGTGATATCAAGGTGCCTTCA
>NC_138378.1:75177887-75197466 GCF_054177405.1 Leptonychotes weddellii | reverse complement strand
GGGGAGGGTCAGAGGGAGAAGCAGACTCTCTGCCGAGCAGGGAGCCGGATGTGGGACTCGATCCTGGGACTCCAGGATCATGACCTGAGCCGAAGGCAGTCGCTTAACCAACTGAGCCACCCAGGCGCCCCGGGGCGCTCCTTTTCATTTTGCACTGGGTTCTGCAAATGATGTGGTTGGTCCTAATTGATACTCAATGTTTTTAAAAACAGAAAACGAACAATAAATTTGAAAAAAAATCTGTGGCTTATAATTAAATACATCCACATGGAAATTATAATGAAGATCCATTTTCATCTGTAAAACGTACAGATATTTCAGAAGGAGATAATCCCAAGTGTCAGTGAAGGGTAAGGAAAGGAGCACTTCAGATCTTAACTGCTGGGACTTGAATAATCAAGTGGGAAGGGAGTTGCCGCGGCCACGGTGTCCTGTGGGCTCACCGTGTTCCAAGCAGGATGCATGACACCTGAGGAACGTTAGATTGAATCCTTAAAACGATCCTTAGGAGATAGCTACTATTATCCCCATTGCATAAAGGAGGAAGCTGACGTGTAAGAAAGCAAAACATCTTGTTCAAATGTCACACTCGTAACTGGAAGAACAGGAGTTTGAACTCACATCAGAGGTTTGAACTCACATGAGCACTCACCAAGTCCGTGCTCATAACTGCTGGTCAGAACAGCCTCAAGAGGAAATTGTTCCACATTTCTGCATAAAGAAATGCTGTTATTACAAATATATGTGACTTGGGGTAGAAAAACCCCTATTTTCACTCTCCTTAGATATATAGAAAATAATTTAAAACTTTGTTTATCCAAGAAAATCCCTCCTACTAGGTGCAGGTATGGTGAGGAGAGGAGACAATTTTTTTTCCAAACTGGAAATCTTAACCCAGTGCAAGAATTTAAACATTCACTAAATTTAAGTTTGAGGTTTTGTCCCTCCCTGCCCCCCACTTCTCTCACTCACATGGCTTAGTGTGCCTGTGGGGTGTACACATGAAAGGGGCCTCTGGCTTCCTGGGCAGCCACAGTATTGACCAGACCCTTGTCTGGTCATGGTCACCTAGAGGTCATCCACAGATCACATTGGTGGCTTTGGCTGGTAACCTGGGGGTCTCATGTATCCCATCCCATGTTTTAATGTTGGGAAATACCTTTTGGATAGCTAACCAATTTCTGTTTTCTTAACAACTACAGCTTTGTGTTGAATTTGCACCAAACATACCACTAATTGATATCAGATCATATTTTAGGTTTTTCCTGGTGTGTGTGTGCTGGAAAAGACAAATTAGCAGAGGTTAAAGGAGTATATATTTTGCTATAATATCCTTTTGATCTGCTCCACAAGAAAAAATACAGTTTATATCTACATACATAATATATATATATACATTAGATATAGATACATAATATATATTTTATATAGACATATAATATATATATATATTACTTGCATATAATTGACCAAAGGTTTTGCGTAGTATTACTTTGTTACAGCATACAATAGATCCTAATATTTCTGTTCCATTCTGTTTCATTTTGTTTTTAATGTTGGCAACATCCCACCAAAATGATTTCCCAAATCACTAATAGGTTGCATTCTACAGCTTGAAAGTCATTGTTTTTACAGCCATCGGTCAGATTGACTAAAGGGAAAATTCCTCACAAGTCATTAGGGTGGGGCTGGGCATCCTGGGCTGGGGTCTCTGCAACACAGACAAGAGTTCCCAAATTCAAAGTGCAGTGCTCAATGCCTTGGTTTTGGTCTGGACTGGTATCTTTTTTTTTTTTTTTAAAGATTTTATTTATTTATTTGACAGAGAGAGAGACACAGCGAGAGAGGGAACACAAACAGGGGGAGTGGGAGAGGGAGAAGCAGGCTTCCCGCTAAGCAGGGAGCCCGACACGGGGTTCGATCCCAGGACCCTAGTATCATGACCCGAGCCGAAGGCAGATGCTTAACGCCTGAGCCACCCAGGCGCCCCGGTCTGGACTGGTATCTTAAGAAGTTGGAAGAGAGGCAAGAGTCAAAGTCAAGCTTTTTAAGTAGGAGGGAGTCTTGGCTATGGCCCTGGTCAGTAATAGGTGGATAAGGGCTAAGGCCTGGGCTGGGTTTAGGGCTCCAGCCAATTCAAGTGCAATGTGAGGTTAGGAAGAATGAGAGCAAGGCCAAGAAAGAAGCTGGAGAGGAGAGCAGAGGGAGGAGGCAAATGAACGCTGGGCCTTTGACGGACGAACTAATTGCTTGTCCCACTTTGTGGCGCCTGAGGCTGCGCACCCTTCCAGGATTAGCTGGGGACCTGGGTGGGTCATTTAGGACATCAGTGACTTCAGCTGGGTGGGGCTAAGGAAAAGTGGGACTGACAGTTTTACAATTTCCATCGTTAGAGCAACTCTCTCTTCCAGGATTAAAAGACTCGTGGGTGATGGTTCCAAATAAAGCTCTGTTTTCCTTTTTGTCTTATTCTAACCCATGTGCAAAAGAAGGGGGGACAATTTAAACTCAATTTGGCCCACTCGATTCTTTCTGACTCTGGTTGTGCATGTGGCTAATGGAAAGAGCCTGTGTTTTCTAAGGAGCTTAACCACAGGGAGGTTTGGAAACTCACATAAGCACAAAAGAATGTATTTCAGAAAACAAATCAGAATGAGACTCAGAGTTCTTATTTTGCTCCTACTCTTTGCATATTATACCTTTGGAAGTAATTAAGCAGTAATCTGAGGGCGCTGCTAGGTTCTGTGTGAAATCCCTCGCTGGGAACTCACAATGAATGCAAAAGTCACAAAAATTTATTGACTTCTGACTATGTCCCAAACACTGGAGATGTCATAGAAAAACAAAAATAAGAAACTTTGGAGCTGCCCCCAGCAGTTACCTTCTTGTGGAGCTAGTAGTGAGGAATGGTGGCTTTGCCGTCCCATGATCTGGGCAACCCTTCTCAAAGCCAAGTCAGAAGGTGGTGTGAGAAGGCATTGACCCTGATTTTGAGTAGACCCAGGTATATTGAATGGACCTTCAAGCACAGAGCTCGGTAGGACTGTATTCAAGCAGAATTCCTGGAGGCCAGTTGAATTCCAAATTTTGCTGAGACTTATACCTGTGGAACCAAGGCACAAAATCCCAAGAAGGAGCCTGAAGGAGCTAGATCATGGAAATCTTCAGGGTTTAGGATTGCATTTGAGTTTAGATTTAATTGAGTCAACTATCAGGGACCTTTCACATCTGCTGATTTTCTAGAACATGGGCATTTCAGCTCTCCGACTATAGTTTGCCTAGCAACTGTGTCTTAAAAGCAGTTAAGAAAAAAAAAAATAACAGAGTCCAGTGGAACCTTTCCAAGTCCTACATATATCTGGACTAAGAAGAAGTTTTTATTTCTGCCTTGGAGCTTTGGTAACAATGGCTGAGTAAGCCATTACTGCCTGAAGACATCAGGACTCCGTAACTGGGATTTTAAGATAATTAACTCTTAAACAGGTTGGCATGATAAATGAGATAGTTTATATATTGTAGGGTGGTGAGAAGCTGGAATTGAATCCAGTCTCTGCCACTTCCCCATCCAACACCCTACTTTTCCTGGCTGTGACCGGGAATCCACTTAGGTCTTCAGGGTTGAGAGGAAGCCACTGGTCCAAACATGGACACACCACCCTGGGTCAATTATTCTAGGAGTAGCTACTAGGGCAGATTCCAAACCAGAAAATCAGTTTATAATGCAAAGTGCAGGCGAGACATGCATGTTTTAATAGAAAGTCCAAATTGAGTCAAAGACCCAACATATCTATCCCTGTGGGAGAAGGACAGATGTTTGAGTGAGGTCACAGTGGATAGTTTCTGAGGCCCCATGGATGACGTATTTAGAGTTCAGGGTTAAGAAGTCTAGCTGTGGCCAGCGGGTGGTATTGAGGCAGGGAGGCAGGACTGTGGCACCCGGCAGGTAAGACTTTTGCTCCTACGGATTTGGGTTAAAGAAATATGAGCAGTAGCCCCAACAAGCTCACCTCCATGCTAAAACCATAAACAACTGACACACTGAAAGGGGCTCTTTCCTTTCCCAAGGTGTAATTTGATCTTGGGGTGGGACGGGGTGTCCATGTGCAGGTTAAGGAGGCTCGGCAATAAGGACTAGAAGGATTCCTATATTCCTCTGCTCCTTTAGTAGGTTAGGCCCCTTGGGATCCCATGGTAATCAAGAGAAGACAAAAACAGTTTGGTTTCCAGAATCTTAGAGGGTTATATTTACCCTCGATACCCTCGATGCTTAAGGGAACAGACTATATACATCTCAAGTGTGTCCCCAAAAGAGTATATTTTGGGGGTGCCTGGGTGGCTCAGTGTTGATTAAGGGTCTGCCTTCGGCTCAGGTCATGATTCCAGGGTCCTGGGATCAAGTCCCGCATCGGGCTCCCTGCTCAGCAGGGAGCCTGCTTCTCCCTCTCCCTCTGCCTGCCACTCCCCCTGCTTGTGCACGCTCTCTCTCTCTTTCTGACAAATTAATAAATAAAATCTTTAAAAAGATGGTATATTTTGGTCAAAGCTTATATAATTGTGTAAAGAATGATCGTGTATAAATGTGAAACCACAAACCTCAGCCGTCTCAGGGCAATTACTAGCCGAGTTGGGATAGGAGAAACAAACCTGTCAATATCTCCTTACCTCCAGGTTTGTCTTAGGGGAATCATTTTATTTTTTTCTTGAGAAAATGCAGTGCCTGCCCATCAGCAAGAAGGTTTCCAGATAGATCCAGACTTTTCTTAACACCCGGGGTATTTCTTAGATCTTTCTCTGTACCTAGCATCAACAAATCACAAGAATTTCACCAAATTGTGTACATTT
Organism: Leptonychotes weddellii; assembly: GCF_054177405.1. NCBI lineage: Eukaryota > Metazoa > Chordata > Mammalia > Carnivora > Phocidae > Leptonychotes > Leptonychotes weddellii. The sequence goes on along the minus strand of NC_138378.1, from coordinate 75,192,624 downwards.
CACATGTCAGATAGAAGAATAGTGAAAATGAAGTGTTTTATGACAGTGTGATAGTGTGAATTATTATTGAATGACCCTGTTTAAGTAAAGGAATGCGAATTGATTTGTGGCTGTTCAATAAGGCCAATCTTTGAGAACAAAGAAATGCTAACCCGAGGATTTACTCCAGACCTCTGCTCCTTAGGCAGGTAGCCAAGAATAGCCCCTCAATTCTGGTTCAAGTCCCTATTTTACCAACACTTTACCTCCTCTCCTGCCAGGACAATTCCCACACTGCAGGACTTCTCTACTAATGAGAAAATCAAACTTGGGATAAAGGAGGTATGGGGATGCCTCTTTAATCATTAAGCATCTGACATTACCCCTCAGATAGTACTTGTGCTGGTCATGTGGACCAAAACACAACATTGCATTTCAGAAGAGGGCACAGATGACCAGTGTTAAGGGAAATCTCCTGATTCCAGCGGATAGGAGTTGTAGAATTCTAGATTGGACTATGGCGCATCAATTACGTGGTGCCTCTTGTGAGGGACTTATGTAGCACTGGGCCCTCACCAGGACCCCCAGGACCAGACTATCTACCCCATGGCTGGAGGAAAGCAGCCAGGACCAGTCTTTGGGATTTGAAGTATACAACTGAATCCTGTCCAGGAGGATGGCTGCGATTCTAATGAAAGAGGACTTCCAAAGGTTAAAAGCTCGGGGCTAGTATATGGAATTTTGGTGAGCTCTTAGGAGACTCCCAGCTGCCATTAGGTTTTATTATTGATGAGTAGGTAGTCCCATTTACCAAGGAGCTGTGCTCTAGAGTCATTGACCCATCTGGGAAGGCTCCTCCGGTTCATGTAGGGTCACAGGAATTGGCTGGAGCTGTCTGAGTACCAAACTCAGAGTGTTTATCCAAACGAGGACGGAAGAGCTGGCGTCCAGCTGACAAAATATCAAGAGGCTTCCTTGAGCAATAGAGACTTCTTTCCATGCTCTTCTTTCCTCCATCGAATAAATGGGTTGATGCTGGAGAGGCAAATATCCTTAAATCCCTCACAGGGGGAACATGAAAAAAAAGTGAATGCAACCCAACATCAGGGGATAGTGACTGAGAGATGTACACGGTGCCCTGAGAGCATGGGGTGGGGGCAGTGAGCCCCATCTATGTTGGTCAAAGGCAAGAGGCAGAGACTGCGTTGAGTCTTGAAGAATGAGTAGGAATTTGCCAGTGTAGACACGGAGTGTCCTGAGCGGCTGGAATATGTATAAAGGCTGAGAGACCAGAATAGAAAAGGCCTGTTGGAAAAGGTTTAGTTTTTAAGAGGAAGTGTCTCCAACCCCCTCCTCACCCGAATGCCTGGATCCCTTTCCCCATCTGCCCATCTCCTCACACCCCACTCTGCAGGGCTCTATGCTGCTGCCACAGGAAATTGCTTGTTCTTCCTCAAATGATTGTTTAAATATGTATTTCTGTATTTACTAGAAGAGTTCGGCGTTTTTCAAATGCTGATCTACTATCCTTTAGGGGATTGCTTGTTCTGATCCTTGGTCTATTTTTCTATTGTTTGCCTTTGTAATATTTACTTGTACCAGTTATTTACATATCCTGGACACAGATTTTTTGCCTTTTTTATTTGTTACAGACATCCTCTTTCACTCTTGTCTTTGAACCTGTTTATGGCATCTTTTTTTCATTCAGAATTGTAGATGCTTCAGATAATCAAAATTATCCTTTTCATTAAAAAAAAACTCCTACTTTCTGTACCTAAGCTGAAGAAACCTTCACTAACCTGAGGACATAAAAGTCTCCTTCTATAATTTGCCCGATGGATTTAAAGTTTTGTCTTTCCCATTAGGCTTTAATACATCTAGGGTTACATTTGGTATGAGACAGTGATCTAATTGGCTCTTTTCAATTAGAAATCCATTGTCACAGCATCATTTATTAAAGGGTTAGTTCTCTGTCCTCAGTTTGAATCACCTTTTTCACTGAATTGCAAGACCCCATGTAGATTGAGGTTTGGGTTCTCTATTCTACCTCATTGGCTCCACGGTTATATTATGTACCGTGCACATGGGGTCATTTTATCTGATAAGGCAAGTTTTCCAGCTTTATTATTCTTTTTCACAATTGCCTTGATTACTTTTAGACCTTTAATCTTCATTTCATTTTTAAAGCCAGCTTTTGAGTTCGATAAAACATACTTTGAGAATTTTTCCTAGAATTAAAGTTATAGATTAAGTTGGGGAAAGTGAGATAGCCTTATGATACGGAGTTGTCACTGTGTGACTGTAACATGTTGTGTCACTTTTGTTCAGGTCAGGCAGACATATCATTTCTGGATGTGGGGCAGAGACGCGTGAATTCTCCTTATAGAGATGGAATACACTCGATCAGAATGCGAATTCTTGGGATATTGTACCATAAAAGGAAGGCACAAAATCTATTGCACAGATTCATTTTAAATGTCTATAAAATAATCTGAAACAAAGAAAAAAATAGCAACAAACAACTCTTTCGAAGTTAAAATTAAGGCAAATGAGTGCATAAAAAATAAAAGTAATCTGAAACCAGTGGAAACTGTACAAAATGTCAGAGTAGAAGGAACAAACTCTTAACCTCAACAACCATTAGAATGACAGGCAGAAGTGCAGAGCTCAGCTGACACAGATCCTCAAGTGAAAGGAAAGCGGCATCATAGCTACAGAGAAGAATGGGTTAGAATAGAAGAACCTACTATGAAGTCACTGCAACAGCTTGAGTATGGGCACTATGGAAAATACTTAGAAGCTGAATTGAAGCAGTAGTAAATGGTATCAGTAAAACGGAAGTCACTCTTGGTAAATAAAGAAGCCCCCTTCTAAAATTCTGTAATTCCATATGTCCTAGAGAAAGTGTCCCTCTTTTTTAGGAAGAAGATTCCTTTTTAATATAATGAAAGTCTGTAAAGTTTTTTTTTTTATTTATTAGTATGACTAGTTACGTTAGATTTTCTTAAATGTTGGACCATCAATACGTTCCTGAAATAAACTCCACTGATTAATTAATTATTATTCTTTTAGATTCCTGCTGGATTTGTTTTGCTAATATTTTATTTAGAGATTTTTGCATCTATATTTACAAATGAAGTTTTATTCTTTTTGAGGAGGGGGGATTTGTTTATGTTTGTGTGTTCAGGCATCTAGTTTATGCTAATTTCATTTAAATAAATTGGAATTGTTTTTCTTCCCTAATCAGTGAATAATTTAAATAGCACAACCGTAATGGTTTTTTTATTTTTTTTTATTTTTTTAAAGATTTTATTTATTTATTTGAGACAGAGAGAATGAGAGAGACAGAGAGCACATGAGAGGGGGGAGGGTCAGAGGGAGAAGCAGACCCCCTGCCGAGCAGGGAGCCCGATGCGGGACTCGATCCCGGGACTCCAGGATCATGACCTGAGCCGAAGGCAGTCTCTTAACCAACTGAGCCACCCAGGCGCCCCCCGTAATGGTTTTTTTAAAGATTTGAAACTGACCTCTGAATCTGGGTGGGCCCAGGGATTTTTTTTTTTTTTTTTTTTTTTTTTTTTTTAGTGCATTAGTGTGTGGAGTGAGGGTGGAAGGTGGAGTGAAGGGAAGTTCTTTAACAAAAATTAGTCTAAATACCTTTTCAGATAATTTCCAAAATTATAAAAGAGCCCAGTTAATGGATAAGTTGAATGTAGAACATAAAGAAAAATGAACACCTGATTAAGTAACATCTGCTTTTGTGTTCCTAGATCAGGAAGCGTGCTGCATCACTGGAATGAAATCTATTACTTTGTGGAACAGTTGGCTCATAAATTCATCAGGTGAGAAAGAATGTGTCGTGCTCTGCTATAGGTAAAACTAGCCTATGTTTGTTATTCTACTAATTACTAGCTACTTCGGGCATGCTTTTTGACAAAGGTAGACTCTCAGATCTTGGACCAGAGACTTGACTTTGTTTTCATCTTTGCCACACGTTAGGATAACTTCCAGTTCTGTGTTTTTAGGACAACGCTGATTTGGTTATAAGACCAAAATTTTACCTCTGTCTCTCTTATTGGATTCTATATTCTTCTAGAAGGATCATTAACATTTTTTTCACAGTGGACCACTCTGGGCCAGTTGGCTTATTTTAGTTGGACTCATGTGTAAACAGTGTAGAGTATAAGGTGACCAACTCATCCCAGTCTGCCCAGAACTTTCCTGGCTACAGCACTGAAAAATCTCACATTCTGAGAGCTCTCCTCAGTCCTGAGCAAACCACCCTGTTGGTCAGCTGAGCTAGGTGTCTTATCAGATAGAATTCTCTTAGCATTCTTTACACCACTTTCCAGGGGAGGACAATCCAGTTTTGAACATTGTCACTATAAATATTGCAGAGCCTTGGAGGTCCTACTTTCCAGTAAGTATAGATGCCCACTGGAAAAGCAAAGAAGGTCATTTCACCCTCCTTGGATACAGCCTCCAAGGGATGACAGCTGTGATTGCTTTCATGGATGTGCTTGAAGCCAGTTATCAAGGTCTTTGGTAAAATTGTCCTGATCATTGTGAATTCTAAGGCAGCTCCTCTCCTGTGTCATGGCATCTGTAGAGTCTTCCAGCCCATGTGAGTAACCATAAACTTCTTCTCTGAATAATGTTTTCTTTATCTCAGAAGACAGGTTGTCCCCTGAGACCAAAGTAATGACAAACGCATTCCCTCCAAATTCAGTTACTGGTCTCTTTCCTGCCTGCCTGATTGGAGGGAAAGGGTTAGGAGATGTCCTCTCTGTGATGCCAAAAATTGGAAGCTGCAAGCGGGAAGCATCTAAACCCAGATGAATGGGAAAAGCAGATGCTGAGAGGAGAGGCGGGAAGGGGAGATAAGAAGCAAATACATGGGTGGTATTAAAAGCAAAATATTTGAGGGAATTGTAGAAGCTTAGAATTGAAAGCAACAACTTCCCAAGCTATCCTAAGAGGTATTCGCTACCTTCAACTTAAATAGCTCTGGTGAGAAACTGCTGTCTTTGGAGGCAAACAGTCCAATAGTTGGACCATCCCAGTTTCCAGAAAAGCCTCTTTGTCATTGAGCCAACATGTCCTTTCCTATACTCTCATCCGTTATATCCATTTTATCCTTCAGAGTGCTATAAAACAAATCTGCCTCTAGACACTTGACAGTATCTGTTGTGTCTCTGTTTGCTCTTCTGGTCTTCTGTTCTCTCTGAGGACTCTACTGGAAAAGGCTTTGAAGTTAGTCAGATGTGGATTTGAATCCAAGCTCCGTTGTGCAACTCTAGCAATTGACTTACCTTGGTTGAACCCTGGTTTGCATGTGAAAATTAGAAGACAAAACATGTGCAAACCAACTAGCCCAGCACCTGGCTTAGAGTGGCCACTCAGCACTTCTCTTTCCCAGTTCATTCAGCAATTCCAGATGCCTCACTATCTGAGTAGCAAAGACACTGAGAAGTAGGGATTGGGAGGACTTAACCCAATCCTTTCATTTTATTGATAAGGAAACTGAGAACTAGAGAAGTTGACATGGCTTAATGCACACCACGAGGCACTTTCCTCTGGTTGTCTCCTCTGGCCCTTCTTGGCTATGGACGCCCCCTCAAAGTGTGTCACCAAGACATCACAGTCATGCAAACTGTATTTTGACTGCTGCAGCCCAAGTACCTGTTGTAGAACCTGACACATAGCACATGCTCACTCAATAGTTTTGGATAAATGGACAGATTCTGAAAAGGAATGAATGATTTTTATTTATTCATTTTAATAAAGAGTCTAGGCAGCTGATATTGCAGGGGGGATATTCATTGAATAACAGTGGCTGATGCCAGTACAAATATTACCATTTCCAATTTTAATGGGATCCTGGGAATTTCAAGTTCTTTTATTTGTCTTTATTCTGACCCCCTCCCGTTTTCCGAGTAATGATGCTGACTCTTCACAATTTCCTTCAAGACCCCAACCCACACCTCTCACCCATCACTTTCAGCAAAGAACTTCACCTCCTATTTCACCAAGAACCCTGGAAATAGCAGAAAAGTGATGTCCTCATGTTCCAGACCTATTCTTAAAGGATGCATGCTTGCTCTTCCCATTGTCTCTGAGATTCAAATATCCCCCCTTTGAAGGTGACCCCTCCATTTTAGTCCATTTATCCCATTGTCTCCAATATCGTCCAGGTCTTTGTTTCTCTCTTGGATTTTTCTCCACCTTTCCTCTGGCTCCATTTCCACATCAATAGACATAAACAAATCTCTCCTGCCCCATGTCTGAAAAAAAAACAAAAACAAAAGAACCCAAAACAGAAAATAATGAATCTCCTAATTATGTCCCTCTATAGCTACTATAGATATCTATTTCTTACTGGTATCTCTTACTCACTCAAATATCTTTAAAGATTCAGTGTCTCCATATCCGTACTTTTATCATTCATTCCTTGACTTGCTTCCATCTGGCTTCCATCCCACCTCCCACCTGCTGGCTCTCACCAAAGCCCCTAAATGATGCCCTAAGAGGACAAAGACAGTCTTGCAGTGCTTATTCTGCTGGATACAGGAGCTTCGTTGGATTGAGAGTTTTCCCTCCTTGAAATTCTCTCCTCCACTGGCTTCTGGTTTCTCCTTTCACCCCACTGACCAGAGCCAGGTCCTTAAATATTGGTGTTGGTTCTAGCAGTGGCTCACTTCCCTTCTCACTGCTGACTCTGTCTTGGAACAATTCCACTCACGTCAGTATGCTGAAAACTTCCAAATTAGGTCTCTTGCCAAGACTCATATACCAAATATACCAATTGCCTCTTGGAACCCCACATTTCTCACATTTCAAATTCATTTTTTCCAGAGCTGAACTCTATACAAAAGAAGCAGGATACTATATGGTGCTTAAGAACCCAACTTCCAGAACCAGAAGCTTCATTTTAAGCCCCAGATCCACTACTCTCCCACTCTGTGACCTTGGGGAAATTACTTTATCCTTCAGGGTCTCAATTTCCTTTCGTGGAAAATAGGAATAATAATAGTACTGATCTCGTAAAGTTGTTACAAGTTTAATGAGATAATACATGCAAATCACTTACAGTAGTGTCGGCCACATCGTAAGCACTTGATAAGATTGACCATTATTATGTTATTATGATAATTATGATGGTCATTATTATCATTTAGGACATGGTGTTTTGCTGATTAGCAGCAGTGAGGTGGTAACAGGCAGAATGGTGTCATGGACAGAGAGCCCAGGTCTGTTTCAAGATACCAACATTCAATTCGCTAGGTACTGCTTGGGCTCCTACCAAGTATAAAACACCAGGGTAAGCGTTTCCAAAGATGCATCAGACACATGGTAATGAATGTAGACTTCATCCTGGCGGCAGTAGGAACCATTGGAGATTTTATAGCAGATGAGTGACGGGTCTAATTTATATTTTGGGAAAATGGTTCCGGAAGCAGCGTGAAGAATGAATTAGAACACAGGATGATGCCCAGCAAGGTCACCAGCTAGGAAACGATTGTGGTGGTCAGATAGTTGAGGGCAAGGTCCTAAGTAAAGAAATGGAAAAGGGGGCGTTTGAGAAATGTTGCAGGAGGTGGGAACTATAAGATACAGGGGCCAGATCAGGGAGGGGAGGGTACTGCATTGTGAAGAAATAGGTTCATGCTGTGACAGATGAAGCGGTTGGCCACCCAAAGAGAGCCCAGCAGTCTACTGGTGAATCTACTACACCCTGATAGTCCATCTTTTGTTTTTGTCTTTTTTAATGTTTGTTTTGTTTTTGTTATTTCTGCCAGTCCATCTTAAAGACAGAGAAATATGTTTGGTCCTCAGCTGAGAGTAGTTCTGTCTCCCAGAGTGTGGATTTTCCATGGACAGAGCGCCCAAGCACTGCCATCTACAAACCACGCTGCTGTGTTCATGAATATTGAGAAGTGTAACTACCAAGCAGAGTGGATATTCTTGTGGCCCATCAGCACATTCTCCCCTTATAGGATAACCTCCTTGGGAAACCAAGGCGAAATTAAAAGTTGTGGTGATCCTGCTTTCAGAGGAAAGGGAATTCGTAGTATGATCTTAATGGCTGATGGCATCCAACTGCAACAAGCTCAACCACTCTCCACGTTAGCATCCACTCGACTGCCATGGGGACGCTATCCAATCTTACCTATTGGGGGTCCCCCTTCTATAAACACCATGCAGACCAGTCCTCTTCTGGGGTCGTATCTCTTCAGACAGAGCACAGGGCAGTGATGAATTTTAGCTTTTGTACTTGTAATCCACCCTTACTGAGCAGCGGGGTCAAATCAGAGGCAGCCTCCAGGAAGACAATGCAGGTCTTGCCTTTGGTCTGCAGCTTCGAGGCTGCTGCTGGCTAAAGACTTGCAGCACCAGCTGTGGAGGCCCTCTTTGGTTTGAAGGGCCTCAGCTTCCGCAGCCATGATACAAAAGGGAGAACAGAGAGGACGACCAGAAGGAAATGGCATTCCACAGTCTTTCTATCTGCCCTAATGGAATTTCTTTTCCTTTCCAGCCCACAGCTCAGAATGTCCTTTATTGTCTTCTCCACTCGAGGCACAACCCTAATGAAGCTAACAGAAGACAGGTAAGGATGCTCGCCTTCCCTGTGCCTCAGTCAGTTGAGCGTCTGCCTTCGGCTCGGGTCATGGTCCTGGGGTCCTGGGATTGAGTCCCGCATCAGGCTCCCTGTTCAGCGGGGAGCCTGCTTCTCCCTCTCCCTCTGCCTGTCACTCCCTCTGCTTGTGCTCTCTCTCTCTGGCAAATAAATAAAATCTTTAAAAAAAAAAAAAAAGCCCACCTTTTCTTGAGTAGTTTGGATATTTGTACCCTAGTCCTGGCCCTCTCAGTCATTTTAATCTTATAGTTCTCTTTTCACTTAAGCCTTGAACTTTGCACATTGACCCATCTGCTAGTTTACTCTGTGATAACTGATGGAATTCCCTGATGTTGGTGAAATTCTGTAAACGACTAAATCACATTAAGGTAGAACTTATATTTGATTGGCAACCCGGTCTGCTAACTTGGAGCAAAATGGGAGCAAACCAAATTTTGGGGGAATTCTATTTTCTTTTATTTAAATTAGATTTATTTTGTGGATTAAGATTTCAGAGATATAATAAACATACTGTGAGAGAAGTAAGAACTTGAAATATTATCATACATAATTACTAGGGCAGGGACTAGAAAGGGAGGGTGTACGGGACCATGGAATAAAAGGAAATTTGAATCAGGTGTGGAAAACTGTTGTTGACATAAAAGGATTACTTAGACCTAGCTGAACAAAAATATTATTTTGGATTTTACCACTTACCCATGAAAGCTAGCAAAAATCGAGACATGCCATTTGTTCATAGTTAGGATGGTGTATTGGGAGTGGAGGTAACAGTTTTCCTGAGTCAAGGACTCTGTCCACTTTTTACAAAGTGCTATGGTAGGTGGGGGCCGGGGGTGGGGACACATGTGGGACTGTTGGCACACTTGCGTATGGACACATAAGGAAAAGGAAAGGAGGAGGGGCAAGCACAGGGAGGACAGGGAGACTTTCTTCTTCTAGAGAGCAGAGTAGGACCAACAAGATGGAGTAAGGTTTTCTGGATTTTGCACCAACACAGCAAATCTGAGCTAGTCCCCATTTTTCTCCACATTTTTGTTTCCTGTGTGTAACAAAAAGAATACTCTGTACCATATAGAAGTTTCCAAGTCCTGTTTCTCCTTTAGCAGTATCTTTTATTCACACATGCCATTTGCGATGCACAGAAACCCCATTTTAAAAACAGGGGTTTCTCATTTCCTATTAACAGAAGTAGAAACTGAGGCCATATCATGTTCCTAAGGATACCAAGCAGAACCCACACTAGATGCAGGCTCCACATTCTTGCCATTGTACCTTGCTGCCTTCTGTTATTACACAGAGAATCATAAAGCCCGGGAGAGTTATGAGACTTTCCTTCAATATTGGCCAAGGATTTTAAGAAGCTCTGAGACAGTGTCTCTGGCTTATGGGCTATATAGAAGATTCCTCCTCTCTCTGTCTTTACATGATGACATCCTTTATGCAGAGATGCCTTTTGTTCCAAGAAAACCCTCTCTCCCATTCTTCACATCCTCCTACAACCCAGGCTGTCTGGTGCTGCTCCTTGCTGACTCCACTCGTTGCGTGCTTGAGTTTGGCCCAGAGACTTAGATCTTACATCCTTTGTGGGTATTTTGTGTGCTACTGCTCACGGCCTCTGGGAAGTGGGGAGGACAGAGGGGGTCACAGATTTATAAACACTGTTAAAATGCCGGGGCTTTCAGTCTCGTTTTGGTTATGCTAGTTCAAATTAGTCATCTGAATCCGACTTTGAATCTACTGTTTTATGCCTTAACTTCACTACTCCTAGTTTCCCATACCAAGGAGAAGACAGAGATTAGAATCTCCACTTTGCAGGAAGCAGTATTTAATATTTAAGGGCTAAATATGCATCAAACAGCGAAAAATGCCTTGCTAGAGGCTGTATGGGTTTCACATGGTGACTGCTTGGCCTTACCTCTGGGTCAGCTGGCAAAGCATGAATGGTTTACTGACACTTCCCCAACCTTCTCAGCCCAGGAGAAATGTGGATGAGCCTTCCCTCTCCGAAATACTTTCTCATGAGATTGGCTAAAAGAATTAGGCTTTCAGAACTTCCAAGCTGGTACTATTTCTGAAAGATATGACTTCCAGTGTTTTAGTTGGTCACAGGAATTTTTATGTTTTTCTCCATATCTCATTTGATCTTCACAATATCCCTATAAGAGAGTAAAAGATCCGTTACTGTACGGATGTAATAAGTGAGGACACAGTGTAAGTTAAAAAAAAGGTGTTCAAAAACAGGACATGAATTCACAGAGACTCTCGTTTCAACAAGAGCAAAAGATTGTGGGTAAACCAAAAGAAATACTATCGAAGGAATATTTGCATCCAGCTCTTGGGATCAAATCCACATAAAGAAAACCACGAGAAGCTTGAAGAAATAGAACAGAAAATAAATACCGTGTGTTGAGATGTAGTAAAGGAATTACAATCAGAATAATAATACTTACCATCTGTGTCTTTTATCTGCTAAGCACCTTACATATCATTTCTCATGTATCCCCATATAACCAGTATAATTTCAATTTCCAGTGGGGTCTCATTGTTTTATATGGAATATGCCATTTTTCGCTATCTGCTTTCAAGATTTTTTTCTTTATCTTTAACTCTCAGCAGGTTGGCTAGGATCTATCTAGGCATGGTTTTCTTTGAGTTTATCCTATTTTGGCTTTGCTGAGCTTCTTGAATCTATAAATTTGTCTTTCACCAAATTTGAGGAATTTGCAGCCATATTTCTAAACTATTTTTTCTGTACTAGTCATTTTCTCCTCTCTTTTTGGGATTCCAATGACACAGATTTAGACCTTTTGGTATGATTCCACATGTGTCTGAAGGTCTGCTCAATTCTTTTCCAATCTTTCCTCTTTCTGTTTTTCAGATTAGATCATCTCTATTGATCTATCTTCATGTTCCCTGACTCCTTCCTCTGCCATCCCCATCCTGCCATTGAGCTCATCCATTGAATTTTTTATTGCAGATACTGTGATTTTCAGTCCTAAAATATCTATTTTGTTCTTTTTAAAATTTTTATTCCTTTGCTGAGGTCATCTATCTTTCCATTTATTTCAAGTGTATTTACCTTTACCTCATGGAGCAGAGTTATAAGAGAAATATATAAATATTTAAATATATATGTAAATATACAGTATATAAGATATAACATAAAATTAAATATATTTTATATAATATAATTAAACATGTAATGAGATTACATATGAGATAAATATATTGGATTAACTATATGTAATGTAATTATAGTAGAATATATAGAAATATAATAGATAATACTAGTAGAAATATAGTAGAAATGTAATATATAAATACTATAAAATAAATTCATAAAGCATATTTATATGCTTTAAATTCTTTGCCTGACAATTCCATAAGCTCAGGATTGGCATCTTAATTACCTTCTCTCATGAGAATTGGTCACATTTTCTAGGTGTTTGTACATCGAGTAATTTTAGACTATATTCTAGAAGTTTTTAATACTAGGTTGTTCAGACATCTTCAAATCCTCTGGAGAATATTAATCTTTCTTCTCTACTTGAACTAGGTTCAGACCACAAGCTCTATCTCTTCTGTGAGTGGTGGTTTTTATTTCAGTTCAGTTTTGAAAGCCTTTGCTAAGCTGCTTTGAGTCTGTCCTATGCACGTGCAGCTCAGAGATGAGCCTGGGACTTACACAGCTTCACAGAATTACTGGGACCCCCTTCTCCAGTTCTCTATCCTGCAGGATTCCCCACACACTATGTTTCCCACTTAGGCTGCCCTTTGCAAGTCCGCTAGCAAGAAGAATGATGTTTCTCTTGGAGTTTGGCCACTACACTGCTTTGTGCCGTTCTCTACTGAGGTCACCCATGGGGCAAAGGCAGGAGTAATCAAAGGGAAATGAAAGTGGGGATTCTCTCCACATTCTTTGAACCCCAAGGGCTCCCTTTCCCAGGGGCCTGAGATATGGTAACCTCCCAGGCCACTACCATGTGACTGAGACCTACCCTCAGGTTAAAACCCTGAAAGAAAAGAGGGGGGGAAATATGGAATCCATCCTTGTCTGGGTTACTTCTCAGGTTTTAACTACCCTGCACAACTTATCTGCTTTGTTTACTTTTTAGAGTCCTTATGTGTTGGCTTTTTTTTTTGTCCAGAGTTTCTCTAATAATCACCAGGAGAGATAGCCAGTAGCAAGTTTACTCCATCTTGCCTATTACTTCCATTTTATAGATAAGGGACACTGAGAATCTGAGTTCAGAGAACTTGCAATGGTCAAATAACAAAAATGGGAGAATTAGTATTCTGATTCTGGTTTCTGGGTTTGGTCCAACTCATGTGTTCTGCATTATATCATGTTGCTCTTCCAGGATTTCTTAACTTCATCAGTTTGCAAAACAGTTGACAAATTGTAACACATCAGCGTAATAAAGGATCCAATGTTAATTTAAGTGCTGTAACATCCATGAATGTTAGGATACATTATGTTAGTATTAACTACTGCATATGATTCCCTGAGTACTCCCTGAATAGTCTTTTTCCTGATCTTACTTTAAATACTTCAGATATTTCATCATTTGGAAATGAGATCATCTCAAGGAAGTCCAACTCTTCCTTTAAAAGAAATCAAGAATAGATACTCAATTTAATCAAATGAATTTTTGGCATCTATTAAGATGATATTTTTTTCTTTGACCTACTAACACAGTGAAATGCATTAAAAAGATTTTTTAATATTGGATCATTCTTGCATTTCTGGTTACACTTGGTTGTCATATATTATTATTTTAATGTAGAGTTGAACCCTTTTCTGCATTTTATTCAGAAATTTAGCATCAGTATTCATAATTATGACTGGACTGCTATTGTCCTTTTTATGAATACTTTTACCTACAGTATTTTTATACTTTTTTTTTTTTTTACATGTAGATCATTACTTCTAGAAATTAGTCTGATGTAAGGTATAGGGCCAAGATCCATCCTTTTCTTCTAAGACCTTAGCCAGTTTTTCCATCATTTGCTGAATAATCATTTACTACCAGTTTGAAAAATTATACTCTTTCATAGACTTGGATCCATTGCTGTGTTTTCTATGCTGATACACTGCATTTCTGTCTGTTCCTAGCTAGGGCCACACTATTTTTATTAGTTTTGGCATCTGGAAGACCAGTCCTTCTTCACTTCTGATCTTGAGTGAAAATCCCCCTGGTCTTTAGTAGTTTTTTTTTTTTTTTCCCCTACCATGGTCATTTTAAATAATTTGTTTAATGTACCACAATATTCTTGGGATTTTCACTTGAATTGTATGGAAAGTGCAGAATCACCTTAGCAAAATGGCATTACAGTTTTACTGTATGTATTTTCTTATCTAAGGATATATCCCTTCACTTATGTCTCTTACTAAGGTTTTGTTGTTTTCTTCAAATCAATCTCATACAGTGTTCGTTAAGTTTTTTCCTAGGCATTTTTAAGTTTTCCTTCCATTGTGAATGAGTTTTTTCTGGTGTATTTTCTAAATTACTGGTTTATATAATTTCTACTTTTAAAATTTATTGATTTGGGGGCACCCGGGTGGCTCAGTCAGTTAAGTATCTGCCTTCAGCTCAGGTCATGATACCAGGGTCCTGGCATTGAGCCCTGCATCGGGCTCCCTGCTCAGTGGGGAGTCTGCTTCTCCCTCTCTTTCTGCCCCTCCCCCTCCACTCCTGCTCAGTCTCTTGCTTTCTCTCTCTCTCTCAAATAAATACATTTTTTAAAAATCTTAAAATTTATGAATTTTTGTTGGTGGACTAGTATGTGATTAAATTTTATTTATCACCCATGAATGTTGGACAATAAAGAAATATATTGATTAAATTTATCAAATATCTTATGTTTTTGTTTACTTGATCTGTGAAGACAGTGAGGTATTTTTTAAACTTTCCACCATAACTGTTTTATGTGAATCTCCAACACACTGCTTTATAATTTATGCCATATTGTTTAGTTCACATGGATTTTCATTATGGACTATACTTCTAATCAACATAAAATAACCTTTCTGTTACCTTCCATGATTTTTAAGTCCTTTGTCAAAAAAATATTATGAACTGGGCGCCTGGGTGGCTCAGTTGGTTAAGCGACTGCCTT
>NC_138378.1:75126047-75177387 GCF_054177405.1 Leptonychotes weddellii | reverse complement strand
CATCGTCTCTCATGGTTCGTCTACCCCTCCGATTTCCCCTGCTTCATTCTTCCCCTCCCGCTACCTTCTTCTTCTTCTTTTTTTTTTCTTAACATATATTGCATTATTTGTTTCAGAGGTACAGATCTGAGATTCAACAGTCTTGCACAATTCACAGCGCTTACCAGAGCACATACCCTCCCCAGTGTCTATCACCCAGCCACCCCATCCCTCCCACCCCAGCCCCCACTCCAGCAACCCTCAGTTTGTTTCCTGCGATTAAGAATTCCTCATATCAAGAGGATTTATATTTTTAAGATGAGAGATACTAGAGTATATTTATATGCTGGTAATCAGCCTCTAGTATTTTTCTTCCTGACTTGAAACAAATGTGTAGTCACAAATATTTAGAAAAAGGCTTGATAGTATTTCTGCTTCTGGTTAGGATGTAGAGGAATGTGAAAAACCTTCATTCCGATGGTCAAGCAGAAAAGTCCCAACAAAATAAAATCCATATGTTTCTATGGGGTTAACAGACATACAGGAAGCACTGATGAGCTGAATTAGAGAAAAACAAGCCCCTTATAGCTGAGCAGAGATCTACAGAAACTTCCATACTTGGTGATGGATATGATCTGGGTATGGGCAAAAGTAGGGTAGCCATGGAGACTTTTCAGAGATGAGGAGAAGTCAGCTGAACCTCAGTCAATGATGTGTGCGAGAGGGATGGATTATCTGAAGGAGCCCCACATGAAAAAGAAATCTCTGTCTGACAATTCTCCCCCTCACCTGCACCTCTGCATTTTTTCTAAGAAAGTATCAGTGGAACAGTTGCTGAAAAGTGAAGAGAAATTGCATAATACTATATATGGATCACTGTGGTGCTTGGATTCTGGTGTTCTACCAGAGTTGAATCCAACAGCAAGCAAAAATGACTGAAGCTGCACCCACCTCCCTCCCAACTCAAAGACTGAAAAGACCACAAATGCAGGGCAGGGCGGAAGTCTGAGAATCAGGCTAATAACAGGGAACGGCGTCTAATTAAAGCTGTGACCCAGCCTAAACTCAACCTAACTCAAGGAGGAATCTAAATAATCAGCCCCCACCCCACCCCCAGCTCCCAAAGATAAAAGGCTTATGAGCAAAATAAGTCAACATTGTACCTAAGTTTCCACTGCTTTTCTTTTATACACAATGTCTGAAACACAAATGAAAAGATAATGAGGCATGGGAAAAAGGCAGGAAAATGTGACCCATAATCAAGAAAAAACACAGTAATGGAAGCAAACCACAGATCATTCAATGGTTGGAATTACCAGACAGGGATTTAAAGCAACTATTATAAACATGTTAAAGAATTTACAGGAAAAGGTGACTACAATGGAGACACAGGATATCAGTAAGAAAAAACAACAACAACAACAACAACAAAGAAAACTCTAAAGAACCAAGTGAAAACTATGGAACTGAAATACAATATCTATAGAAAAGGGATTGATGAACTTAAAAACAAGTTAATAGAAATTATCCAAACTGAATGAGACAGAAAAGTGATCAGGGGGCAAAGGGGGGTGATGACCCAGCCCTTATGATTTGTGGGATAATACCAAGTGGTCTAATATACGTATAATTGGAATACTGAACATGACATTCTGCAGACGAATCTAAAACCCTCAAAGAACCCCAAACAGGAGGAATACAAAGAAAAACATCATCTAAGTGCAAAGTAGTTGAATTTCTGAAAACCAGAATAAAGAGATAATCTTAAAACATAGGGAGAAGGGAAAAGACATATTACAAAGAGAGGAGCAACAATGAAAATCACTTACTTTTCATCAGAACAAAAGACATGCAATCCAGAAGGCAACAGACTGATTTCTTTACAAAGGTGAGAGGAAATAACGACAACTTAGGATTCTATATCCAGTGAAAATATCCTTAAAATTGCAGGCAAAAATTAAGACATTTTTAGGGGAAAAAAAAACTGAGAAAGTCATCCCCAGCAAACCTGCACTACAAAAAGAAACAACTGCTAAAGGAATTCTTCAGGCTAAAGGAAAATGATACCAGATGTAAACTAGATCTACAAAAAAAAGGAAGGAGGAATAGCAGAAATAATAAATATTTTCTTAATTTTGCAAAAAGATGATTGCTTAAGACAGATATAAGAACGACATTTTGGAGTTTATTACATATATAAAAGGATATATTACAGTAATAACATAGAAGATGAGAGGGGATATATGGAATCAGAATGTTAAAGCGTTCGTTCTTTCATTATATGAGAAGTGACATAATATTAACTTATAGTAGCCTGTGTTAAAGTAAGGATGAATACTGTAATCCATAGAGCCACTGCTATAGAAAGGATGTTACTACAGATCCTACAGATGTTAAAAGATAATGAAGAAATATTATAAACAACATTATGGAAAGAAATTCAACAATACAAAAGAAATGAATAAATATCTGTACATATTACTGCATATAAATTATAGCTCACTAAAAAATAGAGAGAGAGAAAAGGATCTTTGGTTCAGCATGCAGCTCAGTATCATTAATCATGTTGGCCTATCCTTAAGTAAAAGTCCCAAAGAGGCTATCATTTATATACATTATAAACAAATGATTAGAGTTGGCTGTGAAACATCAAGACTCCAAAAGTAGCAATGAAAGGTCTTTAATTAATCTATGGTCTTTTGTTCTGTTCACTCCATGTTTTTGGTAGTGAGCATCTGGAGCCATAAGGCCATCTGGAAATGTTGCAAACGCAGCATTAGCGGTAGTAGGTAGTGATGTGTGTTTACAATATAAGTTGAGGCTCCAAAGCCAACAACTGCCGGACATTTGAGAAAAGTTCAATTCCACAGAACTAGAAGCTCTTTTACTCAGAGGCAAGAAGTTGACAATGTAGAGCTGATGTTGGGTTATTCTGGGGTGGTGGTGGAGATTGTTTTATAGACTGAAAATGTGGTAGACATTGCATAACCCCAAGGAGGATTTTGCAGTAGGAACATCACTAGGATACTTAGGAGAAAAGCTTGTTGAATGTAGTGCTTCTTGACATGCTTATGTGTGTCCATCCTTTAATGTTTCCATCAGCAAATCTTATCAAAATGTCACATCACAACCAGAATCCCGGAAAGTAATCTTCATGAAGTATGGGAAAATTCCCCGGGCCACAGAAAGTCCAGCAGACATCGTGACCAATTCTCCCACCCCCTACCCCTACAAACCAGTGCAGTGCTGGGGGCACAGTGCATGCTCAGTAAATCATTGTGGAAATGAATGAATGGATGCATGCATGCATCCAAGCTGGAATCATTCATTCAACAGCAAATTATCTATTCTATGCCCATCATTAAGTCTTGCAGGGATTGTACAAGAAACACAGGACATGTGAACTGGAAACCCTTCACTTCTACATAGGAACACTGGCAGACATGTGAAACCACCAAGGAAAACAGGAGACTCTTTAATAGCAGCCTCTCCATAGGATTCTCTGCCTCTCACATTTCCCAGGAAGATAACATTTCATTTGGTAATAACCAAGTCCTCAGAGAGGTTCTTATCACCCCCTTTAAAAGATCTTTCTCCCTGTTTTCTTCCGTTCCTAAGAGAGCATTAAAAAAAAAAATAGGCCCTTATTAATAGTTCTATTGTCCCAGAATTAAAACAGACCCACCATTCCCATGAACCGTCTGTTCTGTTTGCTTAGATGTTGTGGGTGCTTAGAGAAGGGACAGGGAGTAGGGAGGTGAGGCCATAAGTCATTTGATCTTTTGACCAAGAAGGGTGGTATATGGGGAGGTTGTGATCACTGCTTGGGACTGGTGAGTTCCTATCTTGCCAGACATAAAGTATCAGGGAGAAAGACATTTTCCAAAACAGCCTTTGCTTGTTCTGGTACCAAAAAAATAGAAAGCCCAAGAAAATACTTATAAAGAAAAGGAAATAGGCTTAGAGAAAACACCCCAGTTCCCAGACTTTATTTGGCAGAGAAAAAAATACAGTGAAGCCAAGGAACCTTTTCCACACCCCCAATATGCCTTTTTTTAAGCTTCAGTCTTAACACAAGATTCCAATTTTAGTGTTGCGGAAATGTCCCGAACTTTGCAAAGATAACGCCACATTTGCTTTTCTCTTCCCATTTACTTTTTTTTTTTTTAATTTTTTTTTAAAGATTTTATTTATTTGCGAGAGAGAGAATGAGAGACAGAGAGCATGAGAGGGAGGAGGGTCAGAGGGAGAAGCAGGCTCCCTGCCGAGCAGGGAGCCCGATGCGGGACTCGATCCCGGGACTCCAGGATCATGACCTGAGCCGAAGGCAGTCGCTTAACCAACTGAGCCACCCAGGCGCCCTCTTCCCATTTACTTTTAATGCCCAATCTCTTCTCACCTAATTGTCAGAAATTAGCCCCCTCCTCTTTAGTGCCCCCAGCTATTCTGAAGTGTTCCATGTGCCACCTCTGTGTCCTCAGGAACAAACCCCCATTTCCCTATCCCAACCTCAGTCCCATATCCCAGCCTCACCCTCTTGCCGCCTTGCCAGTGTCCTTTCCCTCTTGAAACTGCTGACCGACAGGGCAGTGCTGCCCTCTTATAATGTCACCCTCTCCCTTCCCAATGAGGGACACAGCTCTCATCTTTATCCCTCCTTCTAATGCACAGATATATACCCTTTCTTATCACCAAACGACAGAGTTAAAATTAAACTATGCCTTTTGATAGGAGTTATTGAAATCCTGGGGGCAATATAAAGGGGTACAACAGAGAATTGTTTCTAACCACCACATAGGCACAGATCCAGGATCAATTATCAAGTCAGCTTCTGCCTGGCCTCCCTCCACATGTCCAACGTGAAGCTCATCCCTGCCCCCAAGACTGACTTCTTCCTAGGATGATTAACCTCTTCAGTAAATATTCATTGAATGTTTGTTCTGTTCCAAGCACTGTAGTAAGCACAGAAGATATAGCGGGGACAAAAACAGACAAGGCCCAGCCCTCATGGAGTTCAGAGTCTCGAAATGGTGAAGGAGGTAGCTAAACAAATTAGTACATAATCAAATGTTATTAGTTACAAAATTGTTGGGTGCCATGAGAAAGCCTAATTGAGGGAGTTAGTCTAAATAGGGGAAGTCAAGGAAGGCTACTTTGAGCAATTGACATTTAGGTTGGGACTGAAGGCTGGGTAAGAATTAGCCCAGTGAAGGGCTGGGCAATGGTAGCCCCAGTCCACAGGCAGCAGTGATTGCAGGTGTGAAAGGCCTGTTGGAGAAAGTTGCTTGGGGAGACCAGGGGAGCTCAAGCGAGGAGAGTGGGGGCAGAGTGGTACAGATGAGGCCGGACAGGGAGGCAGAGGAACCATCCCATGGAGGCACTGGGAGGCTTGGCAAGTTTTTCAGATATATACCAAGTGTAACCCAACAGCTATTGAAGGGTTTGGAGCAGGGGAGTGAATGATTCGGCATGTTTTAACCTATATTTTAACAACATTGTAACAGCCATGTGGAGAATGAATGGAAGAAGGGCAAGAGGACAGTCAAAAGAGAACAAGTAACTGTCTTAGTGGTCTAAGCAAGAGATGATGATGGCTCAGACAGTGGCATTGGCAGAAGAGATAGAGAAGTGGTCAGTTTTACGAATGTCTAGAATAGAACTGATGGACTCGATGATAGATTATGTAGGGGGAGCAGGAGAGAGGAGAGTGAAGGCAGAGGGACCAGGAAGGCTTCTGGTTTCTGACTTGGGCAGCTGGGCACGTGGTCTGGTATCTAGGCACTGGTAAGAAAAGCAAACAATAGTCAGAACATTTCTCAAAGTCTGAGTTACTTGGTCTTAAATATTCCACTTGAGAAGCATCAACAACCCAGGCCAGGGACAGGCTCAGGCGAACCCCTGTTTGGTTTGTCTTTTAAAACTTCCAACATCTTGGCAATCCAGCCTCATCCATGGCCGCCGCGTTGCATCAGTTTTAACAGAAAGTTAATTTTGCACTAGACTTCTTCCCCAAGCAATTGCCAGGGTAAGGCAGTAATGAATTTTGTTCATTCATTCAAGGAGAAAGGGTTTAACATAGTGATGGAGAACAGGGCCTCTGGGTTTCAAATTCAACCTCTGCCACTTAGAAGTCGAGGGACTTTGGGCAAGTTCCTTAGCCACTCTGTGACTCAGTTTCCTTATCTGTGAAACGGACATAACAGTGTATCTACCTCAAAGAGCTTTCTTAAGATAATAAGTGAATTAATTATAGGTGGTGTATTTCTAACAGGGGTTGGCACATAGTGACTACTCAGACAGTGTTAGAAATTACCATTGCTCCTCATTAATCAAGGGTTACTGAAACCTCCCACTTCTCCAGCACTGATCTAAAGGAGAATGCTGAGCAGAGTAGAGAGCCATTTTTGAGTCAGTCCGATTTGATTCCAAGTCTGCTCTCCTGCTTAACATCTTTGAACCACATTTTCTCGCCTGTTGTAGGAGAGCAATAATGCCCACCTTGAGCAGTTACTGAGAACATAAAATCAGAAATCCTTGAGCAGGGCCTTGTACATAGCAGAAGCTCAGTAAATGGGAGGTTCTTTCCTTACTCAAAAGGAGCTTGCCTTCCTAATTTACATAGTGCAACTCCACCTCTGTCCCTAAAGAGGCCCCGATGAGAGATAATTACAAACCCTTTTGTAGGCTTACAGATTAGGAATAAGGTTAATGTTTCTTCAGAAATTAACTTTTTTTGCCCTTTGGGCATGGTATGGAGCTATTTAAAAGACAGAAATGTGGATGTGGACATCTTACATCCCAGAGAGAATGATCGACAAAGATTCTCTTCAGTCCCCAGACCATCCACATTTCCCATCACCAGTTGGACCCTTTCCCAGTGCCATAACCCACTTCCTCTTCCTGCCTCCCCCACCACCACCCTGAGCAACCAGAGTAAGAAAACATGGACACCAGCCCACAGAAAACACTCTCGGTTGTCCTGGAAAGCGTAGATTGCCTGAGCTTTTATTTTCAAAGCTGACTACACGGTTTCCTTTGACACATCCGTGCAGGCGGCAGAGTTTGCTCCCGACACCTGCCCGTCCCACCTTCGCTCCTTGTGGTGGCCTTGCCCTGGGTTCTTGGTACTCACCTCTTTCTGGCTCACGTGAGCTGTTTGCATCTTGATATAAAGTTGCCTGAGTTGTCGTGTCATCCCCTCTGGAGCAGTTGCATTTTAGGACTCATTTCCAATGTAGAATGAAAACTTTGTCCTGTTAAGGGGCGGAAAACTCTTGTGAGTGGGTGGATATTCCTGCAAAAGGGTCCCTTCGCCTGAGATTTCACTCATCCTCCCTTATGGCTGACCCTGAATGGATAATGTGCTACAAAGACTTTCCCTCTAATAGGCTTTTGGGGGACGTGGGGGTACTATCGCAGGATCCACAAAAAAAAAAAGATTAATGCATATGTCTCTCCACAGCAAAGTGTAAAATGCTCTAATAAGACTAACAGGGTGTCTTTGGATTTCAGGGAACAGATCCGTCAGGGCCTAGAAGAACTCCAGAAGGTCCTGCCAGGAGGAGACACTTACATGCATGAAGGATTTGAAAGGGTAATTTTAAAATGGTTTCCAACTCTAAATATAAAGTGTGATAGAGAAACATCAACATAAGGATGGCCGATGAGATAAGACACATGTAACTGAACAACCTCCAAGAGCAAGAAAGTAAAAACAATTTTCCCACAAGCTTGCACACTGATAACTCTATCCCAGAGAAGTGAATTTCCTCGCTCCCTCCCTGACACCGACAAAGGGCTTGTTAGCTAATGCTTGGCTGACACTCATGAATCATGCCACACGCAAGTCCCCGACATTTCCAAGGTAACCTTTTCTATATGGTGCGTGAGTGGTTGAGACAGAACGTCAGTGACTTCAGTCATAGGGAAAACAAGTCCCAGTCTGTGAGAAGCAAGACATGGATCCATGTTCACAAGTACCTTAGTTAAATGTCAAGGTAACTTTAGATGAATGCCAACCATTGGTATTTGAGCAAAGCCTGGGTGGGTTACATAAAGAATCAAGACTGAGCTGGCCTACATAGCCAGCCCCAGAACCCACTGCCCACCATGGTATTTGGAATAGCACACAGTGGCTCTAGGTCTAATGTCTCTTCCGTGTGTTTTTCAGGCCAGCGAGCAGATTTATTATGAAAACAGTCAAGGTAAGACTATAATATGAATTATCAAACTTTTTTTTTCTGTGTTGACCTGAAAAAGTGCTTCAGTATCTTCACGTTACAAAAGATAAATGTGATGTCCATAATCCTCCACACCTCATCACAAAGAAGACAAGATGACATGTACCAGGTCAAATTCCACTGTCCTGTTGATGCCAAAAAAAAGTTACATAAAAGTAATGAGGAGCCCATTATGGGCCACAGTCTATAATGTCCGTGAACAGCTTTGCATGCTGAATTCATTAAATTAATAAGTACTTGGATAGGTTAGTAAAGTCTTGGATTTTCATGTCAAATTTAATCTTTTTTGTCCTCCCCCAAGCTCCAAGCCACTTCATTACTGTGATTGGATATGATATTAAGATGAAGATACCAGTGTGGTTTAAAGTTGGCTTCACTTAAATGAAAAAAAAATGTATACAATGTACTTAACGTATAGAAAATATACTTCTTATTATGATTTTAGCTGTTGTTACTAAGACTACAGTGTCTTTCATGGATAGCCTTTCTTTATCTGAGGCAAATCTTTTGAAAGAGATTCAGTATTACAGTGGGGATTTTCTCCCAGGCCTGTAGAGGTGTCTGCTTCCTATTTCCCTCTCAACTGTGACAAATAGAACAGACCCAGTATCAACGCTAAGGCTTGTTAATATAAACCAACCCTCAGCCATGTTAGAAGTCTAAAAATCACTGAAAGAATTCTAGTAGGTTTTCCCAGCTGGTATAATAACTTCCACTCAGCTTATAAATCACGACTATTTCTCCTTGCCCGGTTCTTCAAGGGGTGAGGGGTATGGTCCACTGCGGCCTGTGAGGACTCCTGAACAGCCCATGTGGTAGAGTTTGCCCCCAGGCCTTAACCTCAGTCACATGGACTGTTTTTTTTTTTTTTTTAAAGATTTTATTTATTTATTTGAGAGAGAGAATGAGACAGAGAGAGAGAGCACGAGATGGGGGAGGGTCAGAGGGAGAAGCAGACTCCCTGCTGAGCAGGGAGCCCGATGCGGGACTCGATCCAGGGACTCCAGGATCATGACCTGAGCCGAAGGCAGTCGCTTAACCAACTGAGCCACCCAGGCGCCCCATCACATGGACTGTTAATAGAAAATCATAGAAGTTTGATTCACTGGAGCTACTCCCAGCTATCAGTCCAGTGACCATTCCAGCAGGCTTGGCCGTTTCTGGAGAGGAGACTGAGAAACCCACAAGCAAAACTGTCCCCTCTCCCCCCGCCCCAGAGTCAGTCCCCACAGATGCATTCTTCTTCTTCGCGCTGGAGGTGCTTCTAGTCCCAAAAGAAAAGTTGCTGGTTCTCATAAGATTGACCTCAGGTGGTTGAGCTTATGAGACATCCACCCCCAGGACTGAGAGGGGGTTTCCCTGAGTGCGGCAAGATGGATTGAGTGGGTCTGTGTTGTGTTGAGCAGGATACAGGACGGCCAGCGTCATCATTGCTTTGACCGATGGGGAACTCCATGAAGATCTCTTTTTCTATTCAGAGAGGGAGGTAAGCGATGGCCTGGCCTATATCTAACACAGACATGGAAACAGGGCTCCTTCCTCCTCAGAAACGGACTGCGCTCTTTCTACTCAGACAACACGATTAGGTGTTCTTTGTAAAAACCCCCGGGTAAAGTAGTGTCTCATATGTAAAAATAATAATAATAATAATTCATTTTTTTAAAGTGAACTCTCACATCTCACACATGGTAGATGTTTTTCCCCCTTGCAAAATATTTGCCTGTTACTCTGGGTTTTGAGGG
Source organism: Leptonychotes weddellii (assembly GCF_054177405.1). Taxonomy (NCBI): domain Eukaryota; kingdom Metazoa; phylum Chordata; class Mammalia; order Carnivora; family Phocidae; genus Leptonychotes; species Leptonychotes weddellii. The sequence continues at coordinate 75,167,426 of NC_138378.1, read as the reverse complement.
ATAAAAGTTGCTTATCATGACTTGATTGAAAGCACTATATTTATCTAGCAGTTTTGAAATAACTACATATCACTTTCAAACAAAAACGGTGCCATTTTTCCCCCATTTCTGCTAAAAACAGGAGGAGGGGAAAGAATCACTTGAAATATGTAAGAACCAGTCTGGTCAGAAGGTATTAATCACTGAGATTCTCACTCCGAGAATCAAAGTTGAATATTAATTGGTAGCAAAGTAAATTGCAATCGCTCCTACGGTATTTCTCCTTCCTTTTCTTTTCTTTTTTTTTTTTTTTTTTATTTTAAAAGATTTTATTTATTTGACAGAGAGAGAGACAGCGAGAGAGGGAACACAAGCAGGGGGAGTGGGAGAGGGAGAAGCAGGCTCCCCGCAGAGCAGGGAGCCCGATGTGGGACTCGATCCCAGGACCCTGGGATCATGACCTGAGCCGAAGGCAGTCGCTTAACCGACTGAGCCACCCAGGCGCCCTCTCCTTCCTTTTCTTTATGTTCTCGAAGAAAAGTATTCCTTAAAGCAAGTGAGAGTATTCTCTCTAAACGAAGCTTCCAGTTTGTATAAATAGTTTCAGAAAAAGAGGTTTATTCGGGAATTGAAAAATAATGTTTATATTTAGGAAATCCTTTCCTTTCCAGTCTGAGATTTGAGCCACATGTATAATTGGCCCAAGAAACTAGTTCACCATTACTGACAAAGTTAGAGAGAAACACAATAAGGAAAAAGACAGGCAGTGAGGAAGGAAATGCTGGCGTCTGGGGGAGGAGTTAATCAGAGCCTGACACTTACCTCAAGCTCTTGACTATTATTTGATTTAAATTCAGCTCCCTTGGCAAACAATCATTCATTCATTCATTCATTCATTCATTCATTCAGTGTTAACTGAGTGCACTGCATGTGCTGGGCACTTTGCCTGATACTAGGGAAACAGGTGAAGAAGGTACGTTTGCTGCCCTCATGGTGCTTACCACGTAAGGATGCAATGCTGCTTTTTGAAGCCTCTGCTGGCGAAGGGCATGAGGAAATGCTGTAGGTAAACACACCACTTCTCCCCTACCCATAACTAGTACAAAAGATCATTTGCATTGGGGAAGCACACTAGTAAATGTGACAGACCCTGCCTGAGCATTTGGAAAATAATATACTCCCATATTCTAAAGTTGAAACTAATGATACAATGGGAACGCAGAATGGCTTATTTTGGGTGCTGCACAACAGTCAAATAAAGTAAAAACCCTAATAAGGAAATAACTGAATATGAAATAAATGATGGATGTCAGAGGCTTAAAATACGGGTTAGTAGAAAAGAATTTTAGGTATGGCGCGTACAAACTTGGAAAAATATTTGGAGTGCCAGCGCCAAGAGAAGGAGGCTTTCTGAAAAAGAAAGATAAAGCTCAAGATACATAAAGAAATGAATTTTTCCATTTTTGAGAATCCTATATAAAGCCCAATTAGAGAGAAAGAGTCAAAGAAGTTACTACAGATAAGGCTAGAGATAGACTGTGTGTAAAAGTTAGTTTTATCCTTAAAGCAGCAAAGCATATTTTTAAAATGAAGGGAAAAAGTATGTGTTTCTTCTAAAATTCAGTGTTTCGGAATGTTTCAATCACAAGTGGGTTTGAATACTAAAGCGAGGGGTGGAGGAGGAACACAATTCAGATCAATATGCATACACTGAGCACCTACTATGTGTTTACTATCAATTATTTAATAAGCACCTACTGTATATTCCAATGATTTCCAAATTTTATTTTCTATTCTGAAACACAGAAGAACCTGGAAATAAGATATCAGAGCCTTTAATAAATCAAATATTAAAATCAAGCCAAAACCTGGATGTTATTCATTATGTTGCCCTCTCGATACTTAATTGTAGAGAAGGTCATGGGTTCCCTAACTCGACTATAGACCATAATTCCCATACCATTAAACCAGTGTACTCTGTGGGAATGAAAAGGGCCTTATTCACAAAGGGTGCTGACATTTATAAGCATCTGCGTTGTTCTAGGCCTTGTATGAGGAGCTCTGAATATGTTATCTCATTGAATCCCCAAACACTTTACAGAGCAAAGCCAAAACTAGGTATAACGGGTTCCAAAGGCCACATCCTTTCTATTATACCATGCTGCTATTACAAAGGAAGAAAAGTATGTCAATAAAAATTCTTCAGAGGAATGGAATAATCATTTCCCCAGAATATTTTTTTAAGATTTTATTTATTTATTTTTATTTTAGAGAAAGAGCAAGCAGGGGGAGGAGCTGGGGGGAGAGAGAGGGAGGGGAAAGAATCCCAAATTGACTCTGCGTTGAGCACGGAGCCCAGTGCAGGGCTCGATCTCAGGACCCTGAGATCATGACCTGAGCCGAAATCAAGAGCTAGATGCTGAACCGACTGAGCCACCCAGGAGGCCCCCCCCAAGAATATTTAATAGGCTTATCCTAGTCTACTGTTCCCTTTTCCTCCCCTCGTCTTTCAAATCCCTTCATCAAGACTACTTCCAATGCTCTTTCTCAACACGTCCCATTAGGCTAATCACTCCTCTCATGTCCCTCATACATCACGGTAGAATGTGCTGTTTACTAGAGGGTGAGCTCCTTGGGAACAGGGATTGCCCTCTCCATTGTGGTACCTGGCACATAGTATGTGCTCAATAAATACCTGATCGTGGAAGTTAGTCTGGTTAATCCAAAAGGAGTATATTTGCCACTTCTCTGTCTAATGGCTTTTCTCCATTGACCCAGGCTAACAGATCCCGAGATCTTGGTGCCATTGTTTACTGTGTCGGTGTGAAGGATTTCAATGAAACACAGGTATGGATTTCTTCAGGTCTGGGAGCTTGTGAATGATAGAGAACATGTGTATTCAGTGCAGCAGCACAAACACCCCTTAAATAGGTTATTTTTCCATAAACGTTGAGCAAGCAAGAATTATTGGATGTGTAAGGGACGTGAAGCCAAGCCGATGCATTTGGGGGCTGTGAATGCAGACTATCCAGGCAGTATCTTCTTTGGTTGACTTTCTTGGTAGATGTTAAATTGCCAAGGTGTCAAAACAGATCTGAATAACATTAGAAAACTTGTTGATTGTTTTTCTTTTTCATTTAGTTTAATGAATCTAATTTGGCTTAAATGTCAAACATCCCTCTTCTCCCATTAGAAATTCAGTGCATTTTCAATACAAAAAAAATAAATATACAGTTGGTCCTTGAACACTGCAGGGATAGGGATATCAGCCCCCCTACACAGTCAAAAATCCATTGACAGCTTTTGACTCCCCAAAAACTGAACTACTAACAGCCTACTGTTGACTGGAAATAACATAAACAGTTGATTAACACATATTTTGTATGTTATATGCATTATATACTCTATTCTTATAACAAAGTAAGCCAGACAAAAGAAAATGTTACTAAGAAAATCATAAGGAAGAGAAAAGACATTTACAGTATTTTACTGTATTTATTGAAAAAAATCCGCGTGTAGGTAGACCTGCTCAGGTCAAACCCATGTTGTTCAGGGTCAGTCATAATTGGCAAGTGGGCAAAAAGAATGTACAAGTATAGATATGCAAATTGTGACATTTTGCTAACAACCTACATAACTGTTCCTCAATGTAGGTCATCATTTCTTTTTGTTTTAATGACATGGGACAATGCTTATGATATTAGGTGAATAAAATAGGGTTACAAAACAGTGGGGATAGTCTGAGTCCACCTTTAAAATAAATGTGTGTATTTGGGGAGGGAAAGTATGAAAGACTACATAGTATATCAAATTAATAATAGAAAAATGGTAGGGGGAAGATAGATAGATAGATAGATGAGTAACTTTTTTTCTTGTTAACACTCCTGGGTTTTCTGAAACTTCCCATTGGTTGTGTGTTACTTTTGCCATCAGGGAAGGTCATGGCACTGACCATGATGGTGGCAGGCACAGAACTATAGATTTGGAGTAGAAAAGTCCACAGATCAGATTCTTCTTTCTCCTGTCCTCTGTTCTGTGAAACAAGAGAGCCAAACCAATTGCAAGGGTCCTCTCCTCAATGAGTAATTTGAGCGAAAGGGAAGGGGCTCCATTCATTGGCTTTGCCCAACACCAAAACTTAAATTTATTTTTAAAGTTGCTCTGAAAGGAAACCTGAGTCTGTTCGATTCAAATACAGTTGCCAACAGAAATTTGAGTGAATGGGAGAAAAATGAGCCAATGGCCTGCCCCCAAATCTATAAATACATCCACCCAGGCCAAATGTTCATCTAGCTGAGCAATCTTACCTCTGCTCCCAAGGAGAAAAGTATTAAAACAAATGTAAAAGCTGGAGCTGACCCTCTAGGCCTGCTCCAGAAAGGCCGCTGGTAAGCTCATTACTACCGAGGGCTTTTCAGTGAGGCCCAAGGCCTCAGGTTCCTCTGGGTTCTAAAAGTCGATGGAGCCCCCTGGACTCAGTTCTCTGCAGCCAAGCCTGACACATCTCCATGTGCGTTTGTGTGTTTGCTGTGTTCTCAGCTGGCCCGGATTGCGGACAGCAAGGACCACGTGTTTCCCGTGAATGACGGCTTTCAGGCTCTGCAAGGCATCATCCACTCAGTGAGTAGAGCCCTTCCTCTAAAACTGGACCTTGGGCACTCTCTGCCCCCGATCCACTAAAAATTGCCCAGTCCCCTCCCTCGAAGGCTGGTGTTCTCTGCTTGAGACAACATTCCTTTGCCTATCTTTGTTATCTATCATGTCCCACTTCTCCCTCCTGCCTTCCACACGTTTCTTTTCTCGTTCTCCTGTGCCAGTTGACCCTACAAGATAAATTAAAAATTGAAGGGAATGGGCGCCTGGGTGGCTCAATCTTTAAGCGTCTGCCTTCGGCTCAGGTCATGATCCCAGCGTCCTGGGATCGAGCCCCGCATGGGGCTCCCTGCTCCGCGGGAAGCCTGCTTCTCCCTCTACCACTCCCTCTGCTTGTGTTCCCTCTCTCACTGTGTCTCTCTCTCAAATAAATAAATAAAATCTTTAAAAAAAAAATTGAAGGGAACCCTGGTCTGGCAGCAAACCAAACTTCAGATAGTTCAATTCTCATACTGGAAACATCGCTTGATGGTGTGCACCTGACCTCAGCTTTTCCAACCATGACTGAATGCAAGCTGCCTTCTAGAGCATTGGCAGGCTCAATCTGTATCTCTTGACCATCAGAGGTACTTTCGACCAGTGGTTCTTTACCTTGGCTGCCTACTGGGGTCATCTGGAGCAGGATTTTTAAGATCTTCCCAGGGGACTTTACTGGAACCACAACTTTAAACCTATGGTCCCCAAATATGAGGGATTCACTCTTCTTCAGGGTTTTCAATCACCATGCCTTCTTTCCACCCCAGCCTGGGTTGGATGGAACAATCCTACACACACAAATGGGTTTTTTTAGCCCCCCTTTCCTGTCAGGGAACAGAATCGGCCTCTCTTTTCCACCCTCCATACATAGGCCAGGCCCTTGGTCCAGCCGGAATATTGGATGATGCTGGTATTTATTTATTTATTTATTTATTTATTTATTTATTATGCTGATCTTTAAAGCCCCAGCCAGAAGGCCAGTGTGTGGGCCGCACCTGTGATAAAGTCCAGAAGCACTGTCTCCTCTACCTTTAGGTTTTGTGATTGGGCAGATGGCCAGCAGTTTCTCCAGTAGAAACTCACCAGGCTCCAGGGTCCAGGATGCAAATTCAGAGCTCAGAGGGTCACTATCCCCTTCAGATATCAAGGGGGTCTTAATCCAGGGGTTACCAGCCAGAACCAGGATCTGCCCAGCTCTCCCAGACTGACCTAGGAAAACTCCAATGTACTTCCATGCCCGCTTTCACTCCCTCCAAGGTTTGCTAAGAACTCCTGTGGGGTGAGAAGAACTTTGGAGCTGGTCATCCCAGAATTTAAATTCTGGCCCAACGACTTACCATTTATAGATCCTTGGATGAGTTATCTCACATGTTTCCTTATTTGTAAAAAGGGATTGATGGTAAGACTTACATCACCGGACTGTTTGAGGATTGTAAGAGATCACACTGGTGAAATTACCTAATATTTTTCCAGGCACGTAATAGGTACTCAAGACATATGAATTACCTCCTCCTTCACTTTCCTTCCTCATCACATAATGGACATTAGTATCAGTTTCCTCCAATCCTCTAGATTTTCTTGAATATACTTAAAAACCACTTGGGAACCTTGCTTAAAATACCAGTTCCCAAGTCCTATCCCCAGAGATTCTATTGCAGACAGTATGAGATGGTGCCCAGAAATCTGTGTCTTTTAAATCTGTTGGTTTTTTTTTAAATAAATGCCCAAGGGGCACTTTCAGAACATTGATACATGTGACCTTAAATTTTCAGAATTGTGAAAAATAATCTCACCTCAGGTTAGGAACTCCTACCTTAAATATGTACAGATGATGGTCATCTTATTCAAGAGGTATTTGTTGATAAGGAACAGAAACCAACTCAAACTACTTTCACCAGGGAGTGGAAATTATTGAGAGAATTATCAGTCCCAATACTAGATCCCCAGGTGAGGGGCCCCTGCTCCAAATAATTTCTGGGATCAGTGTGGCATACTTGCCAACATAAGCAACAAGGACTGCAATAAACATAAAATAATACCCAAATGGTGCAAAACATGATTTGGGGCTGATCATGAAGCTCAGAGGTGGATTATCGTGGGCTGGAGCCTTCATGAGAAAGTGGGACAGACCTAAATCTATGAAAGACCCAGGAGGAATGATGGGTAGCACCAGGGAAGAGATGACATGACCCCAGCCCAAAAGCTGGAAAAGGGAAAAGCATACTCCGAGGACAATAATAATAATGCCTAACTGTCTGGGGGGAGAGTTTGGTAAAGGATCAGGAGTAGTAAGAAACAAGCCTAGACATTGGTTTGGAACCAGACTGAGAAGAGGCTTGAAGGGGTTTTGATTCCAACTCTGTGAGTGTAATCACTGAAACATTTGGAACATCTAACAAGTGATATTTAGGAAGAGAATCTGATGGTGGTATCCGTATATAGGAAGAAAAATGGGGGGATCTAGAGGCAGGAGCCTACTGCAGCATGAGTGCACAGTCTTGCTTTCAGATAGCTGGATTCTGAACAGGGACGACTCTTACCTGTTCAGAGGTTCTTAGGAGCCATGTGCCACATCACTCAAGAGGCAGTTCCTACCCAAATAATCAGAATCATTTTATCTGCATAAACTGGTGTTGTCCTTGACTATTTCTACCTTAACAACTCACCCAAGCTCGACGTGAGCCCCCCAGATGTTTGGAAAGCTCTTCCCACCCCTAAATGGAAATAACTCTAAAGATGTTTCAGGAATTTCAGCAAAATGGTCTCCCAAAAATTGGGAAAAAAATAATAATTTGAGACTCCAGTCTCCAAACTTGAGCTGAATGATAACATTCTTATGAGCTTTTTACCTGGGAGTTAACGCTCGTGGTTGCGATCCTTCCAACACTTGAAATCCATGTTTATGGCAGTTATCAATTCATTTGCTTAGACAGAGAAACAGGGACAAGCGCGGCGGGGCTCATCTTTCTCAAGACAGACAGAAATAATTATGGCCTCAAGTTGGCTATTTTTAAGAAGTAGGTTCATTTCTCCTCTGGATACTGAAAAGAAAGCTCTTTTTTTTTCCCTGCCATCTGAAGCGTCTATTCCAACTTGTTCCCACGGATGTTGTTTTGTGGCTGGTGATTTTCTTATAATAAAACAGGACTGGTCTTAATTATCCCAAATAGGAGTACAGAGCAGCTCTCAACAAGCTCAGATGGTTCATCAGCTTTTCAGCCCATCATGACCTTATATTTAAATCCCAAATCAAGATGCGGGAGCTAATATTTTTTTTGCTCTTTTATCCAGTACTCATTGAAAACCTTAAATAGTACACTCTTGCCATTCAGCTACAAGTAAAGCGATGGAGACCCTGGCCTGGTGGAGCTTACAATCTAGTGGGAGGGGCACATAAAAAAGATGTAAATAAATACATATGTATAGTTAAAATTGCGATAAATAGTACAAAAGTAGCAACCAACCACCAAGATTAAGAGTAAAGGGATTGACACAGAGCCCAGGCCCCTTTGAAGACATGACCTGAAGAATGAAATCAAGCCATCCACTGGAAGGGCATGGATAGAACATTCTCGGCAGCACTCAGCCCTGTGATGGAGCATGGCAGAATGAAGGAAGAAGAAGTGGGAACTGGCAGAAGATGACGTGAGGGGCAAGCAAAGGCTAAATCATGCACAGCCTGGAGGGCCGTTTTACTCGAAGGACAGTGGGGACCTATAGCCCGATACAAAGCCTGACAATAGCACAATGATGCTTGAAATTCAGACTCTCAGGGAGTCCAGAATCATGGCCCTTGATCTGTTTCTCCTCCAGATAACAAATAAATAAACCCTCGGGATCAATAGTAATGTCGGCCTGTGAAGAAGAAAACTCACAGTGACTTGTGGAGCATCTTCCATCCACCAGGACTTCTGCTAGGCACTGCCACCGTCACTCTCTGCAGAAGGTCTTATCCCAGTGTTACAGGTGAGGAAGCTGGGGTGTAGGCAGCTCAGAGAAACTGCCCAAGTCTTCCGGCTCATAATGGTCGAGTGGGGAATTTGAACCGAGGCCTGGTTCCAGAGATCCTGCTCTTTCCACAGTACGAGACCGAGAATGTCTGAGGAAATGGAAAATCACCACTGAATTACCAGGAGCTGATTATCCAGGGCCTGGATTCAGCAAATCCCGGAATCCTCAGCTTCCACAAACGGGTTCTTGTGTTTTGGTCTTTTCACTGTTCCCCAGCCCTCCCTACTTTAAGGGAGAAGTACTTTTGTGTTAGATTTGTATAATGTTTATTTTTCATGGCGTTCTCACTTGTTTCCCATTTTAGTCTCTCAGCGGCAGGACATAGGGAAAAGGCAGAAAGAAATTGACAGCTGTATGGGGCACATGGGTGGCTCAGTTGGTTAAGCGTCAGACTCTTCATTTTGGCTCAGGTCATGATCTCAGGGTCCTGAGACTGAGCCCCGCATCAGGCTCTGGCGCCCGGGACAGACTCTGCTTGAGATTCTCTTTCTCCCTCTCCCTTTGCCCCTCCCTCTGCTCGCACATGCTCACTCTCATCTCTTAATTAATTAATTAATTTTAAAAATCTTAAAAAAAAAAAAAAAAGAAATCAACCGCTGTAGATCACACTGTATTTGGGACCAAACATTGTTCCTTTATCCCAGTGAATATGACCCTATTTTAACATCATAACAACCCTGTGAAGAAAATGTTCTTATTCCTTTTTTTACAGATGAAGACACAGAACCTCAGATAACCTTCTTGAGAGCACATGGCTGTAAGGGGTGACTCCAGAGCCTGTGCTTTCTCCCCCCGCCTCTATTTCCCTAGGAAGGTAAAAATAATAAAAGCTACCATTCCGTGAGTCCTGAGGTTCTAGACACGGTGCCGATCATTTTACGTAGGCGTCTCATCAGATTCTCACGACCAGCCTTTAGTGTGGATATTGTCATCCCTTCTACAGAAGTAGATGCCGTAAGGACAGAGATCCGCTAGCTTGGGCAAGGCCGCATGGCAGTGAGCGGTGATCCGGAGTAGACTCTGCTGTATCACTAATGCCCATGATGGAAATGACCGTAGTGCTCTGCTCAGTCATGTGGGTAGGCCAGGAGGCAGCTCCATTTCAGAGGAGGAGACATGGAGAACCAAAGATGTGAAATGGCTCGATGCAGTTCACATAGGTACAGCAGAGGCAAAGCCAAAACCCATGTGGCCTGACCTCTGAGTGCACAGTGGCTGGGTGGAGGAGACCACCTCTAGGTGGGGAGCACATCTGAAAATATTGATTTCTGCTCGAAGGATGAAGTCCCCTCACCAGGAGAAGCTGGCTGCTTAACACAGCCTGAAAAGAACATCTTTCCTTCCACACATGCTCAAGGACTCTACCTCTGAGGACAGAAGTCCTACTTGCTTTTGCAGAATACGGTTGATAAATTATAAGACAGACTTTGGGTGGTTGAAAGATTGTAGCCCTTCAAGCCAGTACAACTGTAAAGGAAGAAACGATTCCTTTGCCTTCCCTTCTTGTGGCTTCTTCGGGGAATTTCCACTGACCACAACTGGTAAGGGTAGCGCCAGCCCTCAGGCGAAAATATGAAGCAAAGGTCCAGCAAGTCTCCTGGGTCTTGGTTTTCCTTTGCAAAAGTGCTGCAGCCAGTGAAACGGGGACCTCCTTGAGGGCTGGTTTCAGACACCACTAACGTGGGTCTGCAACTTTGAATCCCAGCATTTGGCCTGGTTATCCTGATGTTAACCCCTCCCCCCAGCTGTCCCCACTTTGTGTGCAGTTGAGGGCAGTGCCTGGAGCCAGGCACATTGTCTATGAGAAGGAGAACCCAGTGGCTGGCACCAAAGCATGTCCCTCTAGGAGTATCTCCCTGGAATAAATATTTCAGCCTGCATCGGGCTTCCTATTAAGAGAGGGTAAAGCAGTGCATAGAGCATTCTGTGAGTTGGAGCAACAATAAACACGTGTCAAGCAAACACAAATATACTTGCGAGGATTTCTCACGAGTTTTGGCATGAACATCCTGGTTATCAAGGAAGCTGTAAGATCAGCGAAACTGGAGAATAAATCTATTCCATGGTGTATATAGAATTGTTTTATTTATGGAAACCAGATTCTGTGATTTCTCCCTTTCCCTCATGGGAACTGGAAGACCTGTACCCCCTAGTCTGGCCCAGGCCCTAACAAAGCTATGACAAAAGGCAAAGCCCGTCTTCTAGGCCTTCCCTTCCACCTACTCTTCCAAGACTCCTCCAGGAACTGCTAAGGGTTGCCCTCCAATCAAAATCCGCATCGTATTCACACACTCTGGAAAGTACCTGACTTTACTGAACTAACCCTCTTTCCACAGCTAGCAGAGCGGGAGGCCCAACTCAGCAGCAATAGCCCTCCTCTTAAGTCAGGCTTGTTTGTGATTGGAAGATATCCCCTGCTCTTCCTTTGCCCCATCTGAGTCCTGTCTCAAAGCCTGTCTGGACCTCCAGGCCCAGCTGAGTCCTCTCTTCTCCTTGGAGTCTCCCCTGGTCTCTCCTCCACCTTGACCTCTCCCTGCCTTGAACCCCAGTGGCACTAATTGTTGGCACCATTTGCTTGGCACTTGGGTCTTTTTCATGCTATCTGCCGTTCCTCCTGGTCAGATGCTAACACTACCATCACAGAGACTGCCCCATTTGTTGTAGTCTTCGTGGTGTCCCGTGCTATGCTTTGCATACTTTCTCATTACAGAGCAGCCCAGAGAGCTGCATAGCATCCGTGACCTGCATGACGAGTGGGCAGCTCTGTGGCTTTGTTTCTGGTAAAATCCCTTCGGTCCTTCCCCCACTCTCTCTTCCGAGATTGTATCTGTAAACGATGGCATTTGGGGCTCCATTCCCATTAGCAGGCCTGGATACAAAACATAAATGGAATCAACTGTAGTTTCTGTAGCGAGCAGAAACTCTTTTTAAAAAACATTGGCCTCCACGATTATTAATTAGTCTCAGACTTTGCAGACATTCAGGCCATTTCAACTAAGCTGTTATTTCTGTTCAGCTTATTGAAGAGTCCAAATGCAATAAAAATTCCCATAGCTTGACGAGGCTACCAAGATCACGGAGGGGCATGTCCAGTCACTCCTCAGGTCACCCCCACTCCTCCTTTGGTTCCTCCTCCCACTAGGAGTCTGCTAAGACCCACTGGAAAAGCGACAGCAGAATTTAGAGCAAAATCCAGTGAAACGCTGCAGGGTTCTGCTCTCAAGGAGGGCAGCTGACTCTGCCAATATTCTGGGGGTCAACAGGCTCATCTTACTAAATAAACCACGTTTCGGAGTTCACAGCCATCTGAGCTTTCCTTCTGAAAACAGGAGAGGAAAGTGGTTTAGTGGGAAAAAAAATGAATTTCTTCAGTTTCAGGACCTTGTTTGTCCTATGCTCCTTCACACCATACTCACTGAGTGCAAAACAAACTGAGGGAAGAGTTGTATTTATTTAAGTGAGCTGGGTCACCCTCCCACCACCCCCCCAGACAAAAACATTTGCATATTTTGAGGATAAGCTCTATTGTCCAAAATTCAGTAATCCACTTAAACTGTTTCTTGCATCTTAGAGTATTCATTTGGTATAATATACGAGTATACATAAAACCATACATGAATCCTGGAAAGATGAGGGTATAATAGTAGATTTTTATTTTAAATTCAGATTTGGTAGACCTGGGGTGCCTGGGTGGCTCAGTCGGTTAATCGACTGCCTTTGGCTCAGGTCATGGTCCCAGGGTCCTGGGATCGAGTCCCGCATCGGGCTCCTTGGATCAAGTCCCCCATCAGGCTCCTTGCTCAGCAGGGAGCCTGTTTCTCCCTCTGCCTGTAGCTACCCCTACTTGTACTCTTGCTTACTCTGTCCTACACGCGCGCTCTCTCTCTCTCTAGCAAATAAATAAATAAAATCTTAAAAAAAAAAAGATTTGGTAGAACTGACATGGGTCTAGGATAATATCCATAGTTAACAATAGCTGTACCTATTCGTTTAAAGTGTGGAATGGAAGTTAGTTAGGAAAGGTGACTATTTTTTAAAAAAAAAAACACTTTGTTAGAGATCTGGGGCTCCCGGGTGGCTCCGTCGGTTGGGCAGCCGACTCTTGGTTTCAGCTCAGGTCATGATCTCAGGGTCATGAGATCAAGCCGCGGGGTCGGGCTCCATGCTGGGCATGGAGCCTGCTTGGGATTCTCTCTATCCCTCTCCCTCTACCCCTCTCCCCACTACTTGCACTCTCTCTCTCTCTTAAAAAAAAAAAATTAATTAAATACATAAATAGATAGATAAATAAAAATAAACACTTTGTGAGAGATCAAATACAGTCAAAATTCATGGAGACAACATTGCCAGTCCTGAAGGCATGGAGGAAACAGTTGTATGTCCCAAGTTGCCGGACATTTTCTAAAAGCACTTGTCCCCACGCTTATCCAATGTGTATTCTGCCATCTGCCACAGTAGGTGGCCTTCTGTGGGAGCCTGAGTCCCATCCCCCAAGCCCAGACCTCTCCATTTTCCCAAGTAAAGGGGTCAGGGCCTTTTACAAAGTAGGCCAGTCCAGATCTTAGACACAGGGACATGACACACGTACAGCATTGTTGGTGTAAGCCATTAAAAAAAAAAAAAAATAGAGGTGTTAAAATAGGCCATCTGGGAAAGCAATCCCCAAAGATGGTGGTGCTTAATAAGAGGAGGGAAGTGTTAGAAGATGCAGAATATGGCCTTGTTATTCAAAAGACCCTAAGATTGTATATAGAGATAAAGGAAGGCCATAACCTAATCTGCTGTAATGCTAGTGTATGAAGCCATGCAGAAAGTATGCCATTTATTCATTTATTTATTCAATAAATATTTATTAAATGCCTACCATGTGCCAGGTTAGGCATTGTGGATGTATAGTGTTGGGTAAAATAAATGCATTCCTCGCCTCTAGAGTTCATAGTCTCAGGAGGAACATAGATAATGACCAAACAATCAAAAAAATAATTATATAATTATCAACCATGATCAGTCCTCTGAAGGATGGCAGCTTCTACTAAACTGTGGATGGATGCAGAAATATTTCATTGGTAAAATCACCAGGCCACAGGTGGGGTGGCAAAATCTATATTAGATTTGAAAGGTGACAGAGAGATTAAGGACAGTTGCCAAGTTTTTGTCTTAGAGAACTACACAGACATAACCAGTCAATAGGTAGCTAACTAACCTTGGGTCAGCCTACCTCAAGCTCCAAACATCTTAAAACTAGAATGTGCTCTTCATGACAATTAAGACACCAAGAAACCAAGCAAATATGATGAAGCAGGAGCCAGGGGTGGGTGATGGGTTAGAAGCATATATGAGCTACTTTCTGCCCAAGAGAAGTAGCAGTAATAGTATTACCCAAAGTCACAGTATCGGCTACCATTGTCCGGAACCAAATACATGTCAGACATCCTCCTAAGTGCTTTACTGCTAAGAATGTTCTGAGCACATTTCTTGGTGCCTTATTTTCATGAAGGGCACTTGTTGGCTGTGGCCCAAGGGTTGTTAAATGACTATCTACTGACAGATCACATCTGTCTAGTTCTGTCTATAAGACAAAAAGCTTGCCGGTTTTCCTTGATCTCCCTCCCTTCCTGACTCTCCAATCCCATGTGAATTTGACCACCTAAGTCCAAATGAATTTACAAGCTAAATGTCTCTGCATTTATATCAATTATTCATTTTACCATCATACAGCCCCCTGAGGTCAGTGTGTTTCTTATCCCCCTTTTACAGAAGGGGAAACTGAGCTTTCATAACTTGTCCAAGTCCACGTGGCCAGAAAGTGGTAGGGCTCAGATTTGAACATAAATCTATTCAGAGCCCAAATGTGTCTTATCTGTCTCCAGAGCCCAAGTTCTTCAGAATAATGGTTACCGTTAGTTGAGAACTTACCAGGTTCCAGGCCCTGTGCTTGGGTTCTGCCAGTAGTATCTCATTTAATCTTCCCAACTCAACAACTTCATGCAGTAGGTACTATTCTTATCCCACTTTTATAAGTGAGGAAACAGAGACTCAGAGAGGTTGGGGAACTTCCCCAAGGTCACAGTGCTCATGAGGGAGTTGACCCAAGCAATTTGATTCCAGATTCCAGGCTATACTCCATATATTAAACTGCTCCCCAAAATTAGGATTCAGAAAAGTTAAAGGATATGTCAAGGACCCTAGGTCAGGTAAGTACAGAACCAGGGCCAAGACCCACTCCTCACATTGGATTGTACTTGAGGCATGTGGTGGTCTTCGCCCAGTCTCCATCAGAAGCCAGTGTACTCTCACCTCTGACATCACCCTGACCGTGCGCGAGTCCGTTCCACTCCCTCAAGCAGTTTCCCAGTGCTGTATCTGCACCTCTTCCATGGCTACCACTGCTCAAGTGGGGGACAGATCCTCTGCTCCCCCGCCCCCAACCCCCATCCCGTCTCCAGAGCCTAAGCTGACCTATTGTCTGCTGCAGCTCAGACAGGCTGATTATAGTCTGGGCTACTAATAACCAAAGGAACCCCCCCAAATCCACCTACTGCCATCGTGACTTCCTACCTTTTGAAACCAGACATTTCAAACTAATAGAAGCCACGGTCCCAGACAAATCCTGCCCATCCCCCTCACTGATAAATTTTGCTCTATTGGCTACAATGCATCCCTTCCAGATGTTTTAAGTTAAGATTGGGAAAGCTGTGTTTTTACTGGATTGAATCACAGTGCTTGGCTGACATTTTTTGGCCCTTCATACACTCCTTAGATTTATCAACTAATTGCAGACACTCTGAGAGAATAATAGAGCATGTGTTTATTATGACAAAACCTCCTAGTGTGTCCTTGCGGTCAGAGATTCACGGGTGTTTCCTTTACCAACCTCTGGTTAAGTATTAAAGTTGGTTCAAAAACGTTGGTTCAAAGTCAGGAACTTACATGGATGAAAATTTCATTTATGTGTTTTGATGGAGTTTGGGAATGGGGACAAGATAGATCCAATAGCTCAATTTTTATTCTGGGATTATTTTGAAATCTTTAGTTGTGGATGATAAAATGATTTATTAAGAGATGCCAAGTGCCTGAGGAATTTTATTTAAAACATAAAAAAAATAGCTTTGTGTTGTTCTAATGCCACTGTTTACTAAGTTTCTCCATATGGGTTAATTCTGTTTCTTCTGATGTGTCCTGTTTGGAGATTTGTGCCTAAGGACATGCGGAAGGGTGGCTACCTCCCTCAGTCAAGGCGGCCACTGGCTGAGGTGGCCCTTCAGGCAGCAAACTTGGTTGGGAGAGGGTGTGGACAGTCCTCGCGGTTCAAGTAGAACAGTTGTCTTTTGGGATATGAGTCCCTGCACACTAGGATTCTGGCAAGCCCTTGTCCTAGGACATTGCTACCTACATAAGAGACCTAAAGGGCTGGATAAACCATTGGAATGGGGAGGTTGGAGAAGCCAGCAGGGAAACACGGATGCCCTACATAGATCCTTGGGGTCCCTGATCCCAAGTCAGAATGACAATGAAGGGAACTCAGGAACTCAGGGGTGATACCAGCTCCCCAGGGCCAGGTGTGTGAGGACCACACACTCT
Organism: Leptonychotes weddellii; assembly: GCF_054177405.1. Taxonomy (NCBI): domain Eukaryota; kingdom Metazoa; phylum Chordata; class Mammalia; order Carnivora; family Phocidae; genus Leptonychotes; species Leptonychotes weddellii. Next base: position 75,151,226 of record NC_138378.1, on the reverse strand, counting down.
ACCCGAGATGGGCACGGATTTGGGGAGTTCAGTGCATGTGTGCTCTGCTGTCGGAACAGGCCCTGGCACCAGTGGGGATCTGAGTCTATACCTATGTTTGAGGTGCGGGGTGGTGGCTGGGTGGCTGGGTAAACCAGAGGCCAAAGAAATTAGGCAAGCGCTGACAAAAAGGAACAAATTTCTCCCTACCGTGGCATCTTGTAGAAGCCGAAAACAAATAGAGGCATCGAAGTATGAAAATGCCTTTAAATTGTACAAGAGTGGGAAGGAATGTCAGGAAAAGTTAGCTGGAAACCTGAATTTTAGAATTGTCAAAAAAAAGAAATAGTGCTTCTTATGACTTTTGCATCTGTAGACTTACCTAAAACACATGGTTGTGAGAGAGCCTGTTTCAATGACTACATTTTAGTGTGTTGTCTTCTGTACATCAGATAAAGATTTTCTGAAGCATGTTCTTCATTTCCTTTCACAATGCTTCTCTATGAGGATGCCCAGCTTTCTCTCTGGAATGGGTAAATATTATCTCTTCTGAGAAACTGATTTGTTTTTATTCCACCGATTGAGAATCTCATAAATATTGCCTGACCTTCTTCTCATTTGCTACTAGAAAGTTTAGAACTAAATCCATGAGCCACTCCTAGCAAGGAAATAAGCTCTTCACAGTATATTTTTTCTATGATATTCTCACTCCTTACTTCATCTTCCCCTTATTTTTCCTTTAACCCATATCCTCCCCTTTTGCAATTTATTGTATCCTTCATTTAATTGTATCTTGTGGTGTCTGTATCACTTCAGCTGGGACAAAGAAGCATATATAAGTACATTAATGCAAATAAATGGGTGTTTCTCTATGCTAAAAGATGCTTTTTTTCTTTTCTACACTTTAAATGTTATAATTTCACTATTAATTCCTTCAACAGATGCTCCTTTCATAAATAGAGAAATGGTTTCCTTCAGCCCTCTGAACCACCTCAATTTCCAAATTAAGTAAGGCCCAAATAAAGAGATTTCATTTGCTTGGTAAATTAACTCAGTGTCCTATACTTGTTTAAAATGCTTGGATGAAATTTGAGAATCGGTATTCAGCAAGACACGGGCTTCATAAATGGTGGAGAGAAGCTTACGCCCCACCAGGCAGATATCCTGCTTCGGCCCAAAGCAGCCTTGATTAACTCCCTGTGCGGTCATGGGGTTGGTTCCTTGAAACTCTCCTCTCAACCCTACGAGACACTCTTCTGGAGAGAAGAGTGCATTTCCATTTAAGTAAGACTATCGGGGCCCAAAGAGTGAGGCACAGCAAGCAGCCTTCAATGTCCTGTCCCAAAACATCTTTCCAGACTTTTCTAACAAAAAGGGGAACTCTGAGTAATCTGAAAATGATTCTCCATCCTACCTCTCCAGCTTTATCTATTATCACCCTTATTTCTACTTTTCAAGCTCCTTTTGTTCCAGCTAAAGAGGTTTATGTATTTCTACTTTCTTGCCTTTGCTCATGCCATTCCTTGCCTGGATCCCAACCTTCCCCTAACTCCCTCCCCTCCACTTGACGGAGTCCTACCCTCAGCGCCCACGGCTTCCATGAAGCCCTTCCCAATGCGCCAGCCCTCAGTGATTTTCCCTATGAACTCCGCAGATCCTACCATCTACCCCTTCACCCTGGCAGCTACCTCAATGACAAACCATCATTATTTATCTTTTCGAGTGTAAGTCCCATTTCCCTGACCAGATGTTAAACTTCTCTATAACCAAGATTGGCATATCATAGACTCAAGAAGTATCTGCTGAAAGAACAAATGAATGAATAATTCTTATGGCTTTGGGGACACCCAGAGGCATCTAGCACAATGTTGGCTCATTAAATGTATGGTGTTAATAATATTAGTAAAGATGTTACCAGCCATCCACCCACTACAACATAATGTCCTTGAACCTACCTGTCTTGGTAACTAAAAGCAAAGCCCTGCTTCTAATAAAATAAGCTGTGCTTTGACTTTTTGATTTCCTCTCTTTCTAGATTTTGAAGAAGTCCTGCATCGAAATTTTAGCAGCTGAACCATCCACCATATGTGCAGGAGGTAAATTAAGTGCTAAATGGTCTCATACAAATGATGGTATTTTGAATTCAAATCACATTTATTTCATTGGTGGGGAGGTGGGGAGACAGGGAAGGAAGGGGGAGGGTGGAAAGAGGAGTAGAAATGGCTAAAAAAAATTTGCTGCTAGGGAGAAAAGAAAAGAAAAAAACAACATGTCAGTTGTTTGAAAAATCTGTCCAAATCCTCTTCTTTCATGGGAACTAATTGCGAGAGTATTGCAGAAATCCTGGATTCCCACACATCAACACCAACATCCTGCTCTGAAAAGAAGTGGAGCTGATCCAGGAGAACCTGTTAAGAAAAAGAAGTGAAAAATCTTACCTTCTCAAATTTGACAAAAGCATATGATCACATGTACCCAGTGCCGGGGCCTTATAAGAGGTCGGTGCAGTGAGGAGCCTCAATTAGGGGTTCATTAGCTCAGGGTAGATCCACCTCTCCTATTTGTATAGGTCCTTCATTTTCAAATAATTAGATAACAGGGAAATTCCTTAATTATGCAATTACCCCATTAATAAAGATAACCCAGACTTGCAGTTTAGCAACGTGCAAACTGGATGTGTTGCAACCTCGTAGTGAATCAGAAAGTCTAAAGACAATGAATACAATTCCTGTTAATTCATAACATAATCAATTCCCCTTTTGTAGGGTTCTTGCAGAAAAAAAATCTTAATCTATCTGCCTAACAGAGTACCTGGCACTTAATACATGGTCAGTCAATGAATGTTGGCTGCATGTCTCGATTCATTATTTCTTCAACAAACAATGCACTGATTTTTGCCTTTTTGACCCTTATTAACTCCTTTCACTTAAGAAATTAATATTGTACCTTTGAACTATCTAATTAAAATGAAGCAAAATCAGAAACTGATGGCCAAAGATAGAACAAGGCCAAAATGAAAACAAAATCTCCACCAGCTGGACAACAGAAAAATATCTTCCAAAATAATTCTTGAATCAAAGAGTAGTAAAAACCAACATCTCCTTTATATACCATTGAGATTTGAGACAATAAAAAGACCACATATAAAAACTTGATGAATATGGCACAGAAATACCAGGGTCCACAAGAGCAAATTCATAGATTGTAATGTTTCTTACAAAATGGAAAAGAAAAATAAGTAATTAAGAAGTAAGTAAAAGATTTTTTTTAAACTAAGGAAATATAAGAAAAAAAGATGAAAATGCATTAATAGATTTAAACAGATGAAAGCAATTCAACTGATAAATCATTGCAAGAGCTATTTCTTCGGTAGAACCAATAAAATAGTCAAATCTCTGGTCAATCCGATCCAAGGAAGCTTTCTTTAGATATTTTTTAAATCTCTGGCTTATCTGCAATACTGCATGTTTTATAGACCAGCAATAATTTCCTGCATCAGAGTAAACTAAGCAATTCTATTTCCTTTATTTTTTATGAAGAAAAAATTAATACAAGGCACAATAATGGAAGCTAGCCCTAGCTTTTGAAAAAGACAAGCTCCCACCTCTCTTGAATGAGAATCCTCAGGATTAAAACATGCTATTTGCAGAATAACTTACAAAAGGGAAAAGGAAACTTCCAAAAGATACCCTGACACCAGAAGTTCTACTATGGATTTCCCCGAAGGTCTATTGCTGATCATTCTCTGGAGTAAGTGGCTTTCCCGAAACACTGGCACCCATTTCATTGCCCATGGCAGTGAATACCTGTCAGGTAGACCTGAGCATACCCACTCTGTGATTTTCATTAGGCTACTGCGGAAGACGGAGGGATTTACATGAGAGTGCTTTGAAAAGTGCAAACTGTTTTACAGAATAAGGTGACATTATCCTCAACATCATTGTAGTGAGGATTGAAGGTCAATGTGAGAATGCTGATGGTGATAACATAACCAGATAAGAAAAACATGCCTGTGTGTTTCTCTACTGAAACAAAATCAGGGAGAACACTGATAAATTCTAGAGTACCTGCAAAATGATTAACTCAATATGTGTTGGACGCAAAAAGAAACAGGAAGTAACGGAGTGTCCGCATTTCTAAAATATCATGGTGGGACCGAATCCTAGAAAAATCTGTTGAAAAAGATGAAATTCACTTTCATCAGAAATCTTTCTGCTCAGCCCCCACCCATCTCGGTGAATTGCATTCCTTCCCGGGCCCCCAGAGCAGCCCCTGCTGCGGAGCTCCACCCAGGCCTTTCTTGCTCTGGACACTCGATGCTGACAATTGCATTCCCCCAAGACAATGATCTCAGTTGGCTCTCACCGACAACTCACCAACAGCCGTAGTTCTGACAGCAAACTGAGCTCTGAGAGAGGCAGCGAGATAATGCACCAGGTGGAAAGCAAACTTGAGATCCAACACAGATTTTTATAGGTCAGGCTGCAAATAACGGGGTGAAATTTAGTGGGACAAATGCCAAGTGTGGAACTTGGGTTCAAATGCCAGTTTAGGGAGCCCCGACTTAGTAGCCGTTCTTTCAGGGAAAAAGAAAAAACAAGGAGAAAGATAGCTATCTTGATAGCCAACAAGAATACCTCTGAGGGGAAAAAATGTTGATGTAATCTTTGAGTATATCAACAGCCATCCAGTGTCCAGGTTAAGAGAGCTAATTTCATGTCCTATTATTCCATGTTCAGACCATGGCTCCAAGTCCCACATCTTAAAAATGGCACCGACAAAGGCATGCCCATAGAAGAGGAGATGGTGAATCTGGAAACAATGCTAAAAATTCATTCACTGACTCTTTCTTTCCCTTCCTCCCTGCCTCCCTCTCTTCCCTCCTCCCTCCCTCCCTTCCTTCCTTCCTTCCTTCCTTCCTTCCTTCCTTCCTTCCTTTTCCTTGCTTGCTCTTTCCTTTCCTTCCCTTTTTCTTTTCTTCCTAGCCTCCTTCCTTCTTTCTTTCCATCAATTCTTAGTGTCTACAATGTACCAAGCAATATGAAAAGACATGAGTACACAAATGCAGAGAGCTTGCTCCCAACCACCCGTGAAACTCACGGTCTGCTCTGGAAGATAGTGCTGTGTGCAGATAAAGTACAAACCACACATGAGACACAGTAGCGGAGAGCCGCTCAAAGAGCAGCAGGAGTGGTAATGAGATGCTGGTGGAATGAGGAAGGACTGAAGTAACCACGGAGATTTACGCACAGAATGGAGACACTTCCAAGAGCATCTTCAGATATTTACAGAATTCCCATGTGGAAAGGAGTTACTATGCTTATTATGTGTAGCTTCTGGAGACCACCATGGAGAAGCTGGGGAGGAAACCAGGGAGGCAAATTTGGCTTAACACATGGAACATTTACAACTAAAATTTTCCAGCAGTGGAGTGGATGGTCTGAACTCTCCACCCTTAGAGTTATGTGAGCAGTGGCCATCTGTAACCATATGCAATCCCCCTCTGGATGTTCTTTATAACTTTAAGTTTCCAAAGTCTTAATTCAATTTCAGCTAAGGCATTAATGGCTGATTTTTTTTAAATGGCAAAGAATCCAGTATACGTGGAACTATTTTGCATTTTAACAGGAAGTCTTAATGGGGAAAGGGAGTAAGGAGAGTATCTAATCTGCTCTAATGAAAAAGAATTTCATTCAATGTCATGAGTTTAACTATTTGGAGAGAGAGCCTTCCCAGAACTCCTCCACTGCCAGAAGTTATAAATGGGCAGCCTACAAGCCCTCTCTGGTCTGCACACAGTTTCTTTTTGATCCACACTACATTTAAAACAAACAAACTTAAATTTATTGTTACCATTTAAAAATCTGATTTTACCTAAAAATTCAGATTTCCCCCTTGTCTTGAAAAATCAAATCTAGCAACACTGGGCCTGCATTTATTGCAAGGTGATGATTACTGGAGACTGAATAACTTCTCTTTTTAAAAGAAGCATGGACTCTTTCCAGTTCACCATACTCCCCACCATTCCCTATTACACTCCAATACCCAGGCCAAGCATATGGTTACTATTAGCATGGTGCTTATGTCTGTATTTACTGTATTTACAGTTCCTGTTCTAAAACATGTAGGGAGAGAGGTAGGAAGAGCCTTTAGGGCACCTTTGACATCACCTCCTTTTTAAATCGTGCTGCTTCTCTTTTAAAAGTTTCCTAATTAAATATTTTTGCCGATTAGCCTCTGTAATTAGGAGAGTTGGCCCGTTGTTAGATTGGCCTTGCCTCGTTTAGCTCCTCTCCAGGAAACGCACCCTTTGCCGAAGTCTTAGTTCCCTCTGGTCCCACTTGGTTTGCCTGAAACTGGAATCACTCACAGTGTTCTCTGTAAGCAAGTTCTCCAGGAAGGAACTAATTGGAATCAAGTGAGCAACCTGCCAACTGTTCTACACATGAAGTTGTTGCAGTCCAGACACAAAAGGAGATTATATTTAGCTCCTCACATTGTCATTTCAGAAGCAATTGTACCATTCCTACTGTGTTGTTTCCCACTGTTGGTGGTAAAACTGGGCGGGTTCCCACAGAAAGAAGGCGGTTTTAGGCCTCCTGTTTACCATTTGGCCTTAGATGCTTAAAACAGACACTTTTAGGCAACATCGAACAGTGGTTTCATTTCTTTCACATTTCATTGTTTCTCAAAGAGCTCAGGCCTGGCCCTTAGGCACCTCTTTAGAATGGCTTGTTTAATTCTCTGCTTGGTCCTTCCTTTTCATTTAAAGATGCTTCGGTTTGGAGGAACAGCTCTCATACACTGTTAGTGGAAATGTAAAATGACACAATCACTTTGGAAAACAGTCCTGACAGCTTCTTTAAAAATGAAACATACTCCTATCATCTGACCTGGCCATCCTACTCCCAGGTGTTTATCCAAGAGAAAAGGAAGTCTATGTCCAGACAGAGACTGGCACACAGATATTTATAACGGCTTCATTTTCAATAGCCAGAAACTGTGAATAACTCAAATGTTCATCAACAGGTGAGAGATAAACAAATTGTGGTTTATCCATACAATGAATGATACTCAGCAATAAAAAGGAATAGACTATGTATAAATCTCAATAGTTATGGGTGAGTTTTAAAATAATTACACTTGGGGGGCGCCTGGGTGGCTCAGTCGCTTAAGCGTCTGCCTTCGGCTCAGGTCATGATCTCAGGGTCCTGGGTTCAAGCCCCGTGTTGGGCTCCTTGCTTCTCCCTCTCCCTGTGCCTGCAGCTCCCCCTGCTTGTGCGTTCTCTCTCTCTCGCTCTCTCTCTCTCTGTCAAATAAATAAATAAAATCTTAAAATTAATTAATTAATTAAATTAAATAATTACACTGGGTAAGAGAATCCAAACAAAAAGTGTGCTTACTGTATGATGCCATTTACATAAAATTCTAGGTCATGCAAAATAATCTTAAAACAACAGAGAGCAGATCAGTGGTTGCATGGGATCAGTGATTGTTCAGTCCTGGGGAGGAGCAGGAGTGAGAGATTACTAAGGGGCACTTGGAAACTTTTGAGAGTGACGGATGTGTTCACTATCTTGATTGTGGTATTGTCCCATGACTGCATACATATGTCAAAACTTGTCAAATTATATACTTTATATGCAAGTTATTACATGTCAGCCGATGCTGTTATAACTAAACAGCTCTAAAATTAAAAAGTTCTAGAATAATTTAAGTATCAGGAGACACTTAACACACATCAGTCTCTATTATATTTATATCATGTCACATTAAGCATCTAATAGGAAAGCAAATTTGAACTAACTCACAAGGTGAAACATTAGTAGCAATAATTTTGCACAAAAGTCTAAGGTGACTAGAGCAAATGGAGAATATACAGATGTCTCATTGTCAGATACAGTGAATAATAGGTGATCTTTATTGAGGTCATCTCAAAACTATGTTTTCCACATTTCAAAAAAAAAGGGAAAACAAAAAGAAAAACAAAAGGAGGGAACAGAATAGAATAAGTTTATCCAACTATTCACAGACTTTATTTTTTTTCTTTTTTTTAATTGAGCTATAACTCATATACCATAAAATTCACCCTCTCAAAAAGTGCAGTTCAGTGGTTTTTATTATATACACAAAGTTGTACAACCATAACCACTATCTAATTCCAGAATATTTTCATCACCCCAAAAAGACACCTTATTCCCATTAAGCAGTCACTCCCCATTTCCCCTTTCCTCCAGCCCTGGCATCTGCCAGTTGATTTTCTCTCTCTATTGATTTGCTAAACTTTTCATATGGAAATGAAATGGAATGGAATCGTACATTATGTGGCCTTTCGTGTCTGGCTTCTCTCATTTGGAATAATGTTTTCAAGATTCATCCATGTGATAGCATGTGTCAGAACTTGATTCCTTTCACGGGTGAATAATATTCCATTGGTGAATACCATCTTCAACAGTTGATGGACATTTGGGTTGTTTCTACTTTTTTGCCCTTATGAATAATGCTATCATGAACATACACTACAAGTTTTTGTGTAGACATACATTTTCAATTCTCTTGAATATATATGAAGGAGTGAAATTTGTAGGTCATAAGGTTACTGTATATTTACTTTCTTGAGGAGCTGCCAAACTGTTTTACCAAGCAGCTGCACCATTTTACATTTCCAACAGCAAGCTATGAGGGTTCTAATTTATTCACCAACACTTGTTTTTGTCCATTCCTCTTATTACAGCCATTCGAGTGAGAATGGAGTGATATCTCGTTGTGGTTTTGATCTACATTTCCCTAATGATTAATGCTGTTGAGCATCTTTCCATTCATTGACCTTATGAAACCTCAAAAAATAAGCAGGATTAGACCTGACCATACATGAATAAAAGACCACCTTCTCCTTCTTCTTTATTCTGTTTCTATACCAAGATATGTTATTATTCTGTCAATACTGAGGCTGACTCAGCCCTGGGTTAGGCACAGTCAAAAATTTTAAAGAAACAGAAATGATGGCCTCTACCTTCAGGAAGTTTAAATTATAATTGAGAATAAAGTGATGAAAGAATCATAATAAACATATACCTCAAAGAATGTATATCTTAAAACATTGGATCAAAGATCATTTTCAAGTAGAAATTCCTCCCCAAAGCCCTACAATCCCTTGGCACTTCTTGTAGGAGCAGTCACCCAACAGGCAAATTGCCTAAAAACACTTAGCTTTACATATTGTGAAAAGTGGGTTTAGGGCTTTCTGGATACATAAACTTAAATCATCTGTCCTGGTTCTGGTGTGTCCTGGTTCTCACTTGCTGGCAGATTCAGGAGACACAGTTTTGTTACATAACTTGTATGTGTGACGACCTGACATTCCAGTCGGGCCGCAGGGTCAGACATTTGGACTCTTCTGGAACCCAAATGTGCGCAGGAGCACAAAACCGTACCAAGCAGGGTGGGGGCGCGCCTCTGCTCTGCTGTGCTTCCACGAGCATCGTTGCCCCCATCTTCTCCCCAGGCCCAGGGGGTTAAATTGTTCCCTTTCCGCCGCGGCCACGTCATGGATTCCGGCTGTCTTTCTCTCTAAACACCCTGAGGTCAGGCCAAGCAGACATGTGGGCAGGCTTTTTTTTTTTTTTTTTTTACAGAGGCTTCAGCAGCTGAACTGGTAATGCTAGAACGTGGTGTTAGAGAAGAGAGCTTGGCACGGGGCCTGCCATTTCCAGAGTCTTGTCTCCTTCCGCTAATGTTTGAGGAAACAAGAGAAGGAGCACAGCAGTGAGGCCGAAAACATGTTGCATCAGCAAAAGTGTCCAATGGCAGATTGCTGGATGTCTGACGTTCAAAATAAAAAGCAGACGTAACTTTCTATAGGCTTAAATGAGTAAATAAGATACAATGAGATTCTTCCACTATGCTTGACACTTAATAGAATGCTTGTTGAAGCAACTGCGTCATCAGCCACATGCCTGGCAGACTTCTAAAGAAAATTATTAAGTCCATCCTTCTAAACTTAGCAATCGTGCATATGCATCAACATGCATATGTTAATCCTTAATATTCATAGGACTTGTGATCCTGAAAAACCATTTGCCCACGACCTTAACTACCATAGTTCAAAACTAAGGCAGTGAACACTTGGATACTCCCTGTTTTGCTTACAAATTACATGACCTTGGGCAAGTCATTTAAAATGTCAAAATCTCAATTTCCTTATTATTAAGGTCCTTTATGCTTCCAAAAAGCATTCTGTTCTAACTTGTATTCTTTGTAGCACATACGGTACCTCCACGTTCTCTTGCTTGGGTTTCAATTTCTTGCTTCTTGCTTCCCCATCCGGGCCAGCCCCACTTTTCTGCAAACTTGTCTAAAACTAAAATAAAATAAACCTTTTAAAAATCACAGCATCAGTCTCTAAATTGGTCACATGTCAAAGACGATGGGGATCCATTTCAACATAATGGCCGAGTCCTAAGGGCATGGCATTTGATGCCCGACACACCTGGATTCCCCGCTCTCCTCTGACAGCTACAAGCTGTGAGATCTGGGACAAATGACCGAACCTCACTCGGCTCAGTTTTCTCATTTGCACCTCCCTGGGCTGTGGTGAGGCTGAAATGATGTTGGACATAGACAAGGCTTAGCACAGGACTTGGCACCCAATGAGGCAGCCGTTAGTAACCGGTAATATTATCTCGGCATACATGATCTCTAAATTAGTTTCCTGGGAATGAAGGTGACTTGCACTCATGACATTTATTAAACTTTGGAAGAGTCTAGTTTTCTAATTCCATTCATCCTCCAACAAAAATGTCCAATTGTATAGCAATTTACAATTCAGGATCCACTTTCACAAATATTGCCTTTTCCCTCTGACTTTTAGTCTATTTCTTTTTTAGATGCCACCCAGCATTATCCAAAGCCCCAATTTTTATACACAAAAGAATGACCAAAAAAAAAAAAAGGAAGGAAGAAAATAGAGCATGGACTATTAGTTACTATCAAACTTAAGCAAGTATTTCTAAACATTCAGCTAATAATTTCACTGTTGTTTTTTCTTTTTGTAAGACTATTGTAAAGGATCACTATTTTTATTCCACAGGGATTTTCTTTTTTTTTTTTTAAAGATTTTATTTATTTTAATTATCAGAGAGAGAAAGAGCACAAGCAGGGGGAGCGGCAGGCAGAGGGAGAAGCAGGCTCCCTGCTGAGCAGGGAGCCCGATGCGGGACTCGATCCCAGGACCCCGGGATCATGACCCGAGCCGAAGGCAGACGCTTAACGACTGAGCCACCCAGGCGCCCCGTCATTTTTATTTTTAATGTTATCAATTTGATTTGTGTGGTAAAAGCAATAATTCATCAATTAAATTTACCAGGGACAAATCTTAACTACTTTTATTTTAATTGTCAGAGAGAGAAAGAGCACAAGCAGGGGGAGGAGCAGAGGGAGAGGGAGAAGCAGGCTTCCCTCTGAGCAGGGAGCCCGATGCGGGGCTCGAACCCAGGACCCTGGGATCATGACCTGAGCTGAAGGCAAACGCTTAACTGACTGAGCCACCCAGGCGCCCACCACAGGGATTTTCTTAACCTGTACGAGTTCACCATGCATTATGGTAATGTGAAATTAACATGCAGGGCCAGAGACCTGCAAGTGATCTTCTCTCTTCTGTTTAGAGAGAAGCCAGTGCTACACTGAGGGGCCATCGTCCGTTCAAGCAGATAATGCCAGACAGTGGCCACTGGATAAACAAGATTTTGATTTGTTGCTAAGTACAACCATTCCCACATAATCCTAGGTCCTACTGCTGTATGCCCACCAGAGACAGGAGGACCTGAAGCAGTGTCAAATAATTCCTGACCTAATGCAACGTTTCTCTAGTGGTGGAAGAAAAGACACCACCACCAGACAGTGCAAAATCCCTTACCACACCATTCAGGACAGACTGTGGATGCCATAAGACTGTGATTTTCAAAAAAAAAAATTTTTTAGGCCCCTCAGGCTCTACAGAAATCCTTTCAGGGGAATCCGGACACAAGAGATGCTGAGTTGACTGGAGGAGAGGTGGCGAGCCCCCTCCTCTGTGGCCCCCTGGCTGCAGGGATCACAGCTTTTAAAACTGCCAGGACTTTAGAGACGGGTGAGATTTGAATGGACAGAGAAGCAGGGAACAGGGCATTCCAGGTGGGAGGAATAACAAGGGCAAAGAGGCAAGAAGGTAGGAATTCAAAGTAAGACATCGTACGCCTTCCTCGTGGACGCCTAGTGATAAGGAGGTGGTAAGTAAGTGGTAAAAGGCACCCACGTGGTTTTGGGTTCCAACTTGAGCCAGCATCCAACTATTTTAAGCCTGGCGAAACAGTTAACAAATGCCCTACATCAGGGCAGATGGAAAACGTAAGGTTAACGGACTGCAGTCAGATGACGTGACTTGTCCTTATTCCTTTCAGAATCATTTCAAGTAGTTGTAAGAGGAAACGGCTTCCGACACGCCCGAAACGTGGACAGGGTCCTCTGCAGCTTCAAGATCAACGAGTCAGTCACCCTCAGTAAGTTCTTGCAGAGTTGTGGGTCTGCTCAGCCTGCTTTGGGGAGGGGGGCCCCAGCTCCACCTGCCATATGCCTGGTCCCCCACAGGGGACCTCACGGAGAAGGGCCTTCCTTGGTGGACGGGCCTCCCGAGGGGACCTATCTCGCCCCAAAGCTGTCCTTGTTCCTGTCAGGAAAGGCAGGAGGGCACCTGAGTCTCAGTCCACCGATGTCCACGCTAAGTCACTCTCTCTGGTGGCAGTGCTGGTGCTGGGTGCTTAGAGCTCGGGAAGCTGGGTGTTCCTTAACAAAGGACTAGGTACTGTCAATGGTAAGAGTGAAAAATAGACGGTCTAAATTTATGAATTCTGAATAAACCAAAAGGCAAACTGTTAGGCTTGCATGTGTAGATTCTGGAAGTTTTTCCGATCTGGATGATTCTTGCCTCGAGTGGCCAAGAAATTCTTATCACAGTGAATACCTGACATGAAATACAGCAATATGGAAGGAAAACAAAGTGCGCTTCATGCGAAAAATGAATTATCATGGCACTGGCACTTTTAAAAGACATTTGTAGCAGGCAAGTTCTTAATTTAAAGACATATGTGATTCGCGCGGCTGTCCAAGAGAGGTGGGGGAGTCTGGCTATGGGGAGAACAGATGGCCAGGAGCCCTGGTTATTATTCACTATCTGCAGTGACAAATGGTAAGAATACACTACATTTTGTGTAACGTTGTGTCCTTCTAAATGTTTCACATCTCTGTGCCACGGTGGCTGTGGGAGGGAGGAGGATCAAGGAGCCCGGGGAGACGCACGTGTATTGACTCGGCTGTGACTCTAGGGTCGGCCTCCTCACAGCCTTATGGCATGGGTGCTTTCTTGCTTTTATAAAGGAAGAATTGAGGGGCATGGCTTTTTTCCTCCTTAACCTCTTAAAAGCCCCTTGAATATTTAAACCGAGATAGGTATTGGCTTCCTTACAAACATCTGGAATTCCGGATGTCATCATACTCATATGATTGGAATATTTCCAAACATTTGAAACATTCAGTTCATTTTCTTGATACTTGGAAATGCTCTCACACATGCAAAAAGTACATGCGATTTGAAATCATTTCGAAAAATCCCCGACTAGTCATAGTGTGAAGGTTGGACTTGTGCACTCTTCCGAGCTCCTCCGTTCTCTTCCCTTTGATTGTGATGTCGCTCAAATACACCTGCCCTCTCTTCTTAGCCAAAATCTCAAATCTAAGATCAGAAAGTCCTGAGGGTTAACCTCAAAGATGTCAAGCCTTCCCACGTAGGCTTCCTAGACAAGCGAGCCTTCGGACCCAACCCGTCTCTAAAGATGAATGGAAATGGGGGCAGCGTGGCCATTGCCTGAAAGGTTACACAGAGATGCTGTGTTCGTATAACATGAACTGCGGATGTGCTCTGGATTTGAGGAGTGACATTCTGAAGCCCTATTTTCCAGCTTCTCTATGAAATTTTCTTTCTTGGGAAACCCAACTCATCCTCTTTCTTCCTATTCTCTTCCTTTCCTAATATATACTTGCAAACACCTGCACAAGCTCTCCACTTCATTCATATTCAAAAACAAATAAAGGTCATAGGGGTAGGGATCTGGCTGAAGCCACAAGCCTCATTGTGCTTGCTGCACAGCGCTGACAGTTTGGGGCAGAGGAAGGCAGTGACTCAGGCATATGACATCTTGCAAGCAATTCTCCTACACGCAAACATACGGTTATTAAAAATATCCCAAGTGGGGGGGTGGGACGCCTTCGTGGCTCAGTCGTTAAGCGTCTGCCTTCTGCTCACGTCATGATCCCAGGGTCCAGGGATCAAGCCCCACATCATGCTCCCCGCTCAGCAGGGAGCCTGCTTCTCCCTCTCCCACTCCCCCTGCTTGTGTTCCCTCTCTTGTTGTGTCTCTCTGTCAAATAAATAAATAAAATCATAAATAAATAAATAAATAAGTAAAATCCCAAGGGGGAAATATTGTAATTGGAAAAAAAAACACTTGTCCTTTGTTCATTAATTCACCTGCTCATTTCCATTCAGTAAATGATATGAACAAGAAACTATGAGGACAGAAGAGATGAATAAATTTTAAAATACAACATAGTCGAATCTACATTTTTCTCTCAACCTTATGGATGTAACAGTCTCTACTGAGTCACCTCTGTGAAATAAAATAAATTTAGATTCCTTTACTTTTCCCAATCTCCTTTCCTATCTCTAGATCCCAAGTTTTAAAACATTATCTATTTTCATTTTTATAGTATGTATTTCCTCTTTCAAGATTTTTTCCTAAATGCTGCATTAGATTTTATAACAGGAAGAGAATATAATGCCATTATCAATCAGAAAAAGATTAATCGATGGCCCAGTGATGAAGCTAGGACTGTTGTGGCTCCAGCCAGTTCAAACATGGTGCAGGCCCCATAGTCTTTGACAAATAATACAATAGCAGATTCTATAAAGCCAAAACTACACATAAAAGAGCAAATTGAAGAATTAGATTTATAGTGGAAGATGCTAACATGACTTTCTAAGTCTTCGAATGAATAATAAAAAAATTAAAGATATAGAGCAGGTATATAGATATGTTTTTAAATGGCTATGAACAGCCCTAAACATTTATTGTACTGACACAAACAAAATGCCAATATTTAAAGATAACACCTACTTCTCTCCCACATTCCTTTGCTTAAAAATAAAATCAATGAATCAACCATTTAGAAATCTGAAACAATTTCTGGACTTGCATTCAATATATTAGATCCAAAAATTCTGGATGAAATATGATTTTAAAATTTCCAGGGGTGCCCGGGGGGCTCAGTCAGTTGAGCTTCTGACTCTTGATTTCAGTTCAGGTCGTGATCTCAGGGTCATGGGATCAAGCCCCACATCAGGCTCCATGCTCAGCACAGAGTCAGCTTAAGAGTCTCTCTCTCTCTCCCTCTCCCTCCACCCCCACCCCATTCCCACTCTAAATAAATAAATAAATAAAACCTTAAAAAAATGTAATGTGTGACCCTGCTCAAAAGAAGGAAACCCTCAGGTATAGAAAATAAGGGAATGCAAAATCTAAGCAGGAAGCAAAGCTGAGGAGGCTCTAGTCCTGGGGGTCTGCCGGCCGAGATCCCAACACTGATGCAGACATAGGACATCAGCCTGTGCAAGGCAGCAGGCAAGAACAGAGCCCCCTGCAGAATTCAGCTCCAAAGGGCTATACCACACATTAACTGGGATTGGAAAAGCTGCTCAGTGACTCAAATAAGCAAGGGAGTAAAGATAAGATGTTATACCACCCAGATGATACAGAAGCACCAAGTCAGGAAACAGACCCCAGAATGTGTCCACGACCATTCTGATCCCTTGGCCCTGGCAGTGGCAATGCACATCTAAGCCAACATACAGCACTCCTGCGGCCAACAGCCCCCACTGAAGAAGAGCTCACAGCACCACATGCCCAATCAGATGAAGATGGATGAAAGAAAGAGGAGAACAAGCAAGAAAACGGGACTGGAGAACAATTTGAAAGATCATGTAAATAAACACATTTAAAGTGTGTAGAGAGATCAATAAGACCAAGGGGAAGACCATTCAACAAAAGCAGATCTGCAAAAGAATCTAGTGTAAATTCTAGAGTTGAAAAAGTTTATTCACTGAATTGCAATTTAATGGGTGGATTTAGCAGTGTGATTAGACAGAGGGGAAGATGACATGCATGAACTAGAAAAGAAAGACAAGAAAATCCAGCCAAAGCACCAGAGCCAGATTATTTTCACCCAAGTTTTGTAAGACTTTAAAGGACAGATGATCCATATCTGAAACATACAAAGCAAATAGAGAAAAAAACATCTTAATTCATTTTATAATTACGTAATCTTCATTTTTTTAAAAAACTAGACAAAGACACTAGAAGTAGAGAATATTTGAGATCAAGCTCATTGAAGACATCTAATAAAATGCTGTCAAACAAAATCCAGCAATGTATCTAAAAAGAACCAGCATAGGTAAGACAATTTTGAAGAATGAGTGGGAATTTGTCTCATATATATATAGCAAAACATTTTATGCCAAGAAGGTATCAAAATTCATTATCCATTCCAAATTTTAAAATATGTAGTTTTAGAAAACTAGGAATAGGATAAAACTTTTTCAGCACAATAAAAAACATATCTAGATATGTGAATTCAAAACTTGACATCATTGAATAGTAAATCACTACGTAGAGGTATTCACTTTATAGTTAGGGGGAGAAAAAACAGGACAACCTGTTTTATGATTATTATTTAATATTGATCTGAAAGTTCTAGCAGCCATCCAGTAGAACTTTTTGTGGTGATGGAAATGTTCTAAAATGGTAGCTAATGGTAGTCACAAGCCACAGGTGGCTACTGGGGACTTGAAATGTGGCTAGTGCAATTGAGGAACTGAATTTTTAATTTCATTTCACGTAAACGAAATTTAAACTTAACTTAAATGTCAACAGCCACTGTGACTAGTGTACTGGTCAAGGCCATGGGTATCACAATAACACAAGAAAACTAATGAGAGATCTAAGTACAGGAAAGGCGGTCAAACATCATTACTTCAAAATGTTGATTGTATCCTTCTGGAAAACTAAAGAGAATCAATAAACAACTAGAAAAATAAGAAGGTTATTAAACTGGATGATTTTGAAATAAATATCTACCTTATAATAATCAATAGTTTTGTCAGAGTTCAGTAATGATCAATTAGAATGCATCCCAGGAGAAATAGAGCTATGACACGAGATCTAGTAAGAATTAATATAACAAAACTTGGTGAGGGATATGAAAGTATAAATAAACGGAGAAGCAGTATAGATTCATGCACAGGCACTGGAACCAAACCACCCAGGAAAAGAACCATGGCAAGTTACTTAACAGCTTCATGCCTCAGTTTCCCTCTCCGTAAAATGAGGATAGCAATAACAGCTCCTCTCTCATGAATTGCTTCGAGGCTTAAATGTGGGGAGTGGGGCTTAGAACAGGACCTGGCACACAGTAAGCAGTCAATCGCTGTTGGCTATTGGTATTAATTAATAATTACGACTCTCACCATTATTAAATAGAGTGGCAACTGAGTATTGTAAAGACATCAGTTGTCTTCAAATTAATATTTACTTTTAAATCAATCCCAATGAAAATTCCAATGGGACTTTTTAAGTTAACAAAATAATTCTAAACTTTATAAGGAAGAATAAACATTCAAGAATGGCCAAGAAAAATGTGGAAAGTTGCCGTAGCTGATTTTTAAGATGCATAAAAGAGCTGTGGTAATTGGTAACTGAAACGATGTATAATCGGTGCTGCGAAAGGCACACTGAGCTTTGGAACAGGAAAAACAAAGGCCATAAACAGAGCCAAACACTTACGTGAATTTGGTATAAAATAAAGTGACCTTCTATTCAACAGGAAAAGAATGGATTATTCCCCCCAAATGGTGTTGAGACAACTGGCTAACCACTTGGGAAAACAATTCAGTGAGATTTCTATCTCACACCTTACATCGAAACAAATTCCAGATGAAAAATTTAAATGTGAACATGAAACTATAAAAGTTCTAGAAGGAAACAAAAATAAATATTTACATCATTGTCTAGTAGGGAGAGGCTTTTTAAGCATAACACTGGAGCGAGAAAGAATAAAGGGAAAATTTAATAGTTTGGGTGCATATTTTTTATTTTTCTGTTACCGTCCCCTCAAAATCTAAAGGGAACAGAAAACTAGCAAAATTATTTAAAAGACATATAAAAAAGAGTCAATAACCTTAACATACAGACTGCTCTTAAAATCAGTAAAAGAAAAAAAAAGTGAGTACATCAGTGGATGAAAGCTATGAAAAGGAAATTTACAAGAACAATAGTGGTCAGCAAACATATGGAAAATGCTAACTGTAACCAAAGACATGCAAATTGAATAATCTATCAACCTGGCAAAGATTAACAATACAATGCCCGGTATTGGCAAAAAATACAGGGGAACAGGTGTTTTCATTCATCATTGGGACACCATTAAATCTTTTAAAAGGCAATTCTTAAAATAAAGCAACTGCTTTTATATATTTTTGACCCAGAATTTCCATTTCGACTTCCTCAAAAGGAAATGATTGGGAATATTTACAAGGACTTGGCTACAAGAATGTTCATCCTGATTCTGCTTATGATAGCAAAAGGAAAAAGAAAGAGAAAGAGGGAGAGAGGGGGAGGAGGAGAGGAAGGAAGGAAGGAAGGAAGGAAGGAAGGAAGGAAGGAAGGAAGGAAGGAAGGAAGGAAGGAAGGAAGGAAGGAAGGAAGGAAACCAAAATATCTAAATGGAAACAATATAAATGTTGAACAATAGAAAATCTGTTATATAAATGATACTTTACCCCTATGTAATTAATGTTGTGAAGAAGGGAAAGAAGAACAATTGCTGATGTGGGAAAATGTTAATAATATAGTTACAAAAGTTACAAAACAATACCTCCATGCTATTTCTGTTTTATACACCTACTTTTATGCAGAGAGAGACTTGAAAACACATCAAAATGTTAACAGTAGTTACCTCTGAATGAGACCACTATTAATTTTTTCTTCTAAGTTTTCTACAATCATATGTCTCGTATGTAACAAGAAAAAAATCCACAACAGTTGTTTAAAATTTAATTTTAAAATCCTTGTTAATTATGTACTCCTAGCACACATCTTCAGTTTAGCATTTGGTTAGCTCTCCAGTCACCAGGCTGAACTCACTCCTGGCCAAGAAGATATCTTGGAAATCCTCACACAAACTTTATTTATTCTGGCTGCACTTTTTCCTACTCCAGTATTCAACATATTGTGCCAAGAAAAGATCCACTTTCAATTGGAAATCCATTTGCAGAGAGATTAGAATGCTGAAAAGGAGACACTGGGGTATAAGCTGAGAAATGATCCATCTTAATGAACAGTAAATTAAAAATGGGCTTTTTATCAATGCAATAATATAAAACATGCTAGACTATCCTAGGGCTGCGTGGCAAGGTAGGAGGTATGACGATAAACACAGAAACCGATTTTTAACAAACTCACTAAAATTCAATTTATAGGCCATGTGAGAAATCAGTTTCCTGGTTTTATAGGCACACTTATTTTTTGCTGCAAAATGTTATTTCCCAGCTTGATCTCCAATCCTATTCACTAGGCATGGCTCTGGTTTACTTTTTGTTCACTCTCAAAGGATAAAACTTTGCCCCCTTTGAAGATTCTTTTTCAAAATGAACTTTAGTCATGAAGGCAGTTCTAAGAGTCCCAAAGAGGGGCTCAGCTTCCCGAGGGGACGAGAGACAACACGCACTCGAATGCAGAAGTTCAAGTGTGTTTGTTTTTAAAAATCTGTCCAATTATCCAGAAACTATACTTCATCTTAGAAAACATGTGGGCCCTGGGGCTGCTGTGGGCACCCTAAGGAGATCATGGAAATGCACCTATGATGGCAGATGGGGAGGGAAGAAGACAAACTTCCCAAACAAAAGCCTATTGTTTCCTTTCTCACTGGTTAGAGTATTGCATCTTTTGGTCAAAAGTACTTAGTGCAATTTGGATGCATCCCTGAGGGGTTGATGTCATAAGAAGATGGTGGAAGGTCACTTAGGGCAACTTGGAATGAAGAGACATAAAGGAGCATCTCCTCTTGTGGTGCATAAATAACATCAGACTCTCCAGAGAGCTTCGTCTAAGAAATAATAGCAGCTACTGATTGCTGAGCACCTACCCTGGGCCTTCCCTGTACTATCTCATTCCATCCTCACAGCACCCCAGTGAGGGACAAGTTATTTGTATCCCTTTTTGCTAAGTAGGAAACTAAAACTCAGAAGTGCCCAAGGTCACCTAGATGGCTGGAGGTAGAAGCGATTTGGACCTTGGGTGATCCAGAGGCTTTTGACTACTTCCAAAACAAAGATCCCCACAGATCCTTGGGTCCCCTGATTCCCAAATGCCCACATAACTCTGATATAGACCTCATTAGGAGGTGTTGATTCCCATGACTGCCCTGCATTTTGTAGACTGGAAACCTCAGCTCAGAGAGATTTGGCTACTTGCCCAAGGTCACAGAGCACATTAGCAGGGAGTCAAGACTTGAACTCAAGTTCAAGAAAAAAAGCCCTGGACCAGGGAAGAAAGAGCCCAGGCTTTAGTGTGTCAGTGTATGTTGTTGACTCTATGTTCACAGGTAAAGCACCCCTTGTGATTCCCTGACTGGCCCCTTTTCCTTGAACTTCAGGAGTTTCACGTTATCTGGCAGAGTTCCCCTTTGCCCCTGCTTTCAGAAAGAGCTCGATTTTGCCAGTCATTTCTGAGGTGGTTCCTGCCAAGACTGTGTTAGTGCGTGTTCCCATCATTAAGGCCCAGACAAAAATATCATTAAGTGGAAATTTACTGGAGTGTTGCTTGGTCAGACAAAAGCCCCAGTGATCTGGGATAGGATGGAAATAAATGGGGAGTTGCCACCCCACAGTAACTAGGTGGTAAAGATTTTCATTCTGGGGCAAAAGACCTTCTTGCAGGGGTGAGTTGACACAGCCCAAAGTTAGCTATGGCAGTGCCTGATAGACTCACCCTTGACCTTGTCCCTGCTCTACCGTGCATGCAGTTGCCTCCAAGCGAAAATTCTAAGCGACATATGAACTTAGCATGCACTGTGCTTCTCTGAGGCGTGGTTGGAGGAGAGCCTTGCTTGTGAACTTCCTGAGACTGTCATTGCCCTCGCCCTGCCTGTCCTGATGGGGAAAGTTGGACCCCTCTACTTCTGCACCCAATGGCTGGACTTCCATGAACCCTGCCTGTCCTCACATAATGCTCCTCCTTTGTCACTTCAATGGGATGGTGGAGGAGAAGGGGGCAACCACAGAGCTGGGCCAGATTTGTGAGAACCCCAGGCAGGCTAACAATCTATGCCTCCCCTTCAAACTGACATTCTTTAACTATTTTCTCAACACCCATTTCGAGGAAAAGTTGGGTGCTGCTGAGGGAAAGGAAGAAAAAGAACGCCATCTGTGGATCTCTTCTCCGTGCAATTCAGCTCTGGCCCCAGCATGCATACTGCAGCAGTTCCATAGCATCCACTGTTATTCAAGTGTGTGCCTGGGGTCTCCATCCCACCTCTTCTCTGAGTCTCTGTAGAGGTCTGTGTTCTTTAAAAGCAGTCAGTATTGATCATCCTGATGGTATGGAAGGCTCTAGCCATTTTGATAGGCTTGCCCCTCCATCCCAATTCCAAAGGTAAAACCCTCCCAAACCTAATTGTGCACAGCTGCAAGAGTTTGTGTGTCAGGAGACACATAGCTTGTGCATGAATCCGCAATTGTCTTCAACCAAGTAAAAACAAAGGTTTAAAAAATATATTTATTCTTAGTAGATTGCAGCTGTCTTGAGTGCACCACTTACTCTGACCTCAATTTTTAAAGGCTAATGCTTTGCTTAGAAGATAATTTGTAAGTTTTATAAATGTCAAATGGTCAGGAATTTTTTTGGTGTAGATTTATTGAGAGGGGAAAATATTTTGCAAGAGTCCTGGGCCCATTACCTTCATTAAGTTTTCTTGCAAAACCTACACCACCCCTATTACCTTCAGATAAAGATGAATGCCAAATACCATGACGTTATGTGTAGTATGATTCCAATCATGTAAAAAATAATATGCATAGAAAAAAATTCCCGAAATAGTGTACCCCACAGCATTAACAGTGTTTATCACTGGAAGTTAGGATTACCAAGGATTTTCATTTCTTTTTTATATACTTCTCTGTCTGGCTCAGACTTCTCACTTATTTCTCACACTCATTTTTCTGAGTCTTGTATTGCTAAACATGTATTACCTTTGTAATTAATAAAAATAACAGAAAATATGAGCAGAAAATCATTTACATCCTGAGAAATCAAACTAATTGTGCTGAGGACCAGTTCCAGGAGCCAGTGAGCCTAGACCCACAGGGGTCACACCATGTGTGGGACTGGGATATGCATAAGCCCAAAAAAGACAATCCAGAGACCAGCAAGGCTGCTGGATCCCGTCCCTGCACTCCTCTGGGAATGGACTCATGGTCCCTTGTTTTTTCCTTCTCCTGGGACCCTGATGGAATCTTGATCCTCGTGTACACAGTGACCAGGATAACACACTTCATTATCTTCTAAGACTGCACTCAGTTCTGAGTCCTATATTGCTGTTTATAGGGAAGGTCTTCCACTCTACATCCTTCCCGCCCACATCAGTTCAGAACCTTGGCAGCACTCTAAGTCCCACTTCTGGAATGCCCCTTTTAGTTATAAAGCTCCACCAAGCAGAGTGGCTCAGGTGCTGTACCACCTACCACCAGGAAAACCTGGACCCATGAAGCTTGCATGGAGGCACTCTTCCTTTCTCCAACCAGGCATCTTGCAATGAACCTTAAGCTGTTCTTCCCTCCTCTACCCATCACTTTATAACACCTCTGAACTTTTCTGAACATTCTACCAATACCTGGGGGCTGTGGACCACCCAGTAATATCTAAAGGACCCTCTACAATGGGCAAAAAAAAAAATATATATATATATATATATATAATATATATATATATATAAAGCCATGATAGACATTATACCAGGATTTCTTACCTTGATACTATTGACATTCGGGGCCAGATAATTCTTTATTGGGTGGGGAGAAGGATGCCTTGTGCAGTGTAGGATATTTAGCACCATCTCTGGTCTCTACTCACTAAATGCCGGTAGTACTTCTGTCCCAGTATGACAACCAGAACTGTCTCAGACATTGCCAGTTGTCCCCTGAGGGACAAAATCACCACATCGGAGAACCACGGCACTATATACAAGTCCACAGATCCTATTTGGATAGATGCCTTTCTTCTTGTCACCCCTATACCATCTAGCCCTGACACAACCTGGTAGGTAAGTTGCAAGACATATTCAGTTTGCACACATGTTCACATCTTCTGTTTTTCAGGTGCTTCAGAGACAATGAACCTAGCAGTACCCCACTTTAGTAACAATAGTTGACATGTCAAGTGCTTAAATGCTGAGCACTTAATCCAATCATCTCATTAAAATGTACATCAGCTTAATGAAATGAGTATGATTCACATCTGATCTCTGATTCGCGAGATCTCTGGGTTGCAGATAGGGTTACGTAGCCAGCGGGTGACAGAGCTGTGATGGAATTCGAGCCCAGGCTCTTAACGAGCTCATTGTTTCTCCATCCTGGTCCAACCTGCCCCCAGAGAACAGGAAAAGAAACCAAAAGACATATCCTGGATACCTGTAACCTACAGGAACTGGTAAAATAGTTATGTAGAGGCCCAGGGAACTTACCTGGAATCTGTTGGCCAGGTTCAACTAGCCAATGAGGGCTTCCAAGGAAACCCTGCAACAATTCCAGGCCAGGGAAGAGGGAGGTAGATGTGAGCCATGCCTAAGGAGGACAGTGGCCAACTCTGGCTTCAGCTGGGCATGAAAGGACATTATAGCGGATGCACTGTGTTCTGAGGATTATTCCCAACTCAGCCCCACTCACCAGCACTTCACTACCATCTCTTCCCGTTCTGTCTTGACTCTTGTTTCTCATTCCTCTGACCTCAGAACCACTGTTCAGCCTTTCCAAGAAGAAGCCATTCTCTCCACTTTCAAATTCTTTGCTTTGTCCCCTAATTAGAGTTTAATGTCTTCTGTCAAGAAAATCCCCAGGCTTGTTATCTCACGCATTTATGAAAACTTCCCCACTCAGGGCCTGACACCGAATACGTACCCAATAAATATTAATTTCCTTCTACTCTAAGCAATGGGCTCCATTTAGCTTTGCAGTAAAATCCCCATGTTTGTGAATTATCATTACAGGAACCCCAGGAGGGCAATCAACTACCTCCTTTCTGGCTGAAGCTCCAGAAAGCTCAACCCAGATGCTTTGAATTTCACTAACTTGGAGTCCTGCTGAATATCATTTTATTTCAGGTTTTTGCACAGTATTTTAAAAGCTTAACTTTTTAAAAAGATGGTTACTTCTGAAGTCAGCGAGAGGATAGAAACATCCAGCCTAGCTCTAGCCTGTCTGTTCTCCCTTCATTCAGACACATTCCTAAACCAGCTGATAATTTGGTGCTGAACAGTTATGCTTGGCTCAGGGATGCCCTGAAAATGCTCCCTAGACCCAGCGGAGATTGGGAGAAAGTGCAGAGTGAGCTCATTTAGTCCCTAACCTTCACTATTTTGTAACAGTAGGAATGTAAACTCTACTTTGGAGCTTACATCAGCTTTTGGAGGGTTTCAACAAGCACCCCCAGATAAGACTAAAGGTTTCGCCTGTCCTTTTGACCAGAAATAAATATTTATAGCAAGAAAAGATTGCCAAGGCTTGAAAAATATTTCAATTATTTAATCAGCCCTATAAAAGGATTCACTGTGATTGGTGTTTGAATTAACTAATGAATTTTATTTTATTTTTTTTTTAAAGATTTTTATTTAATTTTTTGACAGAGAGAGGCACAGCGAGAGAGGGAACACAAGCAGGGGGAGTGGGAGAGGGAGAAGCAGGCTTCCCACTGAGCAGGGAGCCCGATGTGGGGCTCGAACCCAGGACCCTGGGATCATGACCTGAGCCGAAGGCAGACGCTTAACAACTGAGCCACCCAGGCGCCC